>NC_136381.1:151394015-151724015 GCF_965140285.1 Lepidochelys kempii
CACAAAAAGCAGACAACTAAAATTGTTTATTATAGATTATAATATAAACTTTTCCTAATTTATAATATTTAGAAGACTAGAGCTGGGAGACTTTTTAAAATTTCAATTATTTTTAAATATCAGAAAATTAACTGAATACATCTAGTCAACCATTATTTTATCATCTCCCTATCAATTTAGTAATTTAGGCCATTCATTTCAAATACATACATGTCCCCTGCTCTTTCCCTCATCTCTCATCTTCTTGTTTGTCCAACAAGGAGGCAGTGCATTTTGCAGATATATATTGTACCTGAGCATGTATTGACAAAGAGCCTGATCTTTCAAACACTTAAACAAAAAAATAATTGAAGTTACATGAATCATTTTATTGACCCTGGTGGGACTACTTGCAAAAATAAAATTACTTGTATATATAAGTATTTCCAGTGTCAGGCCTAAAGTGAAGTTAAAATTGTATGCATTTATTTATTCTGATTTATACACATTCAGACATGAAAGCACATATATAGCGAGTGCAGTTTTCTCCTGTATGACTAGAGTTGTGTGGAAAACTGCTGGTTTCAGTTGACTGGAGTTTCTATGAACCTTATAGGAAGCTATACATTGTGGCCCACCCCTGAGTTTCAGTGAAGCTGAAAGTGAAACTGTGCAAACCCCACTGAGTTTCATATAAATTAGTGACATTTGCTTGGATGTTCTTTCTCCACATGCTCCTCTACTATCCCTCATCCTCTTCTGTCCATACTCATTGTGATAACCTGCAAGGTAAACAATATTCTCATCTCCAGGATATCAGCAGCCTGAATGGGCATCCCACCTCTTTCTGTGGCAGTAGAACCCACAAGTCTGCATTAGATCCAGATTCTGCCTCTCTTCCTCTTAGGGCTTGTCTGCACAAGGAGTTGTTCCTGATTATCTACTCCATATTTTCATTCTGGAGATGCTGCAGAATCTACCTCACAAGCTTGGTGTCAGGTTTTGTTATGGAAGGTTCACAAACCTCTCTAAATATACATGTTGTAAGCCAAGATTCCAGAAATAGGAACTATCTAATTCTTTAAAAATGGCACAAATGTGTTAGGAATAAGTGCTACAAAACTGACATTTCCTTTCTTTCTCTCCTCCACATTTGACTTTTGTTATGTTTGTGTCTTCTCCTCTTCCAGGGCTATATGTGCAATGTATTATTTATTATTCATTATGGTCTAAATCCAGTCACCAGCACAAGTTGGGCTGGGGACGATTCCTTCCTCTGTTTGCAGAGCTCCCATTATAAAAGTTTAAAAACTGGATTAGACTCTGTGGAACCAACAGCATCACCACTGACCAGGGGAGAGGACCCAGTGGACGCTCAAAGAGGTGGATAACCTGGCCCACTCCCAAATGCCCCTTTACAGAAGGACACCTCCAGAACAAGGTTTTGCACCATGCAAAGGATGTGTATCTCTGAAGCCCCCCCTCACCCCCACCTCCTGCATCCTGCTCCCTAGCCCCAGGATTAGCGTAACAGTGCTGGTTCCACTGCCAGGGGCCCTCCCCACCTACAGAAGTTGGGCAGGATGATTCTATTTATGGACAGTGTATTATATTTAATGGTGAAATCTCATCATAATTCACTGAAGAGAAGGAGGAAGGGGCAAGAAAAACCCACCCACAGAGATAGGGAAAGAAGAGATTAAGAGTGGAACACCCATTCACCTTCAGAGGATAGTACTGAGTTCAACATAACATGGAACTTTCAATACAGCATATCACTGGGAAAAAGAGTTAATCAGTAAAAGCAGTGCTTTTTGTTTTCTGTTATTGACTCATTACCACTGTGGTGTAGATGGATTAATGAGCAGGGAAGAATAAGCTGAATACATTGCAATAATAACAATTCTCCAGCTTTTTCATTTTATGGACTACTTAGTTGAAGATCGATCTCATTTGGACCATTTTGACTCCCAGCTACTGGTCATTTAGTACTTGGTTCTGAAAATGTTCATTTCTGTGGATCACCAGGAAGGGCTCCAGAGTAAGAGAATGACAAAAGAGGAAGTAGTAGAGTACTAGATATCCTCATGATTTTCTTGTTGTTGTTGCTTTCTTACAGTAAAGATCTGAGTCATAAAAATGTTATAGAAAAGAAACAAAGTGTAAATTAAAACAGTTTCTTAGGGTACATCTACAGTACGAAATTATTTCGAATTTATTCTATTTGAATTTTCAGAAGCGATTTTATATATTCTATTCGGTCTTCTGTGTCCCCACTAAAGCGCGTGAATTCAGCGGAGTGTGTCCACAGTACCGAGGCTAGCATCGAATGTCAGAGCGGTGCACTATGGGTAGCTAACCCACAGTTCCCGCAGTCCCCGCTGCCCATTGGAATTCTGAGTTAAGCTCCCAGTGCATGATGGGGCAAAACATTCTCTCAGGTGTTTCTGGGTGTGTGTCGTCAGTTGCTCCTCCCTTCGTAAAAGCTATGGCAGACAATCGTTTTGCGCCTTTTTGATGTGCAGATGCCATACTGTTTTCAGCAGATGGTGCACCGCTGCTCTCCTGCTTCTATGAATCCACCTCACATTTCCTCTTGTCTTCCTATGTAATCTCTAGTATCTACTCTTTCTCTTCCTCATCGAACGCTTCCGCTGGCAACTGTGCTCGGCCATTGTGAACCGAGCAGCACAGCTTCCTCCGCCAACTCTGCTCTCCCTCTCTTGCCATTCTACCGAGCTTCTCCATGTTGTCTGTCCTGGGCTCCTGCCTCTGTGAAAGCTACAGAAGACAACCATTTCCTGCCTTTTTTCGGCTATCGTGAACCGAACAGCACCTCTTCCGCTGCCACTCTGCTCTCCTACATTTCGCGCCCTTTTTCCAAGATTACCCATGCAGGCGCCATAGCCATGGAGCCCACTCAGAACTTTGCTGCAGTTTTGACCACTGTAAATACCTCATGCATTATCTAGAGGTATGTGCAATACCTGCAAAACCAGGTGAGGAAGCAACAACAGCGCGATTACTATACTGATGAGGACATGGTCACAGACCTTCCTAGAAGCACGGCATGTGGCGATTGGGAGATCATGGTGGTTTGGGGCCAGGTTCATGCCTTGGAATGCTGATTCAGGGCCCAAGAAACAAGCACAGACTGGTGGAACCGCATAGTGTTGCAGGTATTGGATGATTCCCAGTGGCTGAAAAACTTTCATATGCATAGGGCCACTTTCATGGAACTTTGTGACTTGCTGTCCCCTGCCCTGAAGCACAAAGACACCAAAATGAGAGCAGCCCTCACAGTTGAGAAGTGAGTGGCGATAGCCCTGTGGAAGCTTGCAACGCCCAACAGCTACCGGTCATAGAATCATAGAATCATAGAATCATAGAATATCAGGGTTGGAAGGGACCTCAGGAGGTCATCTAGTCCAACCCCCTGCTCAAAAACAGGACCCATCCCCAATTAAATCATCCCAGCCAGGGCTTTGTCAAGCCTGACCTTAAAAACTTCTAAGGAAGGAGATTCTACCACCTCCCTAGGCAACGCATTCCAGTGTTTCACCACCCTCCTAGTGAAAAAGTTTTTCCTAATATACAACCTAAACCTCCCCCACTGCAACTTGAGACCATTACTCCTTGTCCTGTCCTCTTCCACCACTGAGAATAGTCTAGAACCATCCTCTCTGGAACCACCTCTCAGGTAGTTGAAAGCAGCTATCAAATCCCCCCTCATTCTTCTGTTCTGCAGACTAAACAATCCCAGTTCCCTCAGCCTCTCCTCATAAGTCATGTGTTCCAGACCCCTAATCATTCTTGTTGCCCTTCGCTGGACTCTCTCCAATTTATCCACATCCTTCTTGTAGTGTGGTGCCCAAAACTGGACACAGTACTCCAGATGAGGCCTCACCAATGTCGAATAGAGGGGGACGATCACGTCCCTCGATCTGCTCGCTATGCCCCTACTTATACATCCCAAAATGCCATTGGCCTTCTTGGCAACAAGGGCACACTGCTGACTCATATCCAGCTTCTCGTCCACTGTCACCCCTAGGTCCTTTTCCGCAGAACTGCTGCCTAGCCATTCAGTCCCTAGTCTGTAGCTGTGCATTGGGTTCTTCCGTCCTAAGTGCAGGACGCTGCACTTATCCTTATTGAACCTCATCAGATTTCTTTTGGCCCAATCCTCCAATTTGTCTAGGTCCCTCTGTATCCTATCCCTGCCCTCCAGCGTATCTACCACTCCTCCCAGTTTAGTATCATCCGCAAATTTGCTGAGAGTGCAATCCACACCATCGTCCAGATCATTTATGAAGATATTGAACAAAACCGGCCCCAGGACCGACCCCTTGGTCACTCCACTTGACACCGGCTGCCAACTAGACATGGAGCCATTGATCACTACCCGTTGAGCCCGACAATCTAGCCAACTTTCTACCCACCTTATAGTGCATTCATCCAGCCCATACTTCTTTAACTTGCTGACAAGAATACTGTGGGAGACCGTGTCAAAAGCTTTGCTAAAGTCAAGAAACAATACATCCACTGCTTTCCCTTCATCCACAGAACCAGTAATCCCATCATAGAAGGCGATTAGATTAGTCAGGCATGACCTTCCCTTGGTGAATCCATGCTGACTGTTCCTGATCACTTTCCTCTCATGTAAGTGCTTCAGGATTGATTCTTTGAGGACCTGCTCCATGATTTTTCTGGGGACTGAGGTGAGGCTGACTGGCCTGTAGTTCCCAGGATCCTCCTTCTTCTCTTTTTTAAAGATTGGCACTACATTAGCCTTTTTCCAGTCATCCGGGACTTCCCCCTTTCGCCACGAGTTTTCAAAGATAATGGCCAATGGCTCTGCAATCACATCCTCCAATTCCTTTAGCACTCTCGGATGCAACTCGTCTGGCCCCATGGACTTGTGCACGTCCAGCTTTTCTAAATAGTCCCTAACCACCTCTTTCTCCACAGAGGGTTGGCCATCTGTTCCCCATGTTGTTATGCCCAGCGCAGCAGTCTGGGCGCTGACCTTGTTAGTGAAGACAGAGGCAAAAAAATCATTGAGTACATTAGCTTTTTCCACATCCTCTGTCAGTAGGTTGCCTCCCTCATTCATTAAGGGGCCTACACTTTCCTTGGCTTTCTTCTTGTTGCCAACATACCTGAAGAAACCCTTCTTGTTACTCTTGACATCTCTTGCTAGCTGCAGCTCCAGGTGAGATTTGGCCCTCCTGATTTCATTCCTACATGCCCGAGCAATATTTTTATACTCCTCCCTGGTCATATGTCCAACCTTCCACTTCTTGTAAGCTTCTTTTTTATGTTTAAGATTCGCTAGGATTTCACCGTTAAGCCAAGCTGGTCGCCTGCCATATTTACTATTCTTTTGACACATCGGGATGGTTTGTCCCTGTAACCTCAACAGGGATTCCTTGAAATACAGCCAGCTCTCCTGGACTCCTTTCCCCTTCATGTTAGTCCCCCAGAGGATCCTACCCATCCGTTCCCTGAGGGAGTCGAAGTCTGCTTTCCTGAAGTCCAGGGTCCGTATCCTGCTGCTTACCTTTCTTCCCTGTGTCAGGATCCTGAACTCAACCAACTCATTGTCACTGCCTCCCAGATTCCCATCCACTTTTGCTTCCCCTACTAATTCTTCCCGGTTTGTGAGCAGCATGTCAAGAAAAGCTCCCCCCCAGTTGGCTCCTCTAGCACTTGCACCAGGAAATTGTCCCCTACGTTTTCCAAAAACTTCCTGGATTGTCTATGCACCGCTGTATTGCTCTCCCAGTAGATATCAGGAAAATTAAAGTCACCCATGAGAACCAGGGCGTGCGATCTAGTAGCTTCTGCGAGCTGCCGGAAGAAAGCCTCATCCACCTCATCCCCCTGGTCCGGTGGTCTGTAGCAGACTCCCACCACTACATCACTCTTGTTGCTCACACTTCTAAACTTAATCCAGAGACACTCAGGTTTTTCTGCAGTTTCGTACCGGAGCTCTGAGCAGTCATACTGCTCCCTTACATACAGTGCTACTCCCCCACCTTTTCTGCCCTGCCTGTCCTTCCTGAACAGCTTATATCCATCCATGACAGTACTCCAGTCATGTGAGTTATTCCACCAAGTGTCTGTTATTCCAATCATGTCATAATTCCTTGACATCACCAGGACCTCCAGTTCTCCCTGCTTGTTTCCAAGGCTTTGTGCATTCGGATATAAGCACTTGAGATAACCTGCTGATCGCCCCTCATTCTCAGTATGAGGCAGGAGCCCTCCCCTCACAGACATTCCTGCCTGTGCTTCCTCCCGGTATCCCGCTTTCCCACTTACCTCAGGGCTTTGGTCTCCTTCCCCCGGTGAACCTAGTTTAAAGCCCTCCTCACTATGTTAGCCAGCCTGCTCGCAAAGATGCTCTTCCCTCTCTTCATAAGGTGGAGCCCGTCTCTGCTCAGCACTTCTCCTTCATGGAACACCATCCCATGGTCAACGAATCCAAAGCCTTCTCTCCGACACCACCTGCGTAACCATTCGTTGACTTCCACGATTCGACGGTCTCTACCCAGACCTTTTCCTTCCACGGGGAGGATGGACAAGAACACCACTTGCGACTCAAACTCCTTTATCCTTCTTCCCAGAGCCACATAGTCCACAGTGATCCACTCAAGGTCATTCTTGGCAGTATCATTTGTGCCCACGTGGAGAAGCAGGAAGGGGTAGCGATCCGAGGGCTTGATGAGTCTCGGCAGTCTCTCCGTCACATCGCGAATCTTAGCCCCCAGCAAGCAGCTGGGGACTTCCCGGTTTTCCCGGTCAGGGCGGCAGATAGATGACTCAGTCCCCCGGAGGAGAGATCCCCGACCACCACCACCCGCCTCCTTCTCTTGGGAGTGGTGGTCGTGGAACCCCCCATCTCAGGACAGTGTATCTCATGCCTTCCAACCAGCGGAGTCTCCTTCTGCTTTCTCCCCCCAGACATATCATCTGGTCCACTCTCCGCAATGGTACCTGTGGAGAGAACATGAAAGCGGTTAGTTACCTGTGTCCGCATTGCAGGAACCCGGACATTCCCCCTTCTTCTTCTGGAGGTTAATCAAGGTTATCAAGGTTAATGACTCTGGGAAATGTGCAGGCCATTGTGGATGGCTTTAATGTGCTGGGGTTACCTAACTGCAGCGGGGCGATCGATGGAACGCATATCCCTGTCTTGGCCCTGGAACACCAGGGCGGTCAGTACATAAACCACAAGGGGTACTTTTCCATGGTGCTGCAAGCACTGGTGGATCACAAGGGACATTTCACTGACATCAACGTGGGATGGCCGGGAAAGGTGCATGGCACTCTCATCTTCAGGAACTCGGGTCTGTTTGAACAGCTACAGGAAGGGACTTACTTCCCAGACCAGAAGATTGCTGTTTGGGTTGTTGAAATGCCTATAGTTATCCTCGGGGACCCAGCCTACCCCTTAATGGCATGGCTCATGAAGCCGTACACAGGCACCCTTGACAGTAATAAGGAGCAGTTCTACTATAGGCTGAGCAAGTGCAGAATGTGCTTTTGGATGTTTGAAAGCACACTGGTGCAGTTTACTAACTTGGTTAGATCTCAGCACAAGCAATATTCCCACTGTAATTGCTGCTTGTTGTGTGCTCCACAATATCTGTGAGAGTAAGGGGGATACGTTTATGGTGGGGTGGAAGGTTGAGGAAACTCGCCTGGTGGCCAGTTTCTCACAGCCAGACAACAGGGCGATTAGAAGAGCAGAGCAGGGCGCGGTGCACATCAGAGAAGCTTTGAAAGCCAGTTTCATGACTGGCCAGTGTATGGTGTGACAGTTGTGTTTGTTTCTTTTAAAGTTACCCGCCCCCTATATATATGAAAGGAAATAAAGTCACAATTGTTTAAAAACTATTCTTTATTATTTGTTGCACCAAACATTAAGAGAAATCAGAAGCTAGATGGGGGAGGGGGGCATATTGGGTTAGGGTGGTGGAGGAGGAGGGAAGGACAAGTCCAGAAACCAAATCAAAATTTTGGATATGCCAGCTTTCTGCTGCTTGTGCAATCCTCTGGGGTTGACTATGTGGGTCCCCATAGCCTCCCCCTCCCCACCGTATTCTTGGGCATCTGGGTGAGGAGGCTATGGAACCTGGGGAGGAGGGAGGGAGGTTAAACAGGAGCTGCAGTGGCAGTCTGTGGTCTTGCTGCCTTTCCCACATTAGATCCACCATACAGTGGAGCATGTCAGTTTGCTCCCCCATGAGCTTGACCATAGCATCCTGCCTGCTCTCTTTAGCTGAGACATGATGAGTTTTCACACCACATCTGTTTTCTGACTGGAGAGAATTTGCACTTTGTAGGTGGCTTCAATATAACATCCCTAGAATTATTTACATATATGAGTGAAAAGTGACTGAGCTTCTTGCCCTTTTATGAACTATCTTCTGCCTCTGTCAGAGAATCTAAAAATCCAAGAATCTAAAATTGAAGTAGCATTGTTGGTGTGCTCAGTTGAAATATTTAAAACTATGTGAAATTGCATTTAGTGCAGTATTTACATTTTCTAATGTTTATTTCTTTTGCTAAATCAGCTTGAAAAGATTCTGCGGAGTTCTTTCAATAACAATGAAGAAGAAGTTGCTCTGTAAATAAAAGTGTCCTGTCCAGCTTTTGGTAATTGCCAATGGAACTATTGTAGATGATACAGAATATGACAAAAATGTAATGCCAGCTTATTCACTTTTTAGTGAGAGACATAGGTGCCAGCTTCCTCTGGGCCTGGGGAGTGCTCAACCCCCCATTTTGCCCCAGGTCCCGCCCCTTTCCCCCAAACCTCCACCCTCATCCAGACTCTTTCTGCCCCCCCCCCCTTCTACCCCAGGCATCACCCCCACCCCTTCTCCCAAATCCCCACCCCCGCCACACCTCTTCCCGCCCTCCCTCTTCCTTTCCTCTTCCATGGAGCACCCATGGATTTGGTACCTATGGTGAGAGAGAAGTGTTGGATCATATTAAAGAAGTTCTGTATTAAAATCACAAATGAGTTTGATTCCCCATAGTTTAAATTCCAGGGTATTACTAATTAAGAGGTGTCTTGGTTTTTGGTACTGTTTCTCTCCCTCTATGTATGAAACTTGCAAGCTGCTAATTGCATTAGTACATTCTAAGACAGAGTCTGTTCTCAAAGCAATTCACACAGAGAGACTCAAAGCAATACTCTGTAACAACAGAAACAGCACCCAGAGACTCCCCGCCCTTTTGTTGTATTCATCTCGCTTTGTTAACAATTGTGATTAAAATAGATATAGAGGATGTATGTGGATGGATGCTTGGTGTGGATAATAACTGAATGATCAGGGAGGTGCCAGCCTAAGAATCCAGTGTCCATCGCCTGAAGAAGGCGTCAAGTGGAAATAACCAGAGGACCCCCGGAGGGCAGACTGGAATCCACCCAACAGCCTCAAGAATGGGAGAACCAAAGAACAAGATAACATCTGGCAGCACGGAGCCATCAGGAAAGTGATATCTGCATGATGAAGCAATTCCCATAGACTGGCATAGGAAGAAATTCCTATAAAAATGGACTCTAGAAAATGAGAACTTTGGGGTCTGATTCTGCAAACCAACTTCCAGGTGCATCAGATGAGCATCTGACAAGGCCCTGCTCCCTCCTCATATCCAGGCCACCTGGCCGGTGGCTTGGCATGAGCAACTCTAAGGCTGGTAACTATGATAACAACCTTGCAGAACCTGTGTGTGTGTGTGTGTGCATGAATGAATGTGTGAATAAATATGAGATTGAATGGAATGTTATATCTATAATTAACTGCTTACTATGATTCTTTCTGTATTCACAATAAATGTGGTATTTTGCCTTTTTCCCTTTAATAAGATCCTGCTGGTTTTTATTTTATTGGTATAACAGAAGAACCCATTTAACCTTGCTCTGTAATTAATTTCTTTTTAGTAACAAGTAGATGTGTTCAGACACACCTCCTTCATTTATGCACTGAGGAACTTTGATGGGGCAGAGAGGAGGAAATGAAATTTTCTCTCATATGAAGTTCATTAAATATATTACCTTCAACAACATATGAGTCATAGCAGGATTACTCTCCTTAGTTTATTTACTATGTGAAATCCACATAGGAAATGTCCATGATTCACTCTCTCTCTCTGGAATGGAAAATGTTTTCTCCAATTTCTCCATTCATCTGAGCTGGAAGCACAGAATTTTACATGTTCCTGCACTTTGGGATCTTTGTTAAATACCTACCTGTAAACTCACTGATCATTGGCAAAATTTGTCTCTCTGAGAATCCTGGGCCTGATTCAACTCCTTCTTCATCCAGTGAAGTCTCCCATGGACTACAGTGGGAGTTAGATCAGGATCTTTATTTGGGTATGTGTTTGGGCTAAGGGAGACTCCTTTTGCTTTTATCTGTGTTATCTTAGAATTTAGAGAGACAAGATGGGTGAAGTAATATTTTTTATTGGATCAATCAACTTCTGTTCATGACAGACACAAGCTTTTTAGCTTACACAGAGCTTTTCTTTAGGGCTTCAAGAATTGTGAAATAAAATAGTTGTTTTTTAAAGTTTGAAATATTTAGGATCTGAGTCTGCAGTCCTTAATCTGGCCAAACTCTTATTTTCCAAAGGAGATTTGCCCAAGAGAGGCCTGCAGGCTCAGGCCCTGTCTGAGTTGTTTTGCTGTATGAATTGTATGCAGTGATTAGTTTTTGTGAAATGCTTAATACTGTCCTTGCCGTGGGATATTATTAATTTTAAGGGAAAACTATTTAATTATTTTAATATTCTGCTAAACAAAAGTTATTTTGAAATCTATTTTAATGGTTTTACAGATCTGTTCCTTTACGTGACAAGTGCTTGTAATGTGATTTCTTTTGCTTTGACCAAATCAGGTTGTAAATGACAATAAATATACATATTTATATTATATATAAAATATGTACATGTATTTATAAATATCAAGATACACTACACCCACATACTATACATATTATATATAAACTCACAGATATAAAACTGTATGTGAAATCCACATAGGAAATGTCCATTATTTCTTGAACTGGTGTTATAGACATACTGATAAAAAGATTAATTTTATTATCTATTTCAGAACCAAAACGAAAATAATGAAAAGGGATGTTGTCTGCACAGTGCACCACAGTTTCTGAAACAAACAAACAAACAAAAAACAAGTACATGTAGTCAGAGATCATCATATAATGGATGTTTTGCCTTTTACTTGAGAATGCAGCGAGATTATGAGACTGAATGTTAATCTAAACTTTTCTATCGCTACTTTCAAATTTTCAAGTAGAGACTGTACAGCTTTTTAAACAAATTTCATAGTCCTCTTTAAGGAAGCTCTTTCTGGCAGTCCATTGATACAATGTTTATTTACTAAAATTCCCGAAGCGTGACAAGCATGAAAACATGGTATTAAACGTGGAAACTTTAATTTTCATCTCATTAAAAGGACCTGAATTGAATACTAATTATAAAAAATAAAATAATGGTTGCTTGCCACAGACAAATTAAACCAGCCAGATTATGCAACATTCTTAGAAATAGATACTGTTTATTTAACATGTTAGGCATTAAACATTTATCAGCTATTAGTTTTATGGAATTGAATTAAAAAAAACCCAAAAAACAAAAACTAGGCAGTATGTACATATATACTGGGCCTGTTCCATGCACAGATGTGGAATGAAGGGAGAAGGCACAATGAGCCTTTCCACTGGGTACAGCCCACCCACAGTGAAGCACCCTTCCCCTACAGTGTCAATCAGTGAGCTCCAAGAAGTGCAATGCCTTCCCCTCAGTACAATAAACCTTGCATTCTCTATAGTAAAAACGTGTAAAAGGCATTTGCATTTTTATAGTGCTATCTTTTGGTCTCACTGTGGTCTGTTGGAATTACTCAAAGTAGTGACAGGTTTCAGAGTAGCAGCCGTGTTAGTCTGTATCCACAAAAAGAAAAGGAGTACTTTTGTGAGCTACAGCCAATGCATCCGATGAAGTGAGCTGTAGCTCACTAAAGCTTATGTTCAAATAAATTGGTTAGTCTCTAAGGTGCCACAAGTACTCCTTTTCTTTTTTCAAAGTAGTGAATATTCCTCAAGGCAAACATTAGGGACTCCTCTTGCTTTCCTTCCTCAAGCAAAGCTAAAATTGACTTTGGCAGGGATTTTGCCCAAGGAAGCACTTCAAAATCATGTTCAGAATAAACTCAATTGGTGTAGAGCCTGATCCTGCAAAGTCAATAAATCCAATAAAGTCACCAGGACCTCAGAGTTGGCTTCACTCTACACCATTAAAGTTAATGGGAGTTTACTATTGGCTTTACTGGTAGCAGGATCAGGGTCAAGTTGCAGTGGGGGAGGTTTAGATTGGATATTAGGAAAAACTTTTTCACTAAGAGGGTGGTGAAACACTGGAATGCATTACCTAGGGAGGTGGTAGAATCTCCTTCCTTAGAGGTTTTTAAGGTCAGGCTTGACAAAGCCCTGGCTGGGATGATTTAACTGGGAATTGGTCCTGCTTTGAGCAGGGGGTTGGACTAGATGACCTTCTGGGGTCCCTTCCAACCCTGATATTCTATGATTCTATGATTCTATGATTCAATATTGGATGCATAGTCAAAACCAAATGTGGTTTGCTTTATTCACATGAGTACCTCTGTTGATTTTAATGGGATTATTTGTATGAGAGAGAAAAGTAAGAGTTGGTCAGTAGCAGACTAGGAGCAATCTTTTAAAATAGTTAAACCAATATAATGAGTCAGAAGTATATATTCCCACCTTTGTTTTGTGATCTCATTTGATTATAAAGTTCAACCTTGGAAATAATTTCAGGTCTTTGGGAGAACTATTGCATCAACAGGCATATGTGTCCCTCTGGCATCTCCTTTTATGATAAAAGAAAAGGAGTACTTGTGGCACCTTAGAGACTAACCAATTTATTTGAGCATAAGCTTTCGTGAGCTCACGAAAGCTTATGCTCAAATAAATCGGTTAGTCTCCAAGGTGCCACAAGTACTCCTTTTCTTTTTGCGAATACAGACTAACACGGCTGTTACTCTGAAACCTGTCCTTTTATGATGACTCCGCAGTTGTGGCCTTAAGATAGTGTCTTCTGCTGCACTATAAAACATTTCCTTTTTTCTTGGGGATGCAGCTTTTTCCACTGCCAATATCTTGTCATAGTTAAATTGAAGAATAAAGGATCAAAAGGATAAACAAAATATTAGTAACAAAGATTCTCAAGTACAGGAACTTCTATTTGTTATTTTAAGGAAACTGAGCTATCTCCCCCCTTTTTAAAAAGAACAGACAGATGTCACCTACTTTTTCTTGATTAATAGTGTGGTTTTGTGTGGAAAGCTTGTTCTTGTCATTTGAAAAGCAGAGTATTTAGGTTTTAGCCATACTGGTGTCTCAGAAAAGGTCTGTCTGTCAGACAAATAGCCCAACAAGTACAAGTATTTATCATATTATCTTTAAACTTCCAGGTTTGTAAAATTCCTTTCATAAAGATGTGAGATAAAGGCATGTGAGATAAAGGCATGCTTTTCTCAGTCACATAAAAAAAATCACTTAATAATAGTTAATGTGCTGTTATCTCTTCTGCTCCCTTATAATTCCAAGTCTGGAACTCTGTCTACAGCCAAAGTACAGTATATTTTACTGCCTTTAGCACTTGTTCAGTTTGTCTATCTACAGACTTTATAATTTGCCCAACAGCAAAGTCTGCTGTATGTGCCTCTTAAAGACAAGAATAACACAGAACAGTTATAGATAGTAATTCTTTAATGACACAAAAATACAGTGTTGACTAGTTGATACATATGTCACTAATTTAGGTAAACGTTGGTTTTTGCATTCTTCTGTGAAGTCATTGGTATTATCTGCTCTGTCATTTTACTTATCAGTAAAGCAACTGACGATCTTGTATCGGCAATAAAATTGTAGCCTGAATTAAAGAAATCATGTGTAAACAGAAATGCATGTGTCTGTGTTGGATAAGTGAATGGTTAACTATGTTTTACCACATTCCACAAGATGAAATATTATACACAGGAGTTCATAGAGAAAGAGTGAGAGAATGTAGGCATGAATTGCCTAAGATTGGTGTTGTGGCAGAAAAGTAGAGAGGAGCAGAACCATGGCCAGGGCACAGAGGAGACTATGGCCACAGAGTCCCCTTGCACTGCCTTTCTGAGACATAAGCTCCTCAGAGCTACCACAGGATTTATGTTTCTGCACACACTTCTCTTCCCCCTCCCTGCTTCTAAAATGAACAAGTATGCCTTGGAGTGAAGCTGGGGGATCTGTGGGACCAGAATGATCTAAAATATAGTGTGGGAGTCAGGAGGATCTGGACTTTATTAATTGCACTGCCTGCAACTTCTTGTGTCATCTTGAATGTAAGTCCTTCTGTGCCTCAGTGTCCCCCTCTATATACTGAAGATAACAGTCTTTACGAACTCCACAGGGAAATATGGAGTCTCAATTCTTTGTTTGTAAAGTGGTTTAAGATCCTCAGAAGGAAGGCACTGTGGAAGACATCTTTCATATCTTAGTCAGCATTGGGGAGTGCTGCACTCTTCTCCTCTGTGACACAGACAAGGGTAGTTATAACATTGTGTTCACTATATGATCAGAGAAGTGAATATTTAAAAAAAATAAAATTAGGGGTATTCTGCAGTTCTGGGATCTTTTAAAATTAAATGATACAAATTAAATGAAATGTATTTTAAAGAAAAAAATGACAGAACCCTGAAATGTGCAGTTTTTTTTTTTTTTAAATTGAGGCTTCAGTTTGGGAAGTGTTCTGTAATTGTGTGTATGCATTTATAGCTGCTATTTTAAAGTTCCCAGCTAAAATAAATAGATGGCAAAATCTTCATTGGGGAACATGAATGTTGCTTCTGTGACAGTCAGTTGGCATGGCTAGGCATAAACAAAGAACCTGAGTTCATCTGTACTGGCACCAGCCATTGCTGCAGTGAATATGTCAATGAGCAATTGAATAAGTTCTCAATATAAACATTAGGAAAGTTCATATTAGCTGAGAAGCAGCAAACTTTTCCACTTCTTTGATCATATGATCAACATCTGCACCTTCACCTCCAGGTCAATTCTAGAGCATGTTGAATTATTAATTCTGTAAGTTTTACAATATTTTGTGAATTGTTCAATTTAAAAAAATACTTTGTTATGCTTCAAATCATTTCTGTAATGTTTCTATAGTATTTTATCTTCCTCATGGTATCTTTACCTTCCTTTTATTGTATGCAATGAATTTTAGTTTGCTAGTGCACTGGACATTCTGGTTTTGGACAGACTTTTCTAACAAATTTGTTCTGCAATTGACTTTGTTGCTACATTGAAACCATGAGTTGACTTTTGTGTGACCACCACAATGTTTTAAAATAATCACACTGCAATGATTTTTCTGGTCATATCAAATGTTTTTTAATGTTTATTGAAGTTGACTACATAGACTCATTTTAACAGAACATTTTCTCTCTTTACTATGAAGTAAAAAATCTTTTCCTATGAGGTTTCTTCCTTTTGTTCTTTGACCATAATAATCCCCAATTAAATGGAAGCTCCACATAGTGCCAAAAAATACTTCAGCACAGGTTGAACTCCTTCATCCGGCCTTTCAAATTAAGAGGGGATCTCTGACGAGCCATCCCTTAATATAGATTTGACATTAAAGCCCATGCCACCCCTTTCCAAAACGTCTCTGTGATATATATCCTGGCCTCACTCACGGCTGTGTGCTAGCAAGGAGGCTAAGATATAGTCTTGATAATGCATCTTTGGGGGAATAGACTCCTACGATACAAAGGGTAATCATTCTGGCCCTATGGAAATCATGGGAGTTTTGCCATTGACCCTAAGGCCACAATTCTGCAAAGACTTGTGCACGTTTAACTCTGTAGAGTGCGATTATCCTCATTGGCTTCAGTGCAACTACTCACATTGTATAAAATTAAGAGCATACAAATATTTGTGCTGGATCAGGGCACAAAGGTGGAACAAATCCACTTACCATAACAAAATAGCCATAATGGGTTATACCACTAACATTCATAGCTCATAACATATAAACCAACAAAACCGATAGCACGTACCGGATGCCAAAGGGGCAGCAAAAACAAAACAAACAAACACGACAAAACAGAACAAAACAAAAAAAAAAAGCTTGCTGTGCTCTCCAATCTTTAGTAATAAATAAATAAATAAAATAAAAAATCCTTCCCAGTTTCACTATTGACACTCAGTCAGAAGCCAACCCATTCTAGGAAGTACCATCCTATAAACATGACTGGTCTTCAATTTATGAGAATGATGTAATCCATCCAGAAAAGTGAAACTAAAAATAGAGCTGAGAAATGCAGAGAAGTTGGTTACTGCTAGGATCAGGAGCATGCCAAGTGGAGTTATTTAATCTGAAAGGTGCGGAAAAGACCAATGGACTGACAGGAGGAGTTCAAGCCCACCACTCGGGTTTGGGAAAATCCCCTGCTAGGCCTATAAACCAACCAAAGAGAGGCCACTGAGGGTGCCAGTTCTGTTCCCCTCCTTCACAGGATCAGAGTTCAGGCAGAGATAAGCATTACTTCTTTAACTTGTTGTGATGTTCATTCATGTCTGCTGTGAGAGGTAGGCTGTGACAGTAACACTGTTCTATTCTTAATAGTTTTATTGAACAGAGGGCAACTAATGCATAGTGAAATTATCATACTTTGTTTGCATTTTAATATTTTTGCTCTTCGTCTCAATTTTATGTTATGTTTTTTGCTTTAACAATAAGTTTCTCCTTTCAAGGTTTTAATTGTTTTGTTTTATGCAATACAATGTCTTTGATGTTTTAAAACTGTTGTTCAGTCTTATAAAGTACAGTTCTGTTACTGTTTTTTTTAAAAGTGTTCCAAATCAAAACTTTAGAAAACAGGTGTTAGAATTGGGATAATGGTAGAAAGTGAAAAGCAACTAAATACATCACATACCATGAGTTAATAATTTCATCTGCAATTACACACTTTTACAACTTATTCAATCAGTTCTGAGTATTACAATATCTCATTTCTGCTATTTCTCCCAACTCCAGTGACACACAAGAGCTGGGGTGCTCACAGCAAGGACTCAATGACAGGCAGTTCTCAGCTGCTCCTACTCCCCAATAATTAGCCTGCTATGGCAGCTACCTCTTGTGGTTTTGCCTGTGAGAGACATTTGACACAGCAGACATCAGAGGGATTTTTCAGGAGGCTCTTGTGGCGCCCGAATGGCTCTTAATTAACCACTTAGGTATCCTCGTTCACTCTCCTGCTTGGCACTTTCCAAATGGTCTGGGTTGCTCTGTGGTTCTAAACACCGGGGAAGCATGCTATCAAAAGATCTTGTAAATGAAGGCTTGTGTAAATTATTTTTAATGATTCCCTCCTGGCACATCATTATGTTTGTAGTTACACACAGGCACTTCAGAGATGGCTCATCTTCCGTAAGGTCAGCTGCAGGACCACCATAACTAGCTGCAGTCAGTAAATGGCTTATTAATTAGCGCAGTGATTTTACATTGCTAAGAGCTCTGATGTATGGAGCTGGAATTGTAATTGTGTAGGATCGAAATAATAAGCCATCTCAGGGCTCCTTATGCAAATTGCCATATTATAAAATCATTACCTATCTAAACACTGAGTTTTAATAAGAATTACAATGATGAATTTTATGATAATTGACACTCAAATTTTAATCTCTTGGATTTTTATCATTTTGGTGGTTAAAGTGTTTCTAATTAAATGTTGTTTAAAATGCAAAGGATTGTTTAACAATTCTATTCAATTCTTCTAGTTCAAATCAGGTTATTCTCTTTGGTCACAGAAAATGGGCCTTCTTAGTAATAGGTAGGAGACATTATGTATTACTTGTAGAGTAAGATGCTTAATCTTTTTTTTTTAACATTATGGTTTTGATGACAATGTATTGTCAGTCATGAGACAGAGCTTACTGTGTGTCTTGGGGTCTGACTTCCATAACAAAAAGTGACTCAAAGTACAGAAGTAAAAGCTAGGGCAGATTTTGCATGTTTATGAGATTTTTCAGGGTTCCTTCCCCACTCTGAACTCTGGGGTACAGATATGGAGATCCGGATGAAAGACCCCCTAAACTTATTCTTACCAGCTTAGGTTAAAACTTCCCCAAGAAAGATTCCTTTCTTGCCTTGGGATCGCTGCCACCACCAAGTGATTTAACAAACAATCAGGGAAAGGACCACTTGGAGTCCTATTCCCCCAAAATTGCCCCCTAAGCCTACACCCCCTTTCCTGGGGAAGGCTTGAGCATATATCCTCACCAACTGGTTACAAAGGGACTACAGATCCAAACCCCCTGGTCTTAAAACAATGGAAAAATCAGTCAGGTTCTTAAAAAGAAGGATTTTATTTAAAGAGAAAAGGGAAAAGAATCACCTCTGTAAACTTAGTCTGGTAGTTAACCTTACAGAGTAGCAGAAAATTCAAAGAGCAGAGAGGAACCCCCTCTAGCCTTAGTTTCAAAGTTACAACAAAACAGGGATAAACCTCCCTCTAGCAAAGGTAAAATTCACAAATTGAGAACACAAAGATAAGCTAATATGCCTTGCCTTGCTGTTACTTACAAGTTTGAAATATGAGAGACTTGTTTAGAAAGATTTGGAGAACATAGAGCTAACAGAAACTTAACCCCTTAAGAGCTTCTTAACCCCTTACAGGTAAGGAGGAATTTAGGCTACCCCTATGGTTATGACACACACCCCAAATCACAGATGGTGTCGGACAGCCTGTACCACACTGGCTGTGATTTCTTCATGGAGCTCTAGAAGAAAACAGAGTTAATAAGGCACATGCACCTCTAGACATACTACTGATTATATAAAAACTAACAATATGTTCTACATTTCAAGAGTGATTTAACCAGTTGATTCTGGGAAACTTTCATAGGAATGTGCATCAGCCACTTTGTTAGAAGTTCCTGGAATGTGTTGTATTTCAAAATCAAAATCTTGGAGAACTAAACTCCACCCAAGAAGTTTTTTGTTATTGCCCTGGACAGTATGAAGCCACTTCAGCACAGCATGGTCAGTTTGTAGTTGGAAACGCCGTCCCCAAACATATGGGTGTAGCTTTTCCAGTGCGTATACAATGGCGTAACATTCCTTTTTGCTGATTGACCAGTGGCTTTCCCTCTCAGACAGTTTCTTGCTGAGAAACATGAAGTGGTGGAATTCTTGATCTGGTCCTTCTTGCATTAAAACTGCTCCCACACCTCGCTCGGATGCATCTGTGGTTACTAGGAAAGATTTGTCAAAGTCTGGGGCCCTGAGCAAAGGGTCAGACATGAGTGTCACTTTAAGCTGGTCAAAGGCCTTCTGACACTCTCAGTCCACTGAACTGCATTTGGCTGGTTCTTTCTGGTGAGGTCTGTCAGTGGGGTGGTGATTTGGCTGTACTGGGGTACAAATCGCCTGTAATACCCGGCCAAGTCTAAGAAGGATTGGACCTGTTTCTTTGACTTTGGGACAGGCCAGTTTTGGATAACATTCACTTTGGCCTGTACGGCATTGATAGTTCCTTGACCCACCTGGTGTCAAAGGTAAGTTACTCTGTTTAGGCCAATTTGACACTTTTTAGCCTTAACAGTTAGTCCTGCCTCCCTTATGCACTCGAAGACTTTCCAGAGATGCTCCAGGTGTTCTGCCCATAAATCAGAAAATATGGCCAAATCGTCCAGATAGGCGACTGCAGATTATCCCACTTCCGCTAGGAGACTATCTACAAGTTTCTAGAAGGTGGCAGGTGCATTTTGCAACCCGAAAGGGAGCACATTAAATTCATAGAGCCCTACATGGGTGATGAAGGCTGACCTTTCCTTGGCAGATTTATCTAGCGGTACTTGCCAGTATGCCTTGGTTAAGTCTAAGGTAAAGATGCACTGGGCATGTCCCAGTTTCTCCAATAGCTCATCTGTGCGTGGCATAGGATAGTTGTCTGGGCGAGTTACAGCATTTAGTTTACGGTAGTCCACGCAAAAGTGTATCTCCCCATCCGGTTTGGGAACTAGAAGCACTGGAGATGCCCATGCACTGTTAGAGGGGCGGATTACACCCATCTGTAGCATGTCCTGGATCTCCCATTCTATAGCAGTTTTGGCTTGAGGAGACACCCGGTGTGGTTGGGCTCTAATTGGGTGAGCATTACCTGTGTCAATGGAGTGGTATGCCCGTTCGGTCCATCCTGGGATGGCTGAGAACATCAGCGCAAAACTAGTGCACAGCTCCTTGATCTGCTGGTGCTGCATACATCCGAGGGTCATTGAGAGGTTCACCTCTTCCATGACACCTTCACTTTTTCCTTTCTAGTAGACATCTTCAGGCCACTCAGCGTCATCTCGTCCCTCGGCTGTAAACTGACAAACCTTTAATTCTCTGGAATAAAAGGGCTTTAGAGAATTAACATGGTACACTTTAGGCTTTAGGTTTGAGGTGAGGGATGCTATGAGATAGTTAACAGGAGCTTTTGGACCGTGAATGGCCCTTCCCATAATGCTTCCATCTTATGGGTCTGGAGTGCCTTTAAGACCATGACCTGGTCACCTACTGTGAAGGAACGCTCTCTGGCATGTTTATCATACCAGACTTTTTGTTCTTTTTGAACATCTTTTAGGTTTTCTCTAGCAAGAGCTAAGAGGTTCGGAGGGTATTTTGTAGGTTGGTTACAAAGTCCAGAATGTTAGTTCCTGGAGAAAGCATAAACCCCTCCCATTGTTGCTTCACCAACTGTAATGGCCCCTAAACCTCGCAGCCATATACAAGTTCAAATGGTGAAAACCCTAAACTGTGATGGGGTACAGCTCTGTAGGCAAAGAGCAACTGCTGCAACACTAGGTCCCAATCATTGGAGTGCTCATTTACAAATTTACATATCATGGCCCCCAAAGTTCCATTAAACTTCTCCAGCAGGCCATTTGTTTGATGGTGGTAAGGGGTGGCCACCAAGTGGTTCACCCCATGAGCTTCCCACAGGCTTTTCATGGTCCCTGCCAGGAAATTAGTTCCCAAACCTGTAAGGATGTCGGAGGGCCAACCTATCCTTGCAAAAATGTCTGTTAATGCCTGGCACACACTTTTAGCACTGGTGTTGCTTAGAGCTACTGCTTCCGGCCATCGGGTAACACAATCCATGAAAGTCAGTATGTACTGCTTTCCTCTGGGTAAAAAGAAAAGGAGTACTTGTGGCACCTTAGAGACTAACCAATTTATTTGAGCATGAGCTTTCATGAGCTACAGCATCCGATGCATCTGATGCATCCGATGAAGTGAGCTGTAGCTCACGAAAGCTCATGCTCAAATAAATTGGTTAGTCTCTAAGGTGCCACAAGTACTCCTTTTCTTTTTGCGAATACAGACTAACATGGTTGTTACTCTGAAACCTTTCCTCTGGGTGTCTTCTTTGGGAAAGGACCCAGAATATCCACAGCTACTTGCTGAAAGGGGACCTCAATTATGGGAAGTGGCTGGAGAGGGGCTTTGACCTGGTCTTGGGGTTTTCCCACTCTTTGGCACACCTCACAAGACCGGACATAAGTAGAAACATCCTTGCCCATTCCCTCCCAGTGGAATGACCTCCCTAACCTGTCTTTGGTCTTGTTCATCCCAGCATGGCCACTAGGATGATCGTGGGCTAAGCTCAAGAGCTTTCCCGGTAGTTAGTTGGAACTACCAACTGTCTCTGAGGGTGCCAGTCTTCCTGGTGTCCACCAGAAAGAGTTTCCTTGTATAAAAGTCCTCTTTCTACAACAAACCTGGATTGATTAGAAGAGCTGAAAGGCGGTGGGTTGCTCCGTGCCACCTTCCAAGTTCCTGGAGGCTTTCATCTTCTTTCTGTTCGGTCTGGAACTGTTTCCTTGATGCTGGAGACATCAGTTCCTCATTGGATTGTGGTCCTAGGCTTGGTCCCTCTGGAAGCGATGTAGGGGATGGGGCTCTTTCCGTTGACTGTGAACCGCTCTCTGCTGGTGCACTATGTTGGGGTTCAGGCTCCGGCTGAACCTCTTGTGTAGGGTTATTGGCTGCAGCTGCTAGTGCAGGCTCGGTGGTACCCTCTGGTGTTGAAGTTGTAGATGGGGTTGCGAGCGCTGGTCTCAGTGCTGGCAATGGTTCTGGTGCTGGTTGCTTTGCCCATTCCAGTTTTGGGACTGGCTTTGGCTGGGTCTATGGGACTGGATCCACTGTGGCTGTTGCAGTTGTTGGCAGGTGGTCCGGTTCCACTACCTCTGTCTGGATCTCTGGTAACACAGATATGGCCCTGGTGGAAGGCTCAGGAACAGGGATAGGTGTGAAAACTTGCTTAGCCTGGCTGCGGGTGACCATTCCCACCCTCTTGGCTAGCTTCAGATGGTTGGCCAAATCTTCCCCCCAGCAGCGTGGGAACGGGATAATCATCACAGGCTGCAAAATTCCACATTCCTGACCAGCCCTTTTACTGGACAGGCAACTCATCTGTAGCCAACTTTAAACATTTTGACATGAATGGTTGAACCATCACTTGGGCCTCTGGGTTGATGAATTTGGGGTCCACCAAGGATTGGTGGGTTGCTGACACCTGTGCTGTAGTGTCCCTCGACACTGTGACCTTCTTCCCACACACACTCACGGTTTCCCTTTGCTCTGAGGGTACCTGGGAGGCATCTGGGCCTGAGGACCTTGGGTAATGAACTGCAGTATGTTGGGGTTCTTGGGGCAGCTGGCCTTCACATACCCCAGTTCATTACATTTAAAACATCGCCCAGCTGACTGGTCACTGGGGTGAGGTGGGTTGCTGGATACTGGTGTGGTGGGACAATAAGGTGTCTGGGATGTAGGTAGTTTCCTTGGGATGTAGGTGGTGCCTTGGGCTGCCCCTGGTGGTAGGGTGTTGTCTCAGGTTGCCCCTTCTGAGACTCGCTACAACTGCTACTAGGTTTTTCTTTTCCACCACCTCCACCCATTTGGCTCCAATCTCCCCCGCCTTGATTACAGTTTTGGTTTTCCCATCTGGGATGTACCTTTCTATTTCCTCAGGAACAACCTCTAAGAACTGATCCATTTGCATTAGGAAGGGCAAATCTTCTGGAGATTTAACACTTGCTCCTGATATCCAGGCATCCCAATTTTTCACAATGTGGTAGGCACATCGGGTATATGACACATCTGGTTTCCACCTTAGGGCTCTGAACCGCCGACGGAAATGCTCAGGTATTAGCCCCATTCTGATTCTGGCCTTTTGTTTAAAAAATTCATAACTGTTCATGTGTTCCTTAGGTATTTCAGCCGCCACCTCTGCTAAGGGTCCACTGAGCTACGGCCTCAGCTCTAGCATGTACTGGTCTGTAGAGATGCTGTACCCAACACAGGTCCTTTTGAAATTTTCTAAGAAGGCATCAGTATCATCGCCTGCCTTGTAGGTGGGGAACTTTCTGGGATGGGAATCAGAACCTGGAGAAGGATTGCTAGGGTTGTCTGGTATATTCTGCTTAGCCCCTGCCCTCTCTAACTCCAGTTCATGCTGCCTCTCTTTTTCCTTTGCCTCTGTAGCTCTCCTGTGGGCAGCCTCTTTGGCTTTCTCTTCTCTTTCAGCAGCTTCTTTCTCAAGTTGTTTTAATTCGATCAGTCTCTTATGTTCCTTTTCTTTCTCTTGTGCTTCGAATCTGGCTAATTCCAGTTTTTTTCTGGACGTCACTTTCTGTCATCCTAGCCTTTTTTGTGTTTAAGCTAACTATACCCGAGAGTTAGAAAGAAAAAACAAAAACAACCCAGCTTGTGAATTCCTTTGCTTTATATGGTGTACACAAACATGAACTAAGATTCTATAAACAGCAAAATGACACAACAACCCTTGAATTATGATCTCCGAACAAGGAAATAATTCCTAGGGTACATTTCCTGTAGATTTTTACCAGAGGTGGTGAAGTTCAGATTTGAGTCTGAATCAAAATTAGTTCTATGTTAATACCCACAGGTCAGATTTTAGGGTATATCATGGTCAGGATTCTGATTTGAAATTACTTTGAATTTAAAAACACCCTGGTCCTCTGCCATTTGACCCATGGGAGAAAAAATTCCTTCTGACTCCCTAAACAGGTGATTGGCTAGACCCGCAGCATCTGTCAGGCCAGGTTCTCATTCCTAATTTGGGTGGGTAGCTTGAGGATGCTAGAATGGAGCTAAAAGAGGCTCCACATGGCCCTGTGCTGGCTAAATCCTGGGACCTGGGGAATGCTGGCCTCTTTGCCCACTAGCCAATAGCTGCCAGAGACTCCCCATGGGAAAGAGCTATCTATTGTCCCTTAGTGACTGTCTCCTTCCCTTGCTACTGGGACTATCCCCCTTTTACTACTAGCCCCATCGAGTTTCCCCACCCGCCGATGTAGGTGGATGGCATTTCTCTAGTTTTGGCCTGAAATCTGAAAAGAGTAGTTTGCACAACATTCTACCAGCTGTGTTTAAAGCTGTGGAAGCAGATTCAGACCTGGGGATTGAAATCCAAATACACATGCCAAAATTTGAGAAATTCATATTTGGTGGTTTGGGGCCATTTCTAATTTTTACAGGAATAAACTTTGGTGCAAGTAGTTAGCAGTTTTTCAAAACCATAGTTAATGCATTCTCTGGTGAATTAACACTGTCTACCAGTGCTTATACAACTAACATTTTGCCTTAAAATTTCCCACCACCTCTACCACTGGTGCAGCTCCCCGAACGGTAGCAATAGTGAAGGAACTGGTGGAGCTGGGCCAGTGTATCTACTTGTCTCCCTGCTCAGCATGCCTCGATGACACCGCCGTTGAAACGCTGGTGACCCCACAAAGGTCACTCTGTGCGCACCTTGTTGCTGCTATTGCCATCTGAGCTGTAACAGTGGTAGCAACAGCAGCAATTTCTTTTTAATTCTAGGGGCAACGGTGCCTGTAGCACTCTGAAACCCCCCGACGCGCGCTGCACAAGGGGCAGCCGCACGCACGGGCAGGAGTTCTGCGAGAGACTCAACAGCATGGACACCTATGAGTCTTACCAACTCAGGTACGATATTTTATAAATTCCCCATTTGCTGGAACACTTTTCATGCCAGTAAAATGCATATGAATATGACCTAATGTGTACCTACAATGCAAGTTTTGCGCACACCTTAGCTTGTGCTGATCTGATTGAATTGGACTACATTTCTAAACCCGCATTCCGATGAATCAGCGACAGACAATGTTTATACAGATGGGTTAGTTTCATGGTTGGGAACAAGCCAAACAGTAAAATAATGCTTTACATTCAGAGCTCATCAATTTGTTAATGAAAATATAGAGCACACCTATTAATTTTTGTCCGTAAACTTATATTTAATCAAGAATACGCTGCACAATCCCAGATGAGAATTTTTACACAAATGACCTTTTTAAGATTCTAAAAATTGGGAGGTACACAGTCTAGTGACAGTAAATTTTCATGGCAGAAAAAATAAAGGGCTAACAAGCACCCCAATACATAATGTATACTTCTCTCTTATGCCTCTCTATTCCATACATTAGAGTCCTTCATCACTGCCTTCCATTTTGCCAGTCTTCTGCTGCAGTGTTGGCTTCTTCCCATGCCATTTTGATAACTTTCAGTTATGCTTCTATTTTGTGTTTCCATGTGACCCTTGATGTACCTGGTGTACACAATTAACTTTTTTCCTTAGAATTTCCCTCCATCACTACCACCGCTGCTGCTCCACCAATGGTAGCAGCAGTAGAACTCTTGCCATGGAGGTTCCAGTCCAATGCCTGTCTTGTTATATTATTCAAGCCTTTCCTCCAGGTATGTCCTAGCCATCTCCATTTTCATTCCATAATTTCCTGTCCTACCAGTTTCTATGTTGTTCTCCTCCAGAGTTATTTGTGATTTTTTGTCTGGCCGTTTGATACTGAGGCAGCTCTCTCTAAGGCAGCTGTTTATGAAAACTTGGAGTTTAGACAGTAAGATCTTACTAAGTCTTCATGTTTCAGCGCAATAGGACTGACTTTACAAGAGTGTTGAATATTCAAAGTTTCGTTTGGGAGGCAAGATTTCTCTTTCTCCAGATCGTCTTAAGAGTTACAAAGGCATGTGCGGCTTTTGCTACTCTGGCTTTAATGTTTTCGTTTGTTCCACCTTTTGTGCTTACAATGTTTCCAAAATCTGTGAGATATCAGACTTCTTCTGTGTCAGTATCAGAAGGTGGTGTTGGTATTTCATATTGATTCTCATGGTTTTAATTTTCTCTGTGTTGATTTTCAGCCCTACTAATTGTGCATAGGCATGGAGATCATGTGTTTTGGCTTGCATGTCTATGGGTATGGAAGAGCAACTTGATCTTATCTACAGTCTAGGTCCTCTGTGTGAAAGTCCATTGTATTGTTCATGGTCTTTCTTATTACCCAATTCACTACCCGTAAAAGTTTGTGGGTGACACAATATTCTTGTCTGATGCCTTTTGTAACTTCAAATGGCTTAGTCAGTTCACTATTTTGTATTACTTGGCATGCCATATTTTCATAGATGCTCTGTATAATGTTCACAAATTTCTGAGGCATTCCATAGTTTCATAGCAACTTCCATAAGCCTTTTCTATCCAGTGTTTCAGAGTTGACTGCCATTTGATGGAAAATTCTATGATGATACATAGGGTTACTATTTGAGCTATACATGATTTCTGTAGTCTTCACCTTGACTTCACCTTTTCGTAACTTTGCCTTTAACACTTTCTTTATTCTGCCTAGAATATATGCTTACCTGTCAGCTATTTAAGGGGGAAAATCTCAAACAAACCAGTAACTCAACTTTCATGTATGAATCTTGATCAGATCTCTCTATATACAAATATGTTTATGCTTGTGTGTATTTATTTTACATATATGCTTGATCTAAGGAGTTTCATCTGAGAAAGGGTTGTATGATTTAGCCCTATGTATCATGCACAGAGAATTTATATAATTCTGAATGGAGTTGAGCTACAAAGTTTCACTGATTCTTTTCCCCTAAATTTGTCTTTAATTTTTGTTTTAAAAAGATCCTGACACAACCTTATGTTTTGATAACTATAAAGTATTACTTAGGAAGGGGAAGAAAAAGCTTTAACACTCATTTTAAACTAAAATGCATACAACTTTTGTTACATGTTAATGACTACATTTGGCAGAAAGAAGCAATTAAACCAAATCCACACAACTACCAAACTGTCTTTTCAATGTTTTTGCTACTTGAGATCTGTTTTACAGGCATCAAATGATAAAGTCTCTACAATCTTTTAAACATTCCTCTGTGTTTTTTGGTATGCTGTGTGCACTAGAATGCAATCAACATCTGCTAATTTCTGTCCATTAAATGTATTATCATAACACAAAAGTATGATGTTTTATTTGTATGGCTGAAATGAGACTTATGACCCATAATCCATCATCTTCCTGTCATATTTTTATATGTTGTCTATTCAATTCCCAGGACAATTTAGAAAGCGTAAAGCAAAACTCTGTTTAAGTTATTGACCAGCTGCTGAAGTGTCCAGCTGAAGAGGTCATTGTGTTTTCTTTTTGCTGAATCTAGCAGTAGTTGTTCACTCTAAGCCAAGCATAATATAAATTGGATGTCCACAGAAGCTTGCAGTTGAACTACCATGTCTAAACTTTCTAGCAGGCATTTTTCTGAAAGTATCATATTGCAGCAGACTATGATTAGGAAACATAGGGTGAGTTAAAATTTTGTAAGATAGACATAAACATTGGATCTTATCTTGTTTCAGTAAAGAAAATCACTAGATTACATGGTATAAATAGGAAAACTCTTTTGGAATTGTCTCTTTTTAAGCAAGGGATTTTATTGTTTCAAATTACATTATGTCAATAGTTAAAGGTGTATTAGTCTTTCCATTATAAAGCCCCATTATCTGGGGCTTGTAACTACTCTAAAAGGTGTTCCAGGCAAAAAAAGCCTTTAGCACAATACATTTCATGTGTAGGGGTGTCTATATTTTAGTGAGTTTTCAGAAAGAGTTAGTATGGCTGTTTTCAAGGTATAGTCATGAATAAATAAATAAAATATTAAGTATTTGCTTTGCCAGGTAGAAGTTCAGAATTAAAGCTTGTATGAAATCCTTTACTCTTTCAGTTGTACAGGACTCCATAGCAGTGGGTGATCTAACATAGCATATGTGCTGCAATACCTGGGCACAGCAAATGAGTTAAGTATGGAGTTTCAGCATTGATTTTGAATTTCCTTTTAAAAAAAAATCTTCCTACTCTTATTCGGCTTAAAGTGTTCCCATGTCCAAACGCAAGCTTGCTTTCCTGTCGTTTTCCCTTCCAGGCTTCTCCCAAGTTGATTATATACACGAGAGAATTCAGCTTCCTGGTTAGTAGTGGATCTGTCACATAGCTTTGCCTTCTATCACACCCTACAAGGAGCATTCCTGTCTGAAAGGGTGTTGGGGAGGGAATTAGAACTTTTCAACAGGAAAGGTGGAAAAAAAGAGATAATTTACTATTTCTGTGCCAGTCTATCTTGCTACAGATGCCATCCCAGAAAGAGAGAAGTGGGAGGTACATGGAATCAAAGACAAAATGCAGACAGGAGAAACTGATTACAAAAATAGAAATACATATTTAAAAGTGGTGTTAAAAATTAGCACTGAAATTTTATGACTATGTATCCTCAAAAGAGAAAAAAAGCAATGACTTTGTTTGACAGATCTTTAAGGTCGATTAAGGGAAACCCCCACACACTTAAAAGCATGGAGCTGTTGACTAACTGTATAGGCTGCATTTGTCCAGTATCCCCCAAATGTAATATTTTCATTTATAGATTCTATTCCTCTATAAATAAGACACATGCTCCTCCCATATATACAGTAGTACAATCCACATGCCACATCCCTTGTGTAACACAAAACCTTAACTCTGATCTCACTGAAATAAGTATACATGCATGTTAGCTATCTGTGCATATTTGAACTGTATGATGTGTTATTTTCCCATGTGCAACCATGAGTCGAATCTGTCTTTCTAAATGATAGTGTGATTAAGTGGATGATATTTGGTTTTGCCATACTCAAAACATCAGTTCTATTCCCAGCTCTGCCCAAAGAACTCTTGTATTAGCCTATCTTAACATGGGAGGACTGCTCAATAAGAAATGGTGTGAAGCATACCGAATTTTTAAAAACAGTCAGTAAAATGTGAGATAAAGTTGTGATTTCTTGGCTCTGAGCTCAACACACCTTTTCCTGAGCTAAAAAGCTATTTTGATAGGAAGCACCCTCTTTTTCAATTTCAGTTTTTCATCCATGAAACTTTACATAAATTTTGAAGACTGTTTTTCTTTTCAGTTATGCAGAAATTGCCAGTTTTTGAAGACAAGGGATATAGATTTCAGAAAGAAGGGGTCAGTAGTTCAAAGAAGTGAAATTTTGATGTCTGTGTATTTTGAAGATAGTGGTACTATAGATTTTGTACAAAAAGATTACAAAAGGTGGTGAGATGTACCATCCAACATTTCTGTGAAGTTATTTTTCACCATTTATTTCTTTTTTCTAGGTATTTGACAATTACCAAATACTCCCCAAAATTTACAGATTTCCTCAAAGGGAAATTTCATGTTTTATTTTGTTTTTTAAAGCCCCTGTCCCAGTTCCAGAAAGAGTTTAGAGTTTTGTCAAAGGGAATGTCAAGCCACAACATCAACTATAGAGCTTCTATCAGTACCTGCATAGTTCCATTTGAGAAAAAATATGCTAAAAGAATATTATGAATGTTGCAAAACCAAATACTCAGAAGTTAGTAAAGGCAAGATTTAGTGTTGCCTATGCAATCTTAATTGTACTCACTGGTGCATACGTAGTAGAATAAAGTCTTTAGTTACATGATCACGTACTATGTACTCAACAGAAACCCTGCTTAATTTAGTACCTGAGAATGGAACTCAGTGAATAAATCAGGGTTGTATAGTTAATGAGGCTGTAGCAAGCAGGACCTCTGCCTCATTCACTACAGAAGTTGTAAGGTATTAGTGAATGGGACAGTTATTTAACTGTAAATCTTTGATGTATTACAATTGAAATGTTCTGTGGCTAGAGGGACCCCCAAAAAAGTTGGATATGTCAAGTAAAATTTGATTTTTAAATATCAACAACTTAAAAATGGTTTATTCATATGCTTTCTCATTTTTTAAATAAATTCTCATGTGCCTGAGAAGTAATACAAAAAACATTTGTGCAAAGTTAAATAGGGTTTACCATGGAATCCTGATTGCATCATTGCCTAGAGAGTTTCTGCTGAGTGGTTCAAAATGCAGTGTAATTTTCAATTAAAAAAAAAAGTTTGACCACCTTTTTTAAAAAACAGTAAGGTGCCATTGAGCTGTGGACCTGTTACTACCATCCTTAAAAAATGAGGATTAGAGCACTTAAAAAAAAAAAAAAGAAAAAAAATCCATTATACCGCACATACAATTTTCCCCCTGGGCAGAGGACAAGAGAGAGAACATACCACACAAGTCAGAATGTTAGCCACCTCACTTAAAGAACTACTGGAAGGAGCTCAGTGGGCAGTACTAAAACCTATATAGGATAACATCGGCTAAGATAGATCAGAATAGAACCCTAATCTCTTTAGCTACATAAAACAAAAACCACTACCACTTAAACTAAGGTGAAACCACTGTTACAGTGCAGAAATATGTTCTCTTATACAGCGAAAGCAATTTTATATTCTCTCTGACATGCAACCAGCTAACAGAACACAAAAGTGCTCTCTCGCCTACACACCATGCTTACAATTATAACTTCTGACCATTTTTACTAGTCATACATGAGAAAGTCACAAGCATTTTTTTCCCCTAAACAGCATTTGTCTTTCACAAGTTTCATAACTTCTGTATGTTAGTTTTTCTGCAGTTGACAGGATTTATTCAAAGATCTTATTATTTACTGTACATGTGGATCAGTGTGATGATATAATTATGCTCCCAACATTGCTCTGGAAGCTACATGTATTTTTTCCCCATCCACTTTCAGGAACAATCTTAGCAATGGCCAAGTTAATTATACCATTGTTAATTTGTGTGTTTTCTTATTCGATTTAAATGTATAACAAACTGCAAACAACCTTTCTGACCTGTTCCCCATAAGTCTCTCAGCACACAAGTCTTCTGTTGCTCCCTCCAAAACATGCAGGCACACACACACACACAAAGTCACCCTGCAACATAATTCAACATAGAAGTCTTTCCCCACCACACATCACAGCCAAAACATGTGCAGGTCCCTGACACAAATTGCAAACCACACACGCAGTACCTGACAGCAGCTACAGGCCCCCCAAAACCAACATGCACAAAGTGAATGAGCAAAGGGTGAGGCTGACCCGTTCCTCCAATAAGTTTCACCAGAATTGGCAGAATCTGAGCCAACATGTCCTTTTGGAGAAAAAAACAATAACCTTCAAAATGTGAACTATGTACAAATGAATGCTTTGCCTAGCCTAGTATGAACGAGCTCATTCATTTCAATATAGTTTTAATTCTGAAGAGAAGATTGTTAACAGTTTTACTCAGTACATACAGATGAATTGATCAACTGAATGCTGATATTATTTCCCCACTGACGTTTTTCAAATGTCTTGTAGAACAGACAAATGTGGAACATACCATGAGATGGACATATTTTCCTTTATGCTCTGAGGGAATAAAGTTTATCATCTCACTTGACTTGCTTGAAGTTTCTTTGGGCGCTTTCCTTTTCCCTGCCCAGCAACCACATTCTGGTCTGTCGGCAACCAATACCATGGAAGGTTAGGTTTAACTTCTCAGCCTTGCTGTGGTTATGTAGACTCCACTTCAGTCTGCACGTGTTTGTGCAAGACAAACAGAGTTACTGTGCTGCTCTGATTATATCAAAATCTTCCCTGGAAGTGTCAACAAGCAGGGAAGTGTGCAGTGTTGTGGTAGCCATAGTGGTCCCAGGATATTAGAGGAATAAGGTGGGGAAAAGCTTGTCTCTCTCACTGACATAAGTTGGTCCAATAAAAGATATTACCTCACCCAACTTGTCTCTCTAACAAGGGGGAAGGACAGTTACAGTGCATATGGCAGCTCACTCACATAGGTGTCTCTGGGGAACATACATTATGTTTCTCTAGAGAATACAAAGCTTATTTGAGCTCTCATAGAAAGTAAAAAAGCTTGGTATTTCTCATGTAACTCATTATGTACCCAACATTGTAGATAAATTTACAGAGACAAAGGGGGAAATAATATTTACTTAGTGTGTTAATGTGACTGATTTGGTTCCCTTTGTTATAAATGTAGCCTGTACAGAATGAAACATGAAGCCTTGAGTTGTAAGCAGGAAACTCAGAGTAAAACAAACAAAAAAAACCCAAAGCTGTTCAAGAAATGATGCACTTAAATATGGTGTTTTATTTTTGTCCTGGGCTCCCACAGTTTTTCATATTTCTCAGTTTAATATAATATATTTAATATAAAGCTCATTGAAAACTTAAATGTGCTCTTTAGGAACTCATTCCAAGCTCCCCCTTTTATTTTGTGATATTAAGTGATACGGGGGGAGGGATAGCTCAGTGGTTTGCGCATTGGCCTGCTAAACCCAGGGTTGTGAGTTCAATCCTTGAGGGGGCCATTTGGGATCTGGGGCAAAAATTGGGGATTGGTCCTGCTTTAAGCAGGAGGTTGGACTAGATGACCTCCTGAGGTCTCTTCCATCCCTGATATTCTATGATTTTAATCTTTTAGTCTCTATGAACCTTGTGGGACAAAGCACTTGAAACAATCTTTGGTGGTGTGATATTGTATATTTATATAATAAATGGACTAGTTACTCCTATTTTATAATTTTGAGCTGGTTTAAATATCTCCCTTTTTATCTCTTATGCTTCTAAGGATGGTCAAGAGAAATCACTACATACTTTTTTATTATCATTTCTGTCAGCTAGTTAAACTGGAACTTAATTTTTTCGGTAACAGCAAGTTTTTTTCTTTTGCTCTTCAGTATTTTTGTTCTGTACTTGTTTTATCTTTTGTCGCTTCTTATGCACATTGATGTGTGTGTAAAAACGCAATAAAATGTATGTTTAATTAAAGTCATAGTACATGTGCAAGTGATAAAACGTACACATGCAAAACTCAAAAACTATATGTGCAGCACTGTCTGTGCACAAATGGAGGCCAGGTTGACATCCTTTTGAAAATGACCTTATATTGTCTCGCTTGTTGAAAAAGATGTATACCCCTTTAAGAGTTAGGGAGTGACTTTCTGCTGCAGCTTCAGACCAGATCAGCATGGGGTTGCAGACCCAACTGCCCCCCCAGGTGACCAGAAGAAAGGGGGAAGTATATAGGTCCATGCTGGTGCAGGAAAAGCCCTCTTTTCCCAGAACCAGGTGAAGCAGCACCCATCCTCCCACCCCTAGAAATAGTGAAATACCAGGTTTTGTCAGGATCCACTGTGGGCATTGTGCTAGACATTCCTTTCTCTGGGGGCTGGGAAGGAACGTTTCCCTCACTGCCACATTGGCCAAGGAGGAATTGGGTTTTTTTTTCACCTTCCCCACAGCAGGTTCAGGGGAGGGCTTGGTTGGGGCAAACATGAAACCGGAGTTAGGCTATGATGTTGCATCTCATTAGGTAAACATGGGGAGGATGTTCAGTGCAGGTACTCAGAAGGAAAGGGATATAGTGATCAGATAAAATGGATTGGTAAATAATTTAAAAGGAGGTATTCTTGAAAGGAGTGGAAATGGGGAGATGAGTAGGTTGGGGCTCCTAACTGGTAAGACAGGGAGCTGACCTCTCTTCCTTTATACCGGCCCCTTAACCCTCATATAAGGGGAGCAGAATGGTGAGATCCTAGCAGCAGGTTCATTGGGGACCAGAGCTGACAAAAGCCCCACAGGTATATATTGAAATGATTATTGAATTACCTGCTGTCAAGGTTCCTTCTCCACTCTGAACTCTAGGGTACAGATGTGGGGACCTGCATGAAAGACCCCCTAAGCTTATTCTTACCAGCTTAGGTTAAAAGCTTCCCCAAGGTACAAACTTTGCCTTGTCCTTGAACCCTATGCTGCCACCACCAAGCGTGTTAAACAAAGAACAGGGAAAGAGCCCACTTGGAGACATCTTCCCCCAAAATATCCCCCCAAGCCTTACACCCCCTTTCCTGGGGAAGGCTTGATAAAAATCCTCACCAATTTGCATAGGTGAACACAGAGCCAAACCCTTGGATCTTAAGAACAATGAAAAAGCAATCTGGATCTTAAAAGAAGAATTTTAATTAAAGAAAAAGTAAAAGAATCACCTCTGTAAAATCAGGATGGTAAATACCTTACAGGTTAATCAGATTCAAAACATAGAGAATCCCTCTAGGCAAAACCTTATGTTACAAAAAGACACAAAAACAGGAATATACATTCCATTCAGCACAGCTATTTTACCAGCCATTAAACAAAAGAAAATCTAATGCATTTCTAGCTAGATTGCTTACTAACTTTTTACAGGAGTTCTGAAGAGCATTCCTAACCTGGTCCCAGCAAAAGCATTACACAGACAGACAGACCCTTCCCCCCCGCCCCCCAGCTTTGAAAGGTCATTTTGGTCAGGTGCCAGCGAGGTTCTTAGCTTCTTAACCCTTTACAGGTGAAAGGGTTTTCCCTCTGGCCAGGAGGGATTTTATAGTTCTGTATACAGAAAGGTGGTTACCCTTCCCTTTATATTTATGACACCTGCACTGTACACTTTTATCTGCTGGGCACTCCCAGATATTTAATAATAAAGTTGTGGCCTAATCAAACCACATCCAGTGTCTCCTGTCCTTCCAGCATAGCAGCACAATTTAGCTCTCTATGGAAAAAAGTATACACAATATTAGTGAAATATAATTGGATAACAGAGTGCGGTGGGTATGATGGAATGGTAAAACTAGTATAATATTCAGCCACCAAATGGCACAGTGTGTAACATACCTTATCTGAGTTGGTGAAGAGTCATACCTGGTAGTGCATTAAAAAGAACAGAGCTCTTGTGTCTCTCTCCATGGTGGAAATTCTGTAGCCTGTCCAAATCTGGTACAGAAGCCTGACCTGCTAGTAACAGTCCTGCAACCTACCATGTACAAGGAGTGTGTGATATGGGTGAGAGTGGGATTCAAACCCAAGCCTCCAGCAGCTCCAGTTCCCAAATACTACGGAGTGAACAAACCCAGAATGGTCAGTGTGGATGTGAGCAACCATGGACTTGGTGATGTATTGTTGCAACAACATGGATCTGAATGGACGACAATTGCATTTTACCCTTGCACACTCACAGAAACAGAAAAATGAGATTGAAAAGAGATTGAAAAGGCACGTGAAAGCTTTTACAGATATCTGTGTAGATTAGAGTCTTTTTACACTGATAACAGATCATAACACTTGTAACCCTCATCAATGGAAAAGACCTGGATCACGCACTGCTAAGATGCCAACATCTTTTGATAAAGTTAATGTGGTTTAATCTAATTGCTAAATATGTTCCCAGGAAAAATCTGGTATTAGCAGACCTCTGCCATGGAGCTTCAAGGACTAACTAAATGCTGTGAACAGGCCAACCAATTAGTGTGCTGTGCAGGTTTCTTTTGAATTATAGAATCATAGAATATCAGGGTTGGAAGGGTCCTCAGGAGGTCATCTAGTCCAACCCCCTGCTCAAAGCAGGACCAATCCCCTGAGGATGAGTGGGTGGGATAATATCTTTTATTGGACCAACATCTGTTGGGGAGAGAGACAAGCTTTTGAGTTTACACAGAGTTCTCTTTCATGCCTGGGAAACTTACTCATTATTTCTGTATTGAAGCAGGTCCTCTAGGGGTATTTCAGTGGCATTTGGTATTTGCAATGGGCCACCCAAATATCCTGAAAGAACTTGCTTCAATACAGAAATAAACCCCCTCTGATGGCACACTCCTAGTTGTCATCTACCACCCCACACTGGAACCCATAGAGGTATCATCAAACAACCTCAACCATACTCAGTCGGGACCACATCCTAAAAGAAATATTTCCTGAAATCCCACTTCTGGCCTTCAAACAACCTCCAGCCCATCATCAGAAGCAAGCTCCCTATAGACCTGGACGCACCAACTCAAAGCAGCAACAGACCTTGCCAGAACAACAGATGTGAAACCTGCAGACATATCTCCACTGCTACCATGATTAACACACCTCATGACATTGCTTTCAGGATACACGGATCTTACACATGCCTATCACAACATGTGGTGTACCTCATCCAGTGCACTAAATGCCCCAATAACAACTCAGTGCGTGAAACTAAACAATCTCTATGCTCTTCAATGAACTCACACAGGAAAATGATAAAAGACAAAAACTCCCTATCAACTGTGGATAAACACTTCTCACAGAATGATCACTCTATATCTGACCTATCAGTCCTCATCCTCAAAGGAAACCTGCACAACACTTTCAAAAGATGAGCCTCGGAGCTTAAATTAATAAATTTGCTAAGACAGTAAAAATCATGATCTTAATAAAGATACTGGATTTATGGATTATTACAACAATCCATAAACCACTAATCCCCATTTTTGTCCTATGACTCAATGGATCTTAACAAACCATTTACCTTGAATGCTCCCTAGAATATGTGCTAACTACTTATACTAAACTATCTGTTTGACCTTATATTTAGCTATGATGCTGGGAGTATCTTTTCCAGACCTGAAGAAGAGCTCTGTGTAGCTCAAAAACTTGTCTCCCTCACCAACAGAAGAATAACAATTGACCATTCTAAAGAGCCCATCCCATGTTATTGCCCCATAGCAGTATGTGCTGCACTAGGAAGGTCTGGGAGCTACCAGAGCAGCTGTACCTCGGGGCTGGGGGAGAAACCCAGGCTGGGTTTCACCCAACAACCTCTCTTCCCTTACTATATTGGCACATGGACCAGCCTCTCATTCCCATTTCCTCTGCCTCTACTGGCATGATGTAGGTCAGTGTTATACCAATAAAATAAAAACCAGCAGGATCTTATTAAAGGGGAAACGGCAAAATGCCACATTTATTGTGAATACAGAAAGAGTCATAGTAAGCAATTAGTTATAGCTATAACATTCCATTCAATTTTATTCATACACATGCACACACACACATAGGTTCTGCAAGGTTGTTATCATAGTTGCCAGCCTTAGAGTTGCTCATGCCAAACCACTGGCCAGGTGGCCTGGACATGAGGAGGGAGCAGGGCCTTGTCAGATGCTCATCAGACACTCCTGGAAGTTGGTTTGCAGAATCAGACCCCAAAGTTCTCACTTTCTAGAGTCCATTTTCATAGGAATTTCTTCCTATGCCAGTCTATGGGAATTGCTTCATCATGCTGTTGCTGAATCAATCAGCAGATGGCACATTCCTGACGGCTCTGTGCTGCCAGATGTTATCTTGTTCTCTGGTTCTCCCATCCTTGAGGCTGTTGGGTGGATTCCAGTCTGCCCTCCGGGGGTCCTCTGGTTATTTCCACTTGACACCTTCTTCAGGCGATAGACACTGGATTCTTAGGCTGGCACCTCCCTGATCATTCAGTTATTATCCACACCAAGCATCCATCCACATCCATCCTCTATCTCTATTTTAATCACAATTGTTAACAAAGCAAGATGAATACAACAAAAGGGCGGGGCGTCTCTGGGTGCTGTTTCTGTTGTTATAGAGTATTGCTTTGAGTCTCTGTCTGTGTGAGTAGTTGTTGTTACAAAGAATTGCTTTGAGAACAGACTCTGTCTTAGAATGTACTAACACAATTAGCAGCTTGCAAGTTTCACACATAGAGGGAGAGAAACAGTACCAGAAACCAAGAGACCTCGTAATTAGTAATACCCTGGAATTTAAACTATGGGGAATCAAACTCATCTGTGATTTTAATACAGAACTTCTTTAATATGATCCAACATCAGAAGTTCTCTCAACTGCTACATTGGGGGCAAGACAGAAAGTCAAACCAGACTTCCCTAAACTCCTCAAGGATCCAGAAGCCCATCACTTTTCCACTCCCCCCAGGAGCATCACATGGGATAGCAATTCCCCCAAACTTCTGGTGTGGAAAAGGCAAGAAAGAGAGTTGAGGAGGTTCCCTCCATCACCCCCTCTGTCTCTGTCCCCCACACTGGAGCCAGTGCATATCCAAAGCATCCTGTTTCCCTGTTTGGGTGACACTGCATGATGCAGATGCCCCCACTTCCCTGGTGAGGAAAAGAGAGAGTCAAGCTGAAGACTGCCTAGACACAGCACGTGGTGCCAGCAGCGCAATCCCCCCCTGTGATGCTGTACGGAATATGGGAGACACTTTATGATATTGTTGATACCAATATTATAAAATTGCAAGGAATCTGATCAGATATGTCATATATCAGTGAAAATGTTATAATTTGCCAAGTATGATGGTCTTGTTTATATGTTTGTATCACCTTTGTATTGTGAATGACCTGTATTTTCAAACTTGTGCTGTGTTTCTGGGTGAGACCCCCAGATAGAATGGCATCAGCACTAAGCCTACTCGGTGGCCCATCAAGGGTCATCCACTGTAAAATGAACTCATTGAAAGGAGACAGGGAATACACCTTATGAGTCAGCAAGGCATGGAGAGGCATGCCTATGGACAGAACTCTCAGGCTTTCCCATGCCATGTTCTGTGAAGTTTGGGACACAGGAAGTACTAGCCATATGGCAAAAGGAATATAAAGGGCAGCTGCATCTTCTCCATTTTGTCTTCATTCCTGCTTCTTACCTCTGGAGTGACTTTTTCTACAAACTGAAGCTCTGAAAAAGGACTGAGTGACCCATCCAAGCTGTGGATGTATTCCAGAGGGACTTTAAAGGCAGCAATCTCACCAGTACTGCTAAGAACCGGATATATAGACTTTGGAGACTCTTATGTATGTGTTTGATTTATCATTTAACAATTCTCTTCTTGTTCTTTCTTTTTTCTTTCTAATAAATTTTTAGTTTTAAACACTAAAGGATGAGCTGGCAATGTGGTATTGGGTAAGACCCAAACTAATATTGACCTGGTAACGTGGCTGACCTTTTGGGGGTTTGAAGAATATTTTGTATATGTGAGCAGAGTTTTTAAACAATTTCTCACTGTACTGGACCTATGTGCTGATTAGAAACCAGAGAACTGGAATGCAATAAAGGGGGCTGTGTGATTCCTTTACTAGCTTCTCGATAACCAGTGGGGGGGGGATCAGAAGCACAGGTTGTGACTCGTCAGTGAGTTTAACTTCAGTGTTAACCACCAGCTTTGGGAGTATCTCCTCTGCCTTTTGCAGCCTGCCTTGACCTTGGCATTTTCAGTGAGGGCTGCCCTAGGCACTCCGGGTCACACCCCCTTTCTGGGATAACAATCTTTCACTTATGGAGAGTTAACTAAGTTAGTTCTGAAGCTGAAGTAGTAGAAATCTGCTGCTGTGCTCAGGGTTTAAAACTTGCTGGTGTGTGATGGGGAGGTTGTTACTGGTGTACATAATAGACTTTATTTTTCCCCTTGTCCTAAAAAAAACAACGAACAAAGAAAAACAAAAATAGCATACAAAAACTGTTACAAGAACATTGTTTAGGTAGGTGCATATATATTATGATCTGAAATTAAATGACCACATACTGTTTTTGCCCAGTACCGCTACTTCATTCAATGTACAAGTTGGGTACACAGGCAGCTGAAGTTCGGTTGAATGCACAACTATAAATCTGGCATTTACTAACTTCTTAGTGCTTGACTTTGTAACCTGGATAATGTTCTTTTATTTTAGTTTTTGCATACATTTATATTAGGGCTGTTGATTAATCGCAGTTAACTCATGTGATTAACTCAAAAAATTAATGGCAATTATAAAAATTAATGGCGATTAATCGCAATTTTAGTTGTACTGTTAAACAATAGAATACCAATTGAAATGTTTTAAATATTTTGATGTTATTCTACATTTTAATATATACTATATCCTGTGTTGTAATTGAAATCAAAGCTTTTATTACAAATATTTGCATTGTAAAAATGATAAACAAAATAAATAATATTTTTCAATTCACCTCATACAAGGCCTGTAGTGCAATCTCTTTGTCATGAAAATGCAATTTACAAATGTAGATTTTTTTTGTTACATAACTACACTCAAAAACAAAACAATGTAAAACTTCAGAGCCTACAAGTCCACTCAGTCCTATTTCTTGTTCAGCCAATTGCTAAGACAAACAAGTTTGTTTACATTCACAGGAGATAATGCTTCCCTCTTCTTATTTATAATGTCACCAGAAAGTGAGAACAGGCATTTGCATGGCACTTTTGTAGCCGGCATTAGAAGTTATTTACGTGCCAGATATGCTAAATACTCATATGCCCCTTCATGCCTCGGCCACCATTCCAGAGGACATGCTTCCATGCTGATGACACTCGTTAAAAAAATGTGTTAATTAAATTTGTGAATGAACTCCTTGGGGGAGAATTGTGTGTCCCCTTCTCTGTTTTACCCGCATTCTGTCATATATTTCATGTTATAGCAGGCTCAGATGATGACCAAGCACATGTTGTTTTAAGAACACTTTCACTGCAGATTTCACAAAATGCAAAGAAGATACCAATGCGAGATTTCTAATGATAGCTACAGCACTGGACGCAAGGTTTAAGAATCTGAAGTGCCTTTCAAATCTGAGAGGGACGAGGTGTGGAGCATGCTTTCAGAAGTCTTAAAAGAGAAAAACGTTGATGAGGAAACTACAGAACCCAAACCACTAGAAAAGAAAACTAACCTTCTGCTGGCATCTGACTCAGATAATGAAAATGAACATGTGTCGCTCTGCACTGCTTTGGGTTGTTATCGAGCAGAACCTGTCATCAGCATGGACGCACGTCCTCTGGAATGAATCATAGAAGGCACCTTGAGAGGTCATCTAGTCCAGTCCCCTGCACTCAAGGCAGGACTAAGTATTATCTAGACTGTCTAGACCCCATTAGTGGGGCCCCTGGATTCTCGAGATACAAAAGGAGCACTTATAGACGATAAAGTTATCGTGGAGAAACTAAATGAATTCCTTGCTTCAGTCTTCATGGCTGAAGATTTTAGGGAGATTCGCAAACCTGAGCCGTCTTTTGTAGGTGACAAATCTGAGGAATTGTCACTGATTGAAGTGACACTAGAGGAGGTTTTGGAATTCATTGAGAAACTTAACAGTAACAAGTCACCAGGACCAGGTGGCATTCACCCAAGAGTTCTGAAAGAATGCAAATGTGAAATTGCGGAACTATTAACTATGGTTTGTAACCTGTCCTTTAAATCAGCTACTGTACCCAATGACTGGAAGATAGCTAATGTAATGCCAATATTTAAGAAGGGCTCTAGAGGTGATCCTGGAAATTACAGACTGGTAAGTCTAACGTCAGTACCGGGCAAATTAGATGAGACAATAGTAAAGAATAAAATTGTCAGACACATAGACTAACATAAATTGTTGCACAAAAGTCAACATGGTTTCTGTAAAGGGAGATCATGTCTTATTAATCTATCAGAGTTCTTTGAGGGGGTCGAGAAACATGCAGACAAGGGGGATCAAGTGGACATAGTGTACTTAGATTTCCAGAAAGCCTTTGACAAAGTCCTTCACCAAAGGCTCTTATGTAAATTATGTTGTCATGGGATAAGAGGGAAGATCCTTTCATGGATTGAGAACTGGTTAAAAGACAGGGAACAAAGGGTAGGCATAAATGGTAAATGTTCAGAATGGAGAGGGGTAACTAGCGGTGTTCCCCAAGGGTCAGTCCTAGGACCAATCCTTTTCAACCTATTCATAAATGATCTGGAGAAAGGGATAAACAAAGAGGTGGTAAAGTTTGCAGATGATACTAAACTGCTCAAGATAGTTAAGACCAAAGCAGACTGTGAAGAACTTCAAAAAGATCTCACAAAACTAAGTGATTGGGCAACAAAATAGGAAATGAAATTTAATGTGCATAAATGTAAAGTAATGCACATTGGAAAAAATAACCCCAATTATACATACAATATGATGGGGGCTAATTTAGCTACAACTAATCAGGAGAAAGATCTTGGAGTCATCGCGGATAGTTCTCTGAAGATGTCCATGCAGTGTGCAGCGGCAGTCAAAAAAGCAAACGGGATGTTAGGAATCATTATAAAAGGGATAGAGAATAAGACGGAGAATATCTTATTGCCCTTATATAAATGCATGGTACACCCACATCTTGAATACTGTGTACAGATGTGGTCCCTTCATCTCAAAAAAGATATACTGGCATTAGAAAAGGTTCAGAAAAGGGCAACTAAAATGATTAGGTGTTTGGAACAGGTCCTATATGAAGATAAATTAAAGAGACTAGAACTTTTCAGCTTGGAAAAGAGGAGACTAAGGGGAGATATGATAGAGGTATATAAAATCATGAGCGGTGTGGAGAAAGTGAATAAGGAAAGTTATTTACTTTTTCCCATATAAGAACTAGGGGCCACCAAATGAAATAAATGGGTAGCAGGTTTAAAACAAATAAAAGGAAGTTCTTCTTCACTCAGCACACAGTCAACCTGTGGAACTCCTTGCCTGAGGAGGTTGTGAAGGCTAGCACTATAACATGGTTTAAAAGAGAACTAGATAAAGTCATGGAGGTTAAGTCCATGAATGGCTATTAGCCAGGATGTGTAAGGAATGGTGTCCCTAGCCTCTGTTTGTCAGAGGGTGGAGATGGATGGCAGGAGAGAGATCACTTGATCCTTACCTGTTAGGTTCACTCCCTCTGGGGCACCTGGCATTGGCCACTGTCATAAATATAAAGGGAAGGGTAAACCCCTTTGAAATCCCTCCTGGCCAGGGGAAAGCTCCTCTCACCTGTAAAGGGTTAAGAAGCTAAAGGTAACCTCGCTGGCACCTGACCAAAATGACCAATGAGGAGACAAGATACTTTCAAAAGCTGGGAGGAGGGAGAGAAACAAAGGGTCTGTGTGTCTGTCTATAGTCTGTCTGTAGTTTTCTTTGCCGGGGATAGACCAGGAATGGAGTCTTAGAACTTTTAGTAAGTAATCTAGCTAGGTATGTGTTAGATTATGATTTCTTTAAATGGCTGAGAAAAGAATTGTGCTGAATAGAATAACTATTTCTGTCTGTGTATCTTTTTTGTAACTTAAGGTTTTGCCTAGAGGGGTTCTCTATGTTTTTTAATCTAATTACCCTGTAAGATGTCTACCATCCTGATTTTACAGGGGGGATTTCTTCATTTCTATTTACTTCTATTTTTATTAAAAGTCTTCTTGTAAGGAACTGAATGCTTTTTCATTGTTCTCAGATCCAAGGGTTTGGGTCTGTGGTCACCTATGCAAATTGGTGAGGCTTTTTATCCAACATTTCCCAGGAAAGGGGGTGTGCAAGTGTTGGGAGGATTGTTCATTGTTCTTAAGATCCAAGGGTCTGGGTCTGTAGTCACCTAGGCAAATTGGTGAGGCTTTTTACCAAACCTTGTCCAGGAAGTGGGGTGCAGGGTTTTGGGAAGTATTTTGGAGGGAAGGACGCGTCCAAACAGCTCTTCCCCAGTAACCAGTATTAGTTTGGTGGTGGTAGCGGCCAGTCCAAGGACAACGGGTGGAATATTTTGTACCTTGGGGAAGTTTTGACCTAAGTTGGTAAAGATAAGCTTAGGAGGTTTTTCATGCAGGTCCCCACATCTGTACCCTAGAGTTCAGAGTGGGGGAGGAACCTTGACATGGTGGCATAGTGGTGGGATTAACCTGAAATCATTTTGAGATCCAGTTGAGATTTTTTTGAACTAGAAATACAGATTTTAAAAAGGATTTTTTTTTCCTGTGGAAAGGAAGTCCAGAAAGCAGCTTTGAAACTGAAAGCAGCTTGTTTTTCTCTGCTTTGTGGCCAAGCAGAGACAAAAGGGGATTATCTTGTGAATTGCAGGTTTTCTTTGCCTGGAGGCAGGGTACTTAACTCCTGCAGGGAAATTCACAGTCTTCCAACCCAGAGGTTTTTTTTTCTTTTCTTCCTAAAAGTAAATAGGGGGTGTGTGTTCTACCCATTTGCTTTTTCTTTGGGCTGAGTAAGCAGGTTTCCAAGTAGTTGGAGGTTTTTTGCTTTAATTTGGGCCCAGAGCAGAGACAAGGGAATTGTCTTTTTCTGTAGGCTGACAGTCACTATCAGAGAATAGGTATTCTATTCCAGCACAGCAAAATTTTACAGCCACGTTTTGTTTGTTTATTTCTAAACCTCGGGTGTAAAGTTAGTTAAAAACAGAGAGGTTAGAATGACCAAATCCTCAGCTCGACTACAGCTGGAATTAGCCAAATTTCAGGCTGAGGAAAAACAAAGGGAACATGAAAGACAGATAGAACTCATGCGGCTGGAGAAGGAGGTACAGGAGGCTGCCCACAAGAGGGAAATGGAGGCAAGGAAGCATGTGGAGGAGGCAAAGAAAACTACAGACAGACTATAGACAGACACACAGACCCTTTGTTTCTCTCCCTCCTCCCAGCTTTTGAAAATATCTTGTCTCCTCATTGGTCATTTTGGTCAGGTGCCAGCGAGGTTACCTTTAGCTTCTTAACCCTTTACGGGTGAGAGGAGCTTTCCCCTGGCCAGGAGGGATTTCAAAGGGGTTTACCCTTCCCTTTATATTTATGACAGCCACTGTCGGTAGACAGGATACTGGGCTGGATGGACCTTTGGTCTGACCCAGTATGGCCATTCTTATGTTCTTATTCCTGACAGATGTTTGTCCAACCCACTCTTAAAAATCCCCAATGATGGAGATTCCACAATTTCCCAAGGCAATTTATTCCAGTGCTTAACGACTCTGACAGTTAGGAATTTTTTCCTAATGTCCAACCTAAACCTCCCTTGCTACAATTTAAGCCCATTGTTTCTTGTCCTATCCTCAGAGGTTAAGAAGAATAATTTTTCTCCCTCCTCATTGTAAGAACTCTTATGTCCTCCTCTCAGTCTTCTCTTCTCCAGACTAAACAAACCCATTTTTTTTCAATCTTCCCTCATAGGTCATGTTTTCTAGACCTTTAATTATTCTTGTCACTCTTCTCTGGACTTTCTCCAATTTGTCCACATCTTTCCTGAAATGTGGTGCCCAGAACTGGACACAATACTCAATCATTGCGGAGTAGAGCGGAATAATTACTTCTCATGTCTTGCTTACAATACTCCTGCTAGTACATCCCAGAATGTTGTTTGCTATTTTTGCAACAGTGTTACACTGGTTTCAGAGTAACAGCCGTGTTAATCTGTATTCGCAAAAAGAAAAGGAGTACTTGTGGCACCTTAGAGACTAACCAATTTATGTGAGCATAAGCTTTCGTGAACTACAGCTCACTTCATCGGATGCATACTGTGGAAAGTGTAGAAGATCTTTTTATATACACACAAAGCATGAAAAAATACCTCCTCCCACCCCACTCTCCTGCTGGTAATAGCTTATCTAAAGTGACCACTCTCCTTACAATGTGTATGATAATCAAGGTGGGCCATTTCCAGCACAAATCCAGGGTTTAACAAGAACGTCTGGGGGGAGGGGGGTAGGAAAAAACAAGGGGAAATAGGTTACACTGTTGACTCATATTTAGCTTGTGATCCACTACGACCCCCCAGATCCCTTTCAGCAGTACTCCTTCCTAGGCAGTCATTTCCCATTTTGTATGTGTGCAACTGATCGTTCCTTCCTAAGTAGAGTACTTTGCATTTGTCCTTATTGAATTTCATCCTATTTACTTCAGACCATTTCTCCAGTTTGTCCAGATCATTTTGAATTTTAATCCTATCCTCCAAAGCACTTTGCAAACCCTCCCAGCTTGGTATCATCCGCAAACTTTATAAATATATACTCTAAGCCATTATCTAAATAATTGATGAAGATATGGATCCCTGTGGGACCCCACTCATTTTGCCCTTCCAGCATGACTGTGGACCACTGATAACTACTCTTTGGGAATGGTTTTCCAACCAATTATGCACCCACCTTATAGTAGCTCCATCTAGGTTATATTTCCCTTTTTTGTTTATGAGAAGGTCATGTGAGACAGTATCAAAAGCTTTATTAAAGTCAAGATATACCACATCTACGGCTTTCCCCCTATCCACAAGGCTTGCTACCTTGTCAAAGAAAGCTATCAGGTTGTTTTGACATGATTTTTTCTTGACAAATCCATGCTGACTGTAATTTATCACCTTATTATCTTCTAGGTGTTCGCAAATTGATTGCTCCATTATCTTTCTGGGTACAGAAATTAAGCTGACTGGTCTGTAATTCCCCAGGTTATCCTTATTTCCCTTTTTATAGATGTGCACTATATTTGCCCTTTTCTATTCTTCTGGAATGTCTCCCGTGGAATGTCATCGTCCATGACTTTTCAAAGATAATTGCTAATGTCCCAGATATCTCCTCAGTCAGCTCCTTTAGCATTCTCGGGTGCATTTCATCAGGCCCTGGTGATTTGAAGACATTTAACTTGTCTAAGTAATTTTTAACTGGTTCTTTCCCTATTTTAGCCTCTTGTGATCCTACCTCATTTTCACTGGCATTCACTATGTTATGCATCCAATTGCCACCAACCTTCTTGGTGAAAATCAAAACAAAGAAGTTGTTAAGCACCTCTGCCATTTCCACATTTTCTATTATTGTCTTTCCCCCATCATTGAGTAACGGGCATACTCTGCCCTTGGTCTTCCTCTTACTTCTAATGTATTTGTAGAATGTTTTCTTGTTTCCTTTTATGACCCTAGCTAGTTTGATCTCATTTTGTACGTTAGCTTTTCTAATTTTGTCCCTACATACTTGTGTTATTTGTTTATATTCATCCTTTGTAATTTGACCGAGTTTCCACATTTTGTAGGGCTCTTTTTTGAGTTTAAGATCATTGAAGATCTCCTGGTTAAGCCAGCATGGTCTCTTGCCATACTTCCTATCTTTCCTACACAGTGGGATAGTTTGTTCTTGTGCCCTTAATAATGTCTCTTTGAAAAACTGCCAACAGTCTTCAACTGTTTTTCCCCTTAGACTTGCTACCCATGGGATTTTACCTATCAACTCCCTGAGTTTGCTAAAGTCTGCCTTCTTGAAATCCATTGTCTTTATTGTGCTGTTCTCCCTTCTACCATTCCTTAGAATCATGAACTCTACCATTTCATGATCACTTTCACCCAAATTACTTTCCATTTTCAAATTCTCAACCAGTTCCTCCCTATTTGTTAAAAACAAATCTAGAACAGCCTCCCGTCTAGTACTTTTCTCCACCTTCTGAAATAAAAAATTCTCCCCAATACATTCCAAGAACTTTTTAGATTATCTTTGCCCTGCTGTGTTATTTTCCCATCAGATGTCTGGGTAGTTGAAGTCCCCCATCACCACCAAATCCTGTGCTTTGGATGATTTTGTTAGTTGTTTAAAAAAAAGCCTCATCCACCTCTTCTTCATCGTTTGGTGGTCTGTAGTAGAGCACTACTGTGACATCACCCTTGTTTTTTACCTCTTTTATCCTTACCCAGAGACTTTCAACAAGTCTGTCTCTTATTTCTATCTCAACCTCAGTCCAAGTGCATGCATTTTTAATACATAAGGCAACACCTCCTCCCTTTTTTCCCTGCCTGTCCTTCCTGAGCAAGCTGTATTTTTCTATACCAATATTCCAGTCATGCATATTATCCCACCAAGTCTCTGTGATGCCAACTATGTCATAGTTGTGTTTATTTACTAGCATTTCAAGATCTTCCTGCTTATTCCTCATACTTCTCGCATTAGAATCATAGAATCATAGAATATCAGGGTTGGAAGGGACCCCAGAAGGTCATCTAGTCCAACCCCCTGCTCAAAGCAGGACCAATTCCCAGTTAAATCATCCCAGCCAGGGCTTTGTCAAGCCTGACCTTAAAAACCTCTAAGGAAGGAGATTCTACCACCTCCCTAGGTAACGCATTCCAGTGTTTCACCACCCTCTTAGTGAAAAAGTTTTTCCTAATATCCAATCTAAACCTCCCCCACTGCAACTTGAGACCATTACTCCTCGTTCTGTCATCTGCTACCATTGAGAACAGTCTAGAGCCATCCTCTTTGGAACCCCCTTTCAGGTAGTTGAAAGCAGCTATCAAATCCCCCCTCATTCTTCTCTTCTGCAGGCTAAACAATCCCAGCTCCCTCAGCCTCTCCTCATAAGTCATGTGTTCCAGACCCCTAATCATTTTTGTTGCCCTTCGCTGGACTCTCTCCAATTTATCCACATCCTTCTTGAAGTGTGGGGCCCAAAACTGCACACAGTACTCCAGATGAGGCCTCACCAATGTCGAATAGAGGGGAACGATCACGTCCCTCGATCTGCTCGCTATGCCCCTACTTATACATCCCAAAATGCCATTGGCCTTCTTGGCAACAAGGGCACACTGCTGACTCATATCCAGCTTCTCGTCCACTGTCACCCCTAGGTCCTTTTCCGCAGAACTGCTGCCTAGCCATTCGGTCCCTAGTCTGTAGCTGTGCATTGGGTTCATAGAATCATAGAATCATAGAATATCAGGGTTGGAAGGGACCCCAGAAGGTCATCTAGTCCAACCCCCTGCTCGAAGCAGGACCAATTCCCAGTTAAATCATCCCAGCCAGGGCTTTGTCAAGCCTGACCTTAAAAACCTCTAAGGAAGGAGATTCTACCACCTCCCTAGGTAACGCATTCCAGTGTTTCACCACCCTCTTAGTGAAAAAGTTTTTCCTAATATCCAATCTAAACCTCCCCCACTGCAACTTGAGACCATTACTCCTCGTTCTGTCATCTGCTACCATTGAGAACAGTCTAGAGCCATCCTCTTTGGAACCCCCTTTCAGGTAGTTGAAAGCAGCTATCAAATCCCCCCTCATTCTTCTCTTCTGCAGGCTAAACAATCCCAGCTCCCTCAGCCTCTCCTCATAAGTCATGTGTTCCAGACCCCTAATCATTTTTGTTGCCCTTCGCTGGACTCTCTCCAATTTATCCACATCCTTCTTGAAGTGTGGGGCCCAAAACTGCACACAGTACTCCAGATGAGGCCTCACCAATGTCGAATAGAGGGGAACGATCACGTCCCTCGATCTGCTCGCTATGCCCCTACTTATACATCCCAAAATGCCATTGGCCTTCTTGGCAACAAGGGCACACTGCTGACTCATATCCAGCTTCTCGTCCACTGTCACCCCTAGGTCCTTTTCCGCAGAACTGCTGCCTAGCCATTCGGTCCCTAGTCTGTAGCTGTGCATTGGGTTCTTCCGTCCTAAGTGCAGGACCCTGCACTTATCCTTATTGAACCTCATCAGATTCCTTTTGGCCCAATCTTCCAATTGGTCTAGGTCCTTCTGTATCCTATCCCTCCCCTCCAGCGTATCTACCACTCCTCCCAGTTTAGTATCATCCGCAAATTTGCTGAGAGTGCAATCCACACCATCTTCCAGATCATTTATGAAGATATTGAATAAAACCGGCCCCAGGACCGACCTTTGGGGCACTCCACTTGATACCGGCTGCCAACTAGACATGGAGCCATTGATCACTACCCGTTGAGCCCGACAATTTAGCCAGCTTTCTACCCACCTTATAGTGCATTCATCCAGCCCATACTTCCTTAACTTGCTGACAAGAATACTATGGGAGACCGTGTCAAAAGCTTTGCTAAAGTCAAGAAACAATACATCCACTGCTTTCCCTTCATCCACAGAACCAGTAATCTCATCATAAAAGGCGATTAGATTAGTCAGGCATGACCTTCCCTTGGTGAATCCATGCTGGCTGTTCCTGATCACTTTCCTCTCATGCAAGTGCTTCAGGATTGATTCTTTGAGGACCTGCTCCATGATTTTTCCAGGGACTGAGGTGAGGCTGACTGGCCTGTAGTTCCCAGGATCTTCCTTCTTCCCTTTTTTAAAGATTGGCACTACATTAGCCTTTTTCCAGTCATCCGGGACTTCCCCGGACATCCGGGACTTCCCCGGACATTAGTATACAGACATCTAAGATACTGATTTTATCCCTCACCCCAGTTCTGTCTTGTCTCTCCCTTATTTCTGCTATAACAGTGCATGCTCCCCACAGAGCCTGACCCTTCTCCCAGGTCTCCATGTTTCTGATTTACCTCTGGGCTTTTGTCGCCTGCCCCTGTTGAACCTAGTTTAAAGCCCTCCTCACTAGGTTAGCCAGTCTGTAGCCAAATATGCTCTTCCCCTTCCTCGATAGGTGGACTCTATCTCTGCTTAACAGTCCTTCTTCTGGAACAACATCCCATGGTCAAGGAAGCCAAAGCCCTCCTGGTGACACCATCCTTGCAGCCAGGCATTCACCTCCAGGATGCGTCTGTCTCTGCCAAGGCCCCTACTCTTGACTGGAAGGACAGAAGAGAACCACCTGCACTCCCAACTCCCTCACCCTTACTGCCAGAGCCCTGTAGTCACTTCTGATCTGCTGAGGGTCAGACCTCACAGCATCATTAGTGCCCACATGGATGAACAGCATGGGGTAGTAGTCAGAGGACCAGATGATTCTCGACAATCCCTCTGTAATGTCTCGGATATGGGCCCCTGGCAGGCAGCATTCCTCCTGGGATTCCATGTCAGGGTGACAGATGGGTGCCTCCCTCCCCCTCAGAAGAGAGTCTCTAGCCACCGCTACCCTGTGTTTCCTCCTGGGCATGGTGGCTGTGATCCTCCCAGCCTTGGGGGTACATGACTTCTTCTCCTCAACCTTTGGGGGAGATTCCTCATCACTAGTTGCCAGGGCAGCATAACAGTTCTCCATCACCATGGTGGGTGGGTTGGGAGTAGGGATGGAGCATTGCCTGCTGCCAGAAGTAACCAGCAGCCAGTGTCCTCCCTGTACCAGAGCCTTATCCTCCTCCCCTGGTGGCATGACATGAGTCCTCTCTAGCTGGGTAGCGTCCTCAGCCTTGGAAGTCTCCATATGAATACTGTCAATGAATTCCTTATGTGAATGTATGCTCCTCAGCCTCAGTATGGTGGTTGAAGAATGAAGGGGACATATGAATCTTTAGTGCATCTGGCATGTAAATATCTTGTGACATCAGCTACAACAGTGCCTATTCTCACTTTCAGATGACATTATAAAAAAGAAGTAGGTAGCATTATCTCCTAAGGATGTAAACAAATTTGTTTGTCTGAGCAATTGGCTGAAGAAGAAGTAGGACTAAGTGGACTTGCAGGCTCTAAAATTTTACTTTTTTTATTTTTGAGTGCCATTTTTTGTACATAATTTTATATTTGTAAGTTGCACTTTGATGATAAAGAGATTTCACTATAGTACTTGTATTAGGTGAATTGAAAAATACAATTTCTTTTGTTTTTTTACAGTGCAAATACTATAATCAAAAATAAATATAAAGTCAGTACTGTACACTTTGTATTCTGTGTTGTAATTGTAATCAATATATTTAAAATGTAGAAAATATCCAAAACTATTTAAATAAATGGTATTCTATTATTGTTTAACAGTGCAATTAATCACATGATTAACTTTTTTAATTGTGCGATTAATTGTGATTAAGTTTTTTAATCACTTGACGGCCCTAGTCAGAACATTCTGATGAAATAAAATTAAAGCCAAAACCCAATCATTTTTTAAAAAAGGTTTCAGTGGGAAGATGGGAGTGAGGGTGAAAGACTGTCTCATATTCTATAGCCTGGTGGTTAGGGCCATGGGTGTTATATGTGGGTTTAAGTCCCTACTCTACCTGATTCAGAGTGATGTGGTATGAAAAAAAAAAGATCTGGGAGTTTAATGTGGGTCTCCCACAACCCAGACCATGCACATAACTACTGGGTGAAACATAAACAAATTTAGAAACCTAAAAAGTTGCTGCAAAGTATAGCTGTCATTGTCAAGTCAACTCTAGTTACTACTTAGAAGAATAAAAAGTTTGAAATATTTTTTTTCCGTTATCAGTATAGATTTATACAAATTTTCAGATGATGGACACAAATCACATACAGATTGGACCAAATCCTGAGATCCTTACTTCCATGAATAATACTTTCTTAAGGGTGACCTTATATGATTTGATATCAGTTAAATCAACAGATCAGCATATCTGATTGTTATACATTTTGTTCATTTTGGAAGTTATACGACCTTAAACACAGCTCAAGTCACTGTTAAGGTTTTACATTAAAGAGCGAGTTTGATGGTACATACTGCTTTTTGGTGTCTGTTGGAGATGGGTATGAAAGCCTTATGAAGCAAAAGAGTTTGTTGTCAACAGCCAATATGAAAGTAGAAAGGAAACAAGAGTCTTTGCACTGAACTTCTTATGTGCATTCTTTTAAAATTTTGGGTGGGTGGGGTGTGTCCTGCCATAACCTTAACTGCCAATAGCGGTTGATTTTTGTTTCCAAGTTTTGTATACAGCTTTCGTGTGCCTCAGTGCACAGCTCCCAAGAACCAGAAGGAAAGGCAGCCACCCCTGCCTGGAAACTGAAGGGATAAACTTTGCTGCTGAAGCTGCCCCTGACTATGTGGACCCTCCTGAACACTATGAGAGCCTGTGATGTGCCTCAGTAACTTCTTTGTCTATAACATGTTAGCCCCACTTATAAAAGTACACCAGAAGCAACCATCCATATTTAGCAGTGATGAAATAACTTGTGTGCTAGAGGGGAGAACTCTATGAAAGACTCAACGTCCCAGAATACTCTATAGCATCTCATGGGCTTCTGAAAATTGGATACTGGCAGGAGTGGCTGCGGCAGCAGTGTGCATGTGCCTACATTGTGCCAGTAGGTCTACCTATTGTGCTGCTCCTGCTCATGTGTCCCCCATGCTTTCCAGTAAGACACATGCCTCTCAACCTTCAAACATGCCAGTGTAGGACACCTCCAAGTGTGGCAGAGTCCATCTTGGCTAACAGCAGGGACTGTGACCAGATGCCTCCAGAACTAAACAACACAAGCTGTTATAACTGCACTAAAAAGCTATGCTCAAAAGCTCAGAGATGTCGCAGACTTACATCCTCCGTAGACTAGGCACAGAAGTGTGATGCATAATATACACACTGAACAGTGAAGTATACATGCATAATGTGTGACAAAAGATTGAAATGTGAAATACGTATTGATAATGCCGATAATAATTTATAGATTATTATACTTTTTCAGCTACAAAATCTCTTTTAGAGTGGTCTTCTCACTGTAAATTACATGCAACTATACCATCCCCTCCCAGATATCCTCAGCGGGGTTTGAGATCTTGACCTTCAGATCCCTAGTTTAGATCCTTATTACTTGAACAACAAAAATAATTGCTGGCTTTTTTTTAGACCAGCCACTGGAGGAGAAATTGATACATGCTTTTCCAGTAGGTTGCACATCTATTTACTAGTCAGCAGTGGAATATGGGTGATCAGGAATTCTGGATTCTCTCTTTGGCTCTGAGAGAGGACAGTGGTAAACAGAGAGTCAAACTTCCAGGTCTGTTTCACCATTGTATTATGCCAACAACCTTAATTCTGGCATTTCCTAGCTTTTGGTCGCTTGACTTTGTAACCTTAATAACATTCTTTTCACACAGTTTTTGTTTTGCTTTTTCTTTCTTTTTTGTCTCATGGAATTATATACATACATTTTACAAAAAGACAAGAAAAAGCAGGTCATGATAATGTTCTATAAATATATAAAGAGTGAGAGAGCACAAATATTTTAGATTAATATACAGGGATATAATTAGAAGTAATGTGATGAAATCAAGACAGAGAAAACATAGAGTGAATATCAAAGTAGTTTTTTTTTTAAACTATGAGCAATATTGTCTCATGAGGGGAAAAAGAGAAAGCCTCATCACAATAAAGACAGTAGAATTCCTCTGTATTTAGTGTGGCATAAATGAGAGTAGAATTTGTCTGTGTATGGGAATTCATAGTATTTCACCATTTCCAGGTGTTCCCTGTTTGTGATAGACTAAAGCTAAAATGATCTCCTTTAAGTGATTCTTGCCCTGTTTCTAGCACTGAGGGGAATGCAATAGAACAAACAGCTTTCCACGTTGTCAAAGTACACACAGGAGCACATCAAATCCTACTCCTCAATATTGCTCAAATGGTCATGGGGTATACAGCAATCCAGAAAAACCAGAATACAAATAAAAATATACAGGAAGCCAGTTCTACCTTTGCTCTATAGTAGGAGAGCATAGTTAGTCAGTTATCAGCTTGCATATATTCACATGGGAATCAGCATTAAGTTCAGGAATGCAACTAGCCTATTTAGTATGTGATCTGGTGTCAGTTTTTGTGAGGGCCTGCAAAGAGGTGGTCCCAACATAATCAAAGTGAACCTAACAACATAGATCTATCTTTGTAGCAAGAGGTTTTTCTTCTGGGGAACCTCAAAATAACCATCCAGAAATTCAGATATTTACCTAATCTATCTTAACTAAGAAGTTCTAGCTCTTGTGAGCCCTCAGAAAATCAGATCTCTTTCCCCATAGTAGAGCATTCAACAGCTTTTCAAATACCCCCCTCCCCCCTTTTCACTCCTAGCTTGGATTGTCTTCTTTGGTCATGATGGAGTGGATGTATTCTAATGTGAGGACAATACAGCCAAATCCTCCTCTGGCATATGCCCTCCTGATTTTCAACCCACCGACCCCACAGGACATTTTCATATTCCCACCACCAAACTTACTTCATGCTCCCTCCCTGCAAACCTTTTCTGGGCCCTCCTTCCCCAGAGGTCCATCTGGTCCAACCCACATTGACCCCTTTCCTGTGACACTCCACCTACCCCCACTCATCAGCCTATTCCCTTCAGCAACATCCCTCCTTCATCAGGATACTCTTGTCCACACAAAATTCTCCTACCTTCCACTACATGCCCCTGCCCCCAAGTAAAACTTTTCTACTCACAAATTGGAAAATGTATCACAGTTGTGCAGACAAATCATCATATAACTATCTATAGGGTCATCTGATTTCTGTTGGCACTCGCAGTAATTGCAAGCATAAATTAGGCATGCATTTTATTAATGCAAGTGCACATCTAAAGTACTTGAAAACAAGCCCTTTAAGTCTTTGCTCCCTACAATATTTTTCTTATTTCTTTCATATGGCTATTATTACTTCAACCTTCTCAATTCTTTTCTATTACAAATTTTTCACCATCAGTGATTCATTTTGTTTTCTCTAATTGTATTTCTTTCCTTCTTTCTCCCATCTTTTTTACTTTCCATGTTCATTATTTGTATTTCCTTTCCTGTATATTATTTTTTATCCTCATCTCTGGTACAACTCTTCCCTCAGGTGCTCACTTTCTGGCCCCTACCCATATCATCCTCAAAAGAACAGGGCCCTTCTCTCCATCCAGCTGCCCACTCCCCAGGCCTCTCTTTCATTTCTCTTCTCTCCCACAACCTAATCTCCCCATCTTAATCTATCTCTGCACTGCTATCTGCAAATCCCTCTTTCTGCCTCCTGCAGGCTCCCAAAATTTTCTTTAAACCTGTATTTTCCTAAGCTCTCCCAGCATCCATAATTTCAACCTGTTATCCCATATCAGCCCAGCTTTCTCAGTGCTCCCCAGAGCATCCCCAAGATTCCCTGGGGCTCCTTCTCACACACAGGCTTCCCTGTGTTCACTACACACCCCCATACCACCAAAGAGAGGCATGGAAGCAGCTCAACATTACCATGAGTTGATCTCTGCAAGAAGACTTAGAGGAGTCGGGGAGGTTGGTTTGTAGATCACTGTCATCTCTCTGTTATGGCAGTTCCTGGGACTTTTATGTCCTATGTTTCTGAGGCAAGGTCTCGCAGCCACCCCCTGAGACCACTTTGCTCTTGGCACCACCCCTGAAATAAGTTTCCAATTGCTCTGGAGCCCTTTCATGATCCCAGAGGCCCTCGAAAGTGGAGTCCTAGTCTGTGGAACTGTTGTCACAGAAAGGGGACAGGGAACAACAATTCCCAGGGATCTCCTGCTCAGCCACTTGAGAGCAGGCAATTTGTTCATGACAAGGGCTATGCAGGAACTTCAGGAGAACTCAGAAAATCCAATAAAACATGGACTTTCCATGCAAACAGGAAGATCATAAATGATCTGGAGGATGGTGTGGATTGCACTCTCAGCAAATTTGCGGATGATACTAAACTGGGAGGAGTGGTAGATACGCTGGAGGGGAGGGATAGGATACAGAAGGACCTAGACCAATTGGAAGATTGGGCCAAAAGGAATCTGATGAGGTTCAATAAGGATAAGTGCAGGGTCCTGCACTTAGGACGGAAGAACCCAATGCACAGCTACAGACTAGGGACCGAATGGCTAGGCAGCAGTTCTGCAGAAAAGGACCTAGGGGTGACAGTGGACGAGAAGCTGGATATGAGTCAGCAGTGTGCCCTTGTTGCCAAGAAGGCCAATGGCATTTTGGGATGTATAAGTAGGGGCATAGCGAGCAGATCGAGGGACGTGATCGTTCCCCTCTATTCGACATTGGTGAGGCCTCATCTGGAGTACTGTGTGCAGTTTTGGGCCCCACACTTCAAGAAGGATGTGGATAAATTGGAGAGAGTCCAGCGAAGGGCAACAAAAATGATTAGGGGTCTGGAACACATGACTTATGAGGAGAGGCTGAGGGAGCTGGGATTGTTTAGCCTGCAGAAGAGAAGAATGAGGGGGGATTTGATAGCTGCTTTCAACTACCTGAAAGGGGGTTCCAAAGAGGATGGCTCTAGACTGTTCTCAATGGTAGCAGATGACAGAACGAGGAGTAATGGTCTCAAGTTGCAGTGGGGGAGGTTTAGATTGGATATTAGGAAAAACTTTTTCACTAAGAGGGTGGTGAAACACTGGAATGCGTTACCTAGGGAGGTGGTAGAATCTCCTTCCTTAGAGGTTTTTAAGGTCAGGCTTGACAAAGCCCTGGCTGGGATGATTTAACTGGGAATTGGTCCTGCTTTGAGCAGGGGGTTGGACTAGATGACCTTCTGGGGTCCCTTCCAACCCTGATATTCTATGATTCTATGATTTGAAGGAAGGGTAATAGCCCCCATGCCTGAAACTATTGTTTTGAAAAGGGAGGGGGAGGAAGGGATCATCTGGCTCTTAAAGAGGTGGTAGTGCCTTGGAAGAGCTGAGTCACATGGGTCTGTGTGGGGCAGGATGAAGATGGGCGTGGACTGAGAAATGACATTATTCTCATAATATTTTCTCATCAACCCCAGTTCTAGAGGACACATGCTGGATTTTTTTGCTCAATTCCAGAAATAAAACAAATATCAGGTCCTCAAATTGTCTGGGGTTCTGATAAACATCTAAAAGTTTGAGTGTATTCACAAATCCATGGATAAACTTTGGTTAAGCATCAAAACTTTGGATGTTTCGCCCAACTCTTAAAGCTTAATTTTGTCTTTCTCACATCCTGATGCTGCTGCAATGTGAACAATAGAAAAGCAGACTGAGAGGTAAAAAGGGGCTTGAGGCCCATGGGCAGCTGAGAATGAACAGTGTGTTCCCGCCGCTCACCTTCCTACAGCACACAACAGAGTGCAAAGAGGAAAGGCATAGAACAGTTCTGCTAGTTCTACATGAAATGCCCCCATAACAAATGCATTATCTCAGGTCCAGTTTCACCTTCTAGAGCATCCCTTTTATGCCGAAGGAGGAGTATAAAGGTACTGCAGAAGAAAACTGATCCCTTTGCTTCTTTTAATGGTTTTGTAACCACTGCCACTATTCAATATATCAGGCTTCTTGTAATTATTAAGCCATTGGTATGTGTGCTGGGTGTGTTATGAAGCAGAAGGTCAAAAGTCAGGTGCAGTCATAAGAACATCAGAACATAAGAAGGGCCATAATGGGTCAGATCAGTGGACCACCTAGCTCAGTATCCGGTCTTCCCACAGGAAGCCAATGCCAGATGTTTCAAAGGAAATGAACATAGGGCAATTATCAAGTGATCTATTCCCTGTTGTTCAGTCCCAGAACCCGCAAGTCAGAGGCTTAGAGATCCCCAGAGCACAGGGTTTCATCCCTGATCATCTTGGCTAATAGCATTGAGGGATCTATCCTCCATGAATTTATCTGATTTTTTTATGAATACAATTATACATCTGGCCTTCACAACACCCCCTATGGTAGGAAATAAGAATCCCTGTGATTTGAGAAGTAGGAGTGCCTGTTCACTGTGCCCAAGGTGCAATATGGAGAGGCTTCTCATGCACCCTGGCCTGCACTCATACACAATCCATCCTTCATATTTAGTTTCTCTGATGCAGTGGACAGGAAGGATACCAATTACTAGTATTGTGTTTGTAGGAAATAGGTAACTGTCAAAAAATGCATCATACATTGGTCACTCATATACTCATGGTTGGTATTTACTTTCACCCATTACTGATGTGGTACCTATTTTAACCATGGACCTAAGTGGAAGATACAATACCCTTTTGGAGATGCCTTTTTATATCAAAATAGTAAGTCAAGCATTACAATTAAGCTTTATATTGCACCAAAACACTGTGTACAGGTGGTTAAATTGCAATAGCAATGTTCAAACAAACAAACAAAACTAATGGTAAAACGTTATTTGTCCAAATACAAAATTGGCATGTCAGAATCATATGCTTTGCTATCTATAGGGAAACATCTCAACTGTAAGAAAATTTTAAAACTGTCTGATAACCGTAACTACAACTTTCAGTGTTGAACTGTTGCCTCTGTTTTTAACAGTACTGTGTGATGCAGCACATATATTGAGATGAGCAAGGGAAGAAGATTAGTGTTAGAGAAATGCCTTATCCTCACACTGTGTACATTCCAAAAAGATAGATTATTTTAAAAGAAATAATCTATAGCCTACAATACAACCACCTAACTTAAAAGTGCTGCGTGGTTGGTTAAATGGTTCAGTGCATTCGTGTAATATCTTTATATTTATTTCACTGAATATAGATGACAGAAATTCCAATTCTATAAATGTTATTTTAGGTTTGGATTAAAAGGAAAGCTCTTCAAACCCAGGATTGCATATATACACTTCAGGCCTGGCAAGCCAAAAGGAAAACAAGTTAGTTATTTACTGAAGTTTAGAAGTCAGATGAACTGGTCTTTGTAGCTCCAATTAAAAGTCACAGACCACTCAGCAATTTGTTATGATCTGGATTATGTTGTGCAGAGCATGTATGCTCTCATGCTTTTTTTCCAGGGTTCATGAAAATGAATATCTGGGTCCTGATTTACCACTGTGTAACTCCAGTTTTTTTATACCAGTGAAACTTCATTGAAATTAATGGAGTTACAACAGTGTATTGCAGGCCTGAATCAGGTCCATGGCATTATCTTCATTACTAGAAAATTAAACAGAATGAGTCTCTTAAATAAAATGTAGTTTTTGTTACTGGCCAGGCCAGTGTATTTAGCTGTCAGTGGTATGAAAAACAGAATTCTATATGTTTTTAAAAAATTGCGAGCAACTAACCAATCAAAGGCACAAAGATATGTAGACTGTGGATATAGATTGTTCAAGTGGCAAGTCAATACATACACACTTAAGGTGAATGAAAATTTGACAGCAAAAATGTTTTTCAAAAGAATTTGCCAATTTTCAAATTTACGATTTTTTTTTCAAACTTGAAGCAATTTTGTGGAAAATGTTTCTCAAAAAAAAGAGGTCAGTGAATTTCTAGCTAACAGGATCAATCTGAAAATACCAGGAGAGGAGTCCCTGGAAAAATATGCAGAATCAGGGGAATTCAAAATTCTTGAGTTCAAGTCTGACCTCTTCCAGTCTAATAATATATGAAATTTAAAAAATGTTACATTAAAATATAAAAAATAAATTCCTTGTTACTTCTTACCAAGGACTTTGATTCTAATGAGTTATTGTTTCTCTCATTACACATAAGACTGAAACAAGTAATCCTGTAAAATACATAAGGTCTTACTCTCTGATGTTTTACATGAGTTTTATACTTCTGTGACAGCCACACAGGAATAAATCTGAAGTAATGGAGTGGAAAATTACATCCTACATATATGAGAGGGAGCATGAAAATTTGAAAAATTATGATAGCATCCCATATTCAGGAAAATAAACAAATATTTATTCTATTTTTCTCCATGCTGTTTTCTTTTAAACTCTATATACCCATGTATAAAACACAAAGAATAGCATAACAAATGAGCTTTGTGATTAACTTTTGTGGGAAACATGTTATCTCCAGCTGTGAATTTGTCAGTTAACAAAAGTTAAGCAGTATTAGGACTAGCTACTAGTCAGATGGGAGACTATAGTGAGGTGGAATGGCCCCCCACTGAGCCAGAGGGGGAGGGACCACTCTGTGAACCCTGGTGGGCAGAGCCGGGTTGTGCTTGCCCCTCCCACCCGAGGGCAGAACAGGAAGTATAAAGGGCGGGTCCTGGAGCTCAGTTAGGCTGCAGCTGCTGAAGGAGCCAGATGCCTCCTGCCCACTCTGGAGCTAGGAGTCTGCAGCAGACCCCAGGAAACTAAGGTCTGGCCAGAGCTGCTGGAGCCATCCGCTGACCAAGCCATGGAGGAGTTGCTGGGACTACAATTGGCCTTCTATCCCAATGAACCGGAGGACCTCTGCAGATTCAGGTACACCCCAAGGCAAGGTAGGAAGTGGCCCAGGGGCAGCCAACTCTAGTCTGGCTGCGTTGATGTCGGAGACTGGGTCAGCATGTTGTGGCTGTCATCCCCGTTGACCCAGTGCAGACCACTCTGCCACTGTTAAAGCCCTGGGCTGGGACACAGTGGAGTCAGGTGGGCCTGCGTCCCCCTAACCCTGCCATCCCACCCTGGGGTGGCAGTACCCCTCTTTAGGCCAAGAACCTGCATTCGTCAGCCATCTGCTAGACTTAGGAAGCCCAGCCCTCTTGTTGCTCAGCCCTGAGTACAGGGCGGAGCCACTGGCTCTTTGCCGCCCTACCCTGACTAAGGGCACAGATGTTATGACGGCTCTGACAAGAAGCGTCGAAACTATAAATCCCGTCCCTCTATGGAGGGCATCCCCCAGCCAGGCCGACTGAAGGTGGGACCCTGCTTCTCCTGCAGTTGGTTTGGACACTTATAACATGAATGCCATGAGCTGGACTGTAGCTTCAGCCAAATCTACACCAGAGAGAGTCTCGTGCTTGCTGACAGTCCACCCCGAAGCTAACAACCGCTGTGGAACTTGGGCAAAAACAGGTCACAGTCCTCATAGATTCAGGCTGTAGGCAAACCCTTGTCTGCCAAGAGTTTGCCCCTGATCCCGCACAAGCGGGTGGAGAGATACAGCTCCAGTGTATACACAGGGATGTAAAGTTGTACCTCAGTGCCCAGATCTCTCTGACCATAGAAGGACTGACGCATGTTATAGCCATGGGGTTGGCCCCACACTCACCTATCTGATCATCCTTGGATGAAACTGGCCAGGGTATGCAAAACTGCTTCAGACCATGGGTCGCAGGACATCCCCCACCCAGGTAGCCATGGAGGAAGACCTCGTTGTGGAAGGAGATGGGGAAGCTAAGAATCTCCAAGAGGAACCCTCTGACAAACCCATGATTCCAATGACACCTCCAGAGCTCCCGGAGGAAGTTCCCATAATGACCCCCGTTACAGATTTTTTCAGTGACCAGAAGGACGACCCCACCATCAGCCGGGCTTACAAACAGGTAGCCCAGGTTGCTGGAGATGTGACTGATCCCCTGAGAGATGCACAGTGGCCCTGATTCGAGCTGACAGGTGATCACCTCAACCATGTCGATCAGGACTCAGGAAGTCAGGACCCAATTGGTCATCCCCCACTGTCATAGGAAGGCCATTTTGAAGCTCGCCCATGACTCCCTGCAGCTGGCCATTTGGAGCAAGAGAAGACACTGGCCTGAATTCTAACTCACTTCTTCTGGCCGGGGTCCATCATGAGGTGAGGGATTACTTTAGTTCATACCCAGAGGGCCAAATTGCTACCCCACCCCAGGGGTGTCAAAAGTTCCCTTGGTCCCGTTGCCTGTAGTGGGGGTCCCCTTTGAGTATGTTGTGCTGGACCTGGTGGGGCCTTCCCTAAGAGTAATGCTGGGTTGCATTATATCCTTGTTCTGATGGACTATGCTACCCGCTTCCCTGAGCCGTCCCTGGGCTGGTTGAACATTTTAACAGGACCCTAAAAGACATGCTATGAAAGTTTTCCTCACAAGAATTTCACCAGTGGGACCAGCTGATCCCATCGTTATTGCTTGCTATTAGGGAGGTGCTCCTGTACTGCTGGCAGCCCCGTGGCCTGCAGGATCTAATGAGAGAGGCCAGGGAGAACATCCCTTCGGCTGCCCAAGGACTCTTGCAATATGTCCTGCCATTGCAGGGATTCCTGGCTTGGGAAGGTGCCCTTGCAAAAGAAAATCTGCAGATGGCACAGGGAGCCCAGGACCAAAGCTACAACCAGGGCACCCGGGCCCACACATCTGAGCCCAAGGACAGGGTGCTTCTGCTTCTTCCCTCAGAGGATACAAAGCTCCTTGCCTATTGGCAGGGCCCATACCAAATAGTCCGCCGGGCGGGACCGGTCACATTTGAGGTTCACTAGCCGGACTGGAAAAAGAAGAAGCAGATCTACCACATCAACCTCTTGAAGCTTTGGCATGCATGTAAGGGACTGCTGATTGCCCCATACCCTCCTGAGCCCTAGGACGCCAGGTTCCTGATATGGTTGAGACTGGGGAGTCACAATTGGGTGACAACCTGTCAGCCAAACAACAGAAACAAGCCCTGTGCCTGCTGAAGGCCTTCTGCACAACTTTCACTGCACTCCCAGGGCAGACCATGGATGTGCGGCACACTATCCAGATGACCCATGGGCAGGTAGTCCAGATGACCACCCGCCCCCTCCCATGACAGATGGGGGAGATCATTGAGAAGGAAGTCCAAGTGATGTTGGAATTGGGGTCATTGACCAATCATGGAGCGAGTGGTGCAGTCCCATAGTGCAAGTCACAAAGCCTGTTGGGACTCTCCGATTCTGGATAGACTTCCAGAAGGTAAATTCAATCATTAAGTTTGATGCCTATCCATTACCCTGGATCGATGAGCTCCTTGGCTGTCTCAGAACAACCAGGTATATTACAACACTTGACCTCACAAAAGGATACTGGCCAATCCCCTTAGATCAAGGTTCCAGGGAGAAGACAGTCACTCTGACCAGGTTATTCCACTTTATCAGGAAGCCCTTTAGCCTCCATGGAGCCCCAGCCACCTTCCAGAGCCTGATGGATCACCTCCTGAGTCCCCATACAGTGTATGCAGTGGTCTACCTAGATGATGTAGTGATCTACATTCGCCTTTGGGAAGATCATTTAAACCAGGTGGCTGCTGTCCTTCGGACCATCCAAGATGCTGGCCTCACTGACAACCCAAAGAAATGCCAGATCGGGTGGCAGGAGACTACATATCTGGGTTTCACTCTGGGGCAAGGCCTCATGCGCTTCCTCCCAGGGAAATTCCAAGCTCTGCAGACCTGCCCAGCACCCACTACAAAATGAGAGGTATCACAGTTTCTGGGCTTAGATGGGTATCACCAACACTTAGTCCCCCAGTTTGCATCTATCACAGCACCCCTCATGGCTCTCTTAACCAAGGACAGCCCCCACTGGGTGTGTTGGTCGGCAGAATGTGAGGACGCATTCTGAGCCCCCAAGGAAAGCCTGTATTGGGAACCCGTGCTCTTCAGTCCTGATTTCAGCTGGGTGTTCCTGGTCCAAACGGATGCTTCGGAGTTGGGGCTCAGGTAGTCCTCTTCCAGGAGATGGATGGAGAAGGGCATCCCATCCTCTATATCAGTCGGAAGCTCTTTCCCCGAGAATGTAACTATTCTGTTATAGAAAAGGAGGCTCTCACTGTTAAATGGGAAATTGATGCCCTCAGATATTATCTTCTCAGGGCCCCTTTTGTACTTATCACAGACCACGCACCCTTAAAATGGCTGAATACCATGAAAAATACCAATGCCAGATTGACAAGAGGATGTCTCACCCTCCAGCAATATGCCTTCACCATCCGACACAGGGCAGGTAGGGATAAAGCCAACATGGACTTTCTGTCTTGCCCAGGACAGAGCCAAGAGGCCAGCTATGAAGACTTGGAACTGGACTTAAGAGGTTTGTGTGTGTAGTGAGGCAGAGTGGTCTCCCACTGAGCCAGAGAGGGAGAGATCACTGTGTGAACCCTGGTGGACAGAGCCAGGATGTGCTCGCCTCTCCCACCAGAAGTCAGAGGATGGAACAGGTAGTGTAAAGGCCAGGTCCTGGAGCTCAGTTGGGCTGCAGCTGCCGAAGGAACCAGATGCCTCCTGCCCACTCCAGAGCTGGGAGACTGCAGCAGGCCCCTGTGGAGCTAAGGACTGGCCAGAGTAGCTGGAGCCACCCGCTGACCAAGCCACAGAGGAGTTGCTGGGACTACCATGGGCCTTCTATCCTGTCAAACTGAAGGATCCCCTTTGGATCCAGGTACACCCCAAGGGGAAGGGAGGAAGTGGCCCAGGGGCAGCCGACCCTAGTCTGGCTGCTTTGCTGCCAGAGAGGGAGAGACCACTCTGTGAACCCTGGTGGACAGAGCCAGGCTGTGCTCGCCTCTCCCACCGGAAGTCAGAGGATTAAACAGGTAGTATAAAGGGCGGATCCTGGGAGAGGTCAGCATGTTGTAGCTGGCATTCCCACTGACCCAGTGGCAGACTACTCTGCCACTGTTAGGGCCCTGGGTTGGGATGCAGTGGAGTTGGGTGGGCCTGCGTCCCTCTACCATCTGCCATCTTAAACCTGGGGTGGCAGTCCCCCCTCTTTAGGCCAAGAAGCCTGCGTTCACCGGCCATCTGCCGGAATTAGGAAGCCCAACCCTCTTGTTGCTTGGCCCTGAGTACAGGCCTGAGCTACTGGCCCTTTGAGGACCTGCCTGGACTAAGGGCTTGGCTGAATAACTGTTTTTTGGCTGCTTGGCCCTGAATACAGGCCCAAGACACTGACTGTTTACTGCTGCACCCTGACTAAGGGCTGGGCCCCACAACTATTAGCTCCTTTGCCCTAATTGCTGGCTAGAGACCCCAACTGACTACTACTCAGCCCAGACGGTCAGCCAGAGGCACAGGCTGTGTGTTGCCCAGCTAATTCCCTAACTGTGCGTGATGCCCAGCGACGAAGTAATATGAAGTGGCCTCCCACTGACCCAGAGGGGGAAGGACCACTGCTAATTCACTACAGAGTACACCTCTGTACACCAGAGGGTTTTTTTCTCTTCAACTTGAGTAGCTAACTCATTGCCAGTTAAAATTTGAGGTAGGAAACACATTGGTATTCACCCACAAAAGCTTATGCTCCAATATGTCTGTTAGTCTATAACGTGTCAGAGGACTCTTTGCCTCTTTTACATGGGTATATGTTAGTCTGGACACTCGAGGGCTCAATCTAGGGTAAATCACAAACATTAGTTGTGCCTTGGAACATGTTTGTGAAATGTTCTGACCAGCACATACAAACATATTAGTTAACTTGAGTTAATTGGCAATTACTTAAACTGAGTTAAAAAAACTCTAGTGAAGATATACCCCATGTGTGCTACAGACAGTGGTCCTGGGCTTGTGGACAACATTTTCCCCTTTGAATTGGTACCATATTAATGTATGAAGCTGGTGCTAGAATGCACTGTGCTGTTGGAGTTGCTCAGAAGCAAGCTAGCTTCACTGAAATCAGTTAAGTTAGGGCCAGATTTTAAAGGTATTTAGGCACCTAAAGATTCAGGTACGTGCCTAGTGGGATTTTCAATTGCAATAAAATATGTTCATATGTGTGAAATATTTAGCACATTTTAATAAGGGTACTGTAATTACAATGTAATTACATTGCAATTACAGCCTAATGATGCTGTGGTTTTGCTTTTCAAAATATAATTACCAGTAATTCATATATAACTATTGCCCTTTTTGTTTTCTTCTTAATATAGGTACTATTAGAATCATGATATATTAACAACATTTGTATTTACACTATTATTAAATTATATAGGGAGCTGTACACAAATTAGTGATCGTTACAGGTAAACCAAAAAGCATACATGTCACAGTTCAGACCAACTGCATCTGGGTGCTCCCTCAGTGGTCTACCAAGAGCACCTACATTAGGCTTTCAGCTCCTCAATTGTTTTTTGGGCCAAGACCAGAATAATTCTCCCTCCTGACCAGGGATTTTTCCAATTTCTACAGTTCCCTGCCTACACTGTGTTATTTTGAGGAAGCCAGGCTGCCTAAACAGGCCAGCATCTGTGCTTTGCTTTCTCTTCAAAGGCTAGGAACAGCTGTAATTACCAGCAGTTACAAGTTATCATACAGCTCTTTATAAGCAAGAACTTTTATTCTTAAGGTAAAAGCATTACAGAGGAAACATATTAAAAACAATAAAAGAATATACAGGTATGCTAATAAGCTTTCCAGAGTTCATTCCAACTCCAACAAGGGCTCTAGCAAGAGTTAGTCCTTCAAACCACACAAAGGGGGGTTCTGTGGTTACATGTTCACAACAGCTTTAGCTCAGAATCACACAACCATGAATAGATTAAGTCTTTCCTTTATGCAGCTTGGGCCTTTGACCTTCAGACTCCGGGACCAGATAGCCTGCAGATAAAGGTCCTTTCCTCTTGGCATAGCTTAAAAAGACTGGGTTTTGCATAACCAGCACTGGGGAATTTGTATTCACCTCGCCCTAGAGATTCCACAACCAAACCATTTGACACTATCTATCCCAAAAGTCCATTCTTGTCTGGCACATGGTTCAGTACAGGTCTATGAAGTTCATTAGACTTCCCAGGGTTCATATAATTCGAGGGAGAGCACTGGTGCTTAATCAACTAGTCCAGTCCATGCTCTGGTACCGGCTCAGCACCCTGGCCCCGGCCCCGGCCCCGGGTTTCCTGACCCACCTCCGGAGATTGATTTTAGAGTTCTTCTGGTCAGGAATGCACTGGGCCCCTGTTGGAGTTCTTCATCTACCCCTGAAGGAAGGAGGGCAGGGCCTGAAGTGTCTGTACACTCAGGTCCGCGTTTTTCGCCTCCAGGCCCTGCAGAGGCTCTTTTATAGTGCATGTAGTTCGGCGTGGAGTACACTGGCGCACGCCTTCCTGCGCCGTTTCCAAGGGCTTTGATACGACCGGCAGCTCTTTTATCTTTCTCCGAGGGGTTTTCCGCGAGACCTCTCCGGGCTGCTGGTCTTCTACCAGGACCTCCTCCGGACCTGGAAACTGTTTCTAACAACCAGGTCCGTGGCAGCCACCGTGGGAGCAGATCTCCTCACGGAGCCCCTGCTACACAACCCCTGGCTTTGTGTGCAGGTGGCGGAGTCCCGCTCGGTGCGCCAGAGGTTGGTCCTGGCGGAAGTCACGAGGGTCGGAGACCTCCTGGACTATGACCGGAGAGACTGGCTGGATCCCCTGATGCTCCTGCACGAACTGCAGCCGGTTAGCTTTCAAATTGCACCACGGAAATACTTATATACACTTACACTTTACACCCTTCACGCCCACACCCTGGTGTCCCGCCCCGATACAAAGTGGCGGGACCTCCTGCCACCTTTGGAGGGTGAGCAACCTCAGTGGGCCAGCCTGTATTCCACTTTGGTCCCAAGGCCCGTCGGGGACATCAGTTGGCGGCTCCTTCACGGAGCTGTGAGCACGGGCATGTTTCTGACACGGTTTACCCCCATCCCGGACACTTGTCCTTTCTGTAATGTGAGGGAAACCCTGGCGCACGTATATTTAGAGTGTGCCAGATTGCAGCCCCTTTTCCGCCTCCTCACAAATATTCTGTTACTCTTCTGGCTTCATTTCTCCCCTCATCTTTTTATCTATACACTTCCCATCCGTGGCCCCACAAAGTCGCGGGATCTTCTGGTCAACCTCCTCCTAGCCTTGGCTAAAACAGCCATTTATAAAACCAGAGAGAGGAGGTTGGCCCATGAAGCGTCCTGCGATTGTGGGGCCTTTTTCCGATCCTCAGTACATTCACGTATCCGGGCAGAGTTCCTCTGGGCGGCATCCACCGACTCCCTTGACGCCTTCGAGGAGCGGTGGGCGCTGTCTGGGGTTCTCTGCTCGGTGACCCCATCTGGTTCCCTCCGTCTGACCCTTTGATTGAGGGGAAGAGCGAGAGACGCCAGCCCCAGCCGTTGCCGCTGTGGATACCATCATTCCTGTCATCTAGGAGGGGTCCTATAATACATGGGTGTCTACCCCCCCCCACCCCTAAACCACCCACCCTGCAGCCATGCCCATCTTACCGGGCACTCTCAGGAGAGGGAGGATCGGTGACACTGGGCGCGGCACTAGGTAACTCGAGGGGGTGGAAGACCATGAGTGTTGAGGAAGCCCCCCCGCTCTAGGCCACCAGGTAACTCAGGAGGGTGGAAGACCACGAGTGTCGAGGAAGCCCCCCCGCTCTGGGCCCGGGCTAGCCTGAACACTTCTCCCTCCTGAAAGCTGCTGTGTTATACCTTCTGATTGCGTTGTTTTGTTGCATAGTTGTTTTGTTTCCTTTGGCAATTCTGTAAGCGTTACCAATAAACTTTCTTTTTGTTTTTTTTTGAAACAGAAAGAAACATCCCTGTTACCTTACCCAGGAAAAAGGGACCTACTTAGCCTGCTCTGCTGCTGCTGCCCTCTGCCTTGGCTTTCCTTGCTTTTAGCCCCTGCTTTCAGCTTCCCCCTGACTGGGCCAGAAGCTCTCCCTGCTTTCTTTTCCTTTTGTTGTTTTTTTTCTTTCTCCGCTGTTGCTAGAGTGCTGCCCGACTGCCGGCCAGCTCTTAGCCCCCTCCCCCCCCGCCCGCCCGCCCTCGGACGCTGCTGCAGCTCCAGCTGAACCCCGCCCCCCGAGAGAGGGGGGACCTGCCGGCCCGCTTCCCCAGAGCGGGGGAGTGGAAGGACCCAGCCCCCAGACCCAGCCACTTGCTGTTTGTCTGCGGACCTGTCTCCGGTTGAGAGGAATCTTATCACTTGCTCCGGCATTTCTGGAATGTAAAAAAGAAAACCCGGAACAGACAGAGAAACAGCCGTCTACCAGAGGAACACCGCCCGGGGAACTTACAAATCACCGTGGAGGGGGCCCAAGACTGAGTAACTTTCAAACTGTGCTCTCATGTGGGGGGAGGCCTTGACTGTGTCGTGACTGTGTTTGTAGGGACACAGGGGGTGTGGCACGGAGCTGCCCCCCGATCCATCTGTGTCCTCCCAACCCCCACACTACCATCTTCACAACTGCCTCCTCTACCGTCATTGCTGGCTATTTAACATCTGCCTCTGGACTTAGCTGCTCGCCCTGATTCCACCGTGTGGGCCAGAAGCACCAGCCAACCAAACAGGACTCTCCGGACAAGTGTACGGTGGTTCATGTCCCCCCCCCCCCCCCCGAACTGCCCATCCCACAGCCTGTCCCTTTTTACCTGACCCCAACTTCTGTTAATCACCTGCCACTGCCACTGCTGGGGCATCGGCAATGGAGAGCACCGGGGTGACCTCCGCCGCTGCCATACCCACCGCCTCCCCTGACTCTAGGGGAGCCCCCCAGCTGGCAGGAAAGGCCAGGGCAAGAAGAAGGGGAAGGGCCCCGCTAAAACCACCAGGCCCTCCGTGGCAGGGGCCACCCCCACTGCTGTGGCCCCGCCACCGACCACGGCGTCCCTCCCCGCTGCCCCCTTCACCAGCTCTGTGGGTGTCCCTCCCTCACCCCGCAGGACGTATGCCCAGGTGATCGAACCCTTCCTCTGTCTCCTCCGCAGGAGGTTGATAGGGTTGGTGCTGCGGGAGTTGGAGCTGCAGCTGGTCCTGTCGGCGTAAGCTGATGACGTGCTCCTCGTGATCCAGGACCCCGGTGACTTGGCGCGGGTGGAGGCTTGCCAGGCCATCTATTCGGCAGCCTCCTCCGCCCAGGTCAACTGGGTCAAGAGCTCTGGCTTGGCAGTAGGAGACTGGCGACAGGCGAGCTCCCTCCCACCCACTTTCAGACCATCCGGTGGAGCGCGGGTCCGCTGCTCTATCTTGGCGTTTACCTTTCTGCCACACATCCCTCTCCGCTGGAAAACTGGGAAAATTTAGAGGGCGGGGTGATAGAGCAGCTCCAGAAATGGACGGGACTACTCTGATGTCTCTCCCTCCGAGGGAGAGCACTGGTGCTTAATCAACTAGTCCTGTCCATGCTCTGGTACCGGCTCAACACCCTGGTCCCAGCCCCGGGTTTCCTGACCAACCTCCAGACATCGATTCTGGGGTTCCTTTGGTCAGGAACGCACTGGGCCCCTGTAGAGGCTCTTCATCTACCCCTGATGGAAGGAGGACAGGGCCTGAAGTGTCTACACACTCAGGTCCGTGTCTTCTGCCTCCAGACCCTACAGAGGCTCCTCTATGGTGCAGGCAGTTCGGCATGGAGCGCACTGGTGCATGCCATTCTGTGCCGCATCCGAGGGCTCTGATATGACCGGCAGCTCTTTTATCTCCATCCGGGAGGTCTTCCGCGAGACCTCTCGGGGCTGCCGGTCTTCTACCAGGACATCCTCCGGACTTGGAAACTGTTTTTAATGACCAGGTCTGTGGCGACCACCGAGGGGGTAGATCTCCTCGCGGTGCCCCTGCTACACATACCCCGGCTCCGTGTGCAGGTGGTGGAGTCCCGCTCAGTGCGCCGGAGCTTGATCCTGGCAGAAGTCACGAGAGTCAGAGACCTCCTGGACTATGACCGGGGAGACTGGCTGGATCCCCTGATGCTCGCCCGGCGCATGGGACTCTCCAGACCTCGCACCCTCCGGAGCGTACTTCAGGAGGCGAAGGCCGCTTTGCCGCCCGCTGCTCGAGCTTACCTTGACTGGGTCCTGCTCGAGGGCACGCCCCACCCACCCTCTACCCCAGGCCCGCCGGACCTTTTAATTGGACCCCTGCCCCGCAGACCCAATCAACTCCCTCACCCCTTCACTGCGAGCTGGCTACACTTCCAAACCACACCAAGGAAACATCTATACATGCTCGTGCTCCACACCCTTCACGCCCTCACCCTAGTGTCCCGCCCTGGCACAAAGTGGTGAGACCTTCTGCCACCTTTGGAGGGTGAGCAGCCCCGGTGAGCCAGCCTATATTCCACCTTGGTTCCGAGGCCCGTCAGGGACATCAGTTGGTGGCTCCTTCATGGAGCTGTGAGCACAGGCATGTACTTGGCACGGTTCACCCCCGTCCCAGATACTTGTCCCTTTTGTGGTGTGAGGGAAACCCTGGCGCATGTATATCTGGAGTGCACCAGGCTGCAGCCCCTCTTCCAGCTCCTTACAAATATCCTATTACATTTTTGGTTGCATTTTTCCCCTCACCTTTTTATTTATGCACTCCCCATCCGTGGCCGCACAAAGTCGTGGGATCTCCTAGTTAACCTCCTCCTGGCCCTGGCTAAACCGGCCATCTATAAAACCAGAGAGAGGAGGTTGGCCGATGGAATTTCCTGTGACTGTGGGGCAGTTTTCTGATCCTCGGTCTGTTCACGTATCCGGGCGGAGTTCCTCTGGGCGATGTCCACTGACTCCCTTGATGCTTTTGAGGAGCGGTGGGCTCTGTCCAAGGTTCTCTGCTTGGTGTCCCCATCTGGGTCCCTTTTTCTGACCCTTTGATTGTGGGAGAGAGTAAGGGACTCTAGCCCCAGCTACCGCTGCTGCGGACACTCGCTCTGGGCCACCAGGTAACTCAGAAGGGTGGAAGACCACGAGAGTCGAGGAAGCCCCCCACTCTGGGCCCAGGCAAGCTTGAACACTTCTGTCCCCTAAAGCTAATGAGAAAACAGTTGTGATTGGTTGCTGTGTTACACGTTGCATATGCTGCTGTTTTTACTTTGTAAGTGTGTTATGCAAATAAAAAATATCTTTTGCTTCAAAAAAAAAATCACTCTCCTGTAGCCATCTGGCCCCACCCTGTCACACAGTCCATGATAATACATAACCTTTTCATTTAGTACAATGGAATCCAAAGTTACTTAAACTTAATCCAATATTTTTTTCAAGGATATTGCAGGAAATTGCCATATTCGCACTGTAACTGCAATTTAATTGCACTGTACTTACAGTACCCTTATCACAAAGTGTGAGAAACATATTTATTGTGCACAAGGGTATTAGTACCCACAGATCATAAATGACCATATATGTAGACACATTTTATGGCTGAATATTTGCCTCTGTGTGACTTACTTCTACTACTTCTTCTTCTTCCAAAATGTTTTTCATCTTCAAAGTACTGTCAAAAAGATTAAGTAATTAATAACGGTGTTTCCAGTCCCTGCTGAAACCCTGTTGAAGAGGGCACGAATACAAAAAATTGCAATTAAAAAAATTAACAATTGTCAAAAAAGATTCTGGGTGGCCCAACTTTTGACTTCTGCTTCCAGCTCTAAAATCAGTAAAGCCATCTCATAAGGAAACAAGAAGACAACCATCTGAGGTCTAAATAGCATTTAAGTTGGACTTCATACTACAGCAAATGGCCAGTTCTATGATGTTATAGATGTTTCACTGCATGCATTTGCAGTGACCAGTATGTCATGAAATTTCCAGGGCTACAGTGGAATGCTTGGGCCTGGGTTGGGTGATTAGCAAAGAAGTGGGAAGAGGAAATTAATGAAGAGTTACATGGAATTTAAAAAATGAGTTTACTCTAATCTTTCCTAACCTTTACTCTCTGTGTAAGAAGCGTCCTCAGAGGAATATTCCCCAGTTCAACAGAAAAAAAGGATTCTGCAGTGTAACATTTCTCATTTTTTACTAATATCTGGGTTATGATGATTCATTTGGAATGTAATACTGTGATATTTTATTTCAACGTTATCTGACATCATTAAAGACACCTTATATTGTTTTTGCCTATGGTTAAAAATTATGTCTGCTTAATCAATTCCATTATGCATTCAACCATCCATGACACATCAAAGGCTAATAAGATTTTTTTAAAACTTTGCTTGCTTAAAATGATTTCCCTCCAGATCAAGATGCAGAGCACAAAATATTAATCAGTTTAAATAAATATCAAGACTACCCAAATAATATGAATAATTGGCACAGTGCAGTGCCTACTGCCCAGTTCCCAACAGCTGGTCACACTGGCACATGGCACCATCTCAACAGTCTTTGAGATAATGACTTTGGCATCTGCCGATGAGCGTTTGCTACTGCCCACAGAATTTACAACTCACAAGTGGGAAACAGGCTCCAACAGAACTTTTTTATGCAAGGTCTTTGAAATTTATTAATGTAATGCAAACACAAGCCTTCCAACCCATTAAATTGTTGATGTTATGCGAATCCACTCTGGAATTGCAGATCCTCATTAACATTATTTGCATGTTAATCTGCATCTTTTTAATTAGTGATATTATTTATGCACATAATTTTCGCCTACTGGTGCCAAGGCTGAAGCGCATTAATTAATCTACTGAGATGCCAAACTGTTTATTTTCTCCCGTACTTTTATTTGTTTACATGGTGTTTTGGATTCAGGGAAAATAAAAAAGAGCCTGAAGAATAAAAGCAGAAAGACAAGATTAACTAAAAGCTCTTTTTGTTTTCATAATTTAAATTGTAATATTAGCCAAATGTTGTGTTTCTTCCCTCAGAGATCGGTTATTCAGTTACATTACCTTGATGTATTATTAAAATTTATAATGGACTCTGGAGGCTTCTTTTAGTTCTCTCCTTCATTTACAGAATATACTCAATGTTATTTTAATCTTCCTACAACGCTTCCATGCATAGGCAATGATCAGTTCTCCCTTGTGAATCTCCAGTGCTGCTCCACTTTGCACAACTGATAAACATTTAAATAAGCCTTTTCAAAAAAAGAATAGCATACTAAAATTATTAACCCATTAATGGAGTTAGGAACCGCTTGGCAATTCATCTTTTTTCAAACTAGGTCAATTGCAACATTTATTTGATCAACAATGTTGAATTGGTCTTATCTCCAAAATGTTGGTTAAAATGCAGCATACAGTGTATATTCAGATTTAGAAAAATACATTAACTTCTGCATTCATTTGTTACATTTCATACATACTCATATACCATGCTTGCATTCCCCTCTCTCTCTCTCTCTCACACACACACACACAAATAGCTTTTCTAAATCTGAGAACAGCCTTGCATTATAGCCTGTTATTCTGGATCCTTCCAGAAAGAGTAGTGAGTGCCTCTTCCCTCAGGGAAGATGGGAGTCTTTCCTTCCCACTGGCATGAAGTCCCTGTTTCTAAACCTGGAAGAACTGAAGGATGGTAGACTTTTAAACTGTTTTGTTTTTATGCATAGAAAAGCTATTACTGGAATGGGACTGAATCTTGCCCATCATGAGTCTTAGGTCAGTGTGATATTGGAAGGAAATTCCACATGAAAAGGGAGAACGAAAACCACTTCTGTGATAGGTTGATTTTTAAAGTAGCGTCTGTTTGACATTTCTTAGAGGTTTGGAATATTAGAATAAATTCCTGGGGAGATGGATTAGGGGGCATAAGACAAGTGAGGAACTCAGGGTGTGTGTGTGTACATGCACAGACATATATATAAAATCTATATACACACATATATTGTAGATAATACCATGCAATATTTTATTCATCCTTAGGTGCATATGTGTAATGTCTTTCATTTTTTGATTTTCCTTTATTTTATACCTACTCTATTTTCAGTGTCATGATATCCAGTTTTCAGAGTAACAGCAGTGTTAGTCTGTATTCGCAAAAAGAAAAGGAGTACTTGTGGCACCTTAGAGACTAACCAATTTATTAGTTGGTTAGTCTCTAAGGTGCCACAAGTACTCATTTTCTTTTTATGATATCCAGTATATCTTTATGGACTTAGAACCAGTTTTCCTAGGGAGGCCCAGCTAGGTGTCACCTTTGTGGCTAACTGATCATGGAGCTAGTGAGGGACTGATTAAGCCCCCAGCAGAATTTAGATCACCTGTAGGGTTGGTCTAGATTACACCCAGCTGCATGAGGCCACAAGGAATTCAGGATAGGATAACAGAGAGCTGGTTATGTTGGCTTTATAGCACCCAAGATGAATCCCCTAGGTAGCCAGTTAAACCAGATTTCCAGTTGCTTTGCACTGCTGGAAGGGCACAAAATACCTGGGTCATAGGGGAAAAGTGGAGTCTTAGACATTTTAATTATTTTGGCATTTTCTCTCAAATGTATGTATTATAAGAATTTAGTCATGTAATATACAAATTTTGTCAACAAACAACACAGAATTCCTTAGGCTAATTTAGGTATGAGGCAGTTAACTAGATCACTAACTTATCTGCACCGCACAGCCTTTTTTGGATGTAATTCAGGAAATGAGGTAGGTGACTGAGAAAATAACTTAACTGCAAGTTCAGTAGGTTATATATGACAGAAATCTTTAGTATTATTTCACATTATTTCACTTTCTAGTAAGTTTTGAAAAATGTCAACAATTTAAATGGATGGTCTGTCCTATACAAAGTACTGCAAAATGCTACATGTTGCATTTAAGGTAATAGAAAAAAAATATGTTATTATGTTGCATAATTTGAGAAACAGCATGTGATCATGTAATTAGAGAATATATTGCAATTAATTGACCCAGTGGGGCAGAGTTAAACTTGTACATGCAACCATGACTGTCATTTGCTGACTTTTGAGGGTTTATCAGTACAACATTAATGTTCTTTTCAAATAGATTTAAAAATGAAATTATAGAATATATTAATATATCAAAGTATAAGTATATGTAAGTAATTTTTACAGTGAGAGAAAGAATACCTCATGGTATTGTGGTGCAGTATAACATTTTTAATTAGTTTTACATTAGGATGCCATATTAATCATGAGTGGTGAAGTCACAAGTGAGTTATGCAAATTACTCCAAACAAATATCAATAAAACCATTATTCAAAACAAAACAAACAAAAAAGCCACCCCAGCATGAATTTTGTATGTTACATTTGACATAGGGTGCAGAAGAAATATTTTTTACAAATATTTTAGAGATTTTTAAATATGTTATCATAGAATCATAGAATATCAGGGTTGGAAGGGACCCCAGAAGGTCATCTAGTCCAACCCCCTGCTCAAAGCAGGACCAATTCCCAGTTAAATCATCCCAGCCAGGGCTTTGTCAAGCCTGACCTTAAAAACCTCTAAGGAAGGAGATTCTACCACCTCCCTAGGTAACGCATTCCAGTGTTTCACCACCCTCTTAGTGAAAAAGTTTTTCCTAATATCCAATCTAAACCTCCCCCACTGCAACTTGAGACCATTACTCCTCGTTCTGTCATCTGCTACCATTGAGAACAGTCTAGAGCCATCCTCTTTGGAACCCCCTTTCAGGTAGTTGAAAGCAGCTATCAAATCCCCCCTCATTCTTCTCTTCTGCAGGCTAAACAATCCCAGCTCCCTCAGCCTCTCCTCATAAGTCATGTGTTCTAGACCCCTAATAATTTTTGTTGCCCTTCGCTGGACTCTCTCCAATTTATCCACATCCTTCTTGTAGTGTGGGGCCCAAAACTGGACACAGTACTCCAGATGAGGCCTCACCAATGTCGAATAGAGGGGAACAATCACATCCCTCGATCTGCTCGCTATGCCCCTACTTATACATCCCAAAATGCCATTGGCCTTCTTGGCAACAAGGGCACACTGCTGACTCATATCCAGCTTCTCGTCCACTGTCACCTCTAGGTCCTTTTCCGCAGAACTGCTGCCTAGCCATTCGGTCCCTAGTCTGTAGCCGTGCATTGGATTCTTCCATCCTATGTGCAGGACCCTGCACTTATCCTTATTGAACCTCATCAGATTTCTTTTGGCCCAATCCTCCAATTTGTCTAGGTCCTTCTGTATCCTATCCCTCCCCTCCAGCGTATCTACCACTCCTCCCAGTTTAGTATCATCCGCAAATTTGCTGAGAGTGCAATCCACACCATCCTCCAGATCATTTATGAAGATATTGAACAAAACCGGCCCCAGGACCGACCCTTGGGGCACTCCACTTGATACCGGCTGCCAACTAGACATGGAACCATTGATCACTACCCGTTGAGCCCGACAATCTAGCCAGCTTTCTACCCACCTTATAGTGCATTCATCCAGCCCATACTTCCTTAACTTGCTGACAAGAATACTGTGGGAGACCGTGTCAAAAGCTTTGCTAAAGTCAAGAAACAATACATCCACTGCTTTCCCTTCATCCACAGAACCAGTAATCTCATCATAAAAGGCGATTAGATTAGTCAGGCATGATCTTCCCTTGGTGAATCCATGCTGGTTGTTCCTGATCACTTTCCTCTCATGCACTCTTATTGAGTGGTTGCTTTTTTTTTGGTTTGTTTTTTGTATCATTCCACTTTCAAATCCATGATAAGAACATAAAAACAGCCATGCTGAGTCAGATCAATGATCCATCTAGCCCAGTATCTTGTCTTCCAATAGTGTCCAAATGTCACGTGCTTTGGAGAAATGAACAGAAAACTGATCCATCCCCTGTCGTCAGGTCCCACCGTCTGGTAGTCAGAGGCCTAGGGACACCCAGAGCAGGAATCTGCCTTATCTTGGCTAATAGCCATTGATGGCAATAGACTCCATGAACTTTTATGATTCTTTTTTGAACTCCATTTATACTTTTGGCCTTCACAACTTCCCCTGGCAACAAGTTCCACAGGTTGACTGTGCATTGTGTTTGTTTTAAACTTCATGTGACTGTTCCTTTTAATTTCCATTTAAATAGCTTCCTCATTTTTTGTAGTTCCGCTTTCGGAAGTTAAATGTTTCTGTGGTGGGTTATTTTGGTATTTACCCCTTCTGCCCCCGACCAAAAAGTGTTAAATGTAATAATATATTGGTTCAGCTATATTCACCTGTTGAACCAAATCCTGTGCTCCATTTAGGACAAAATCAAGAATTGGCTCTCCCCTTGTGGGTTTCAGGATTAGCTGCTCCAAAAAGCAGTCATTTATGATGTCTAGAAATTATATCTCTGCAGCCCATCCTGAGATGACATGTACCCAGTCAATATGGGGACAGTTGAAATCCCCCATTATTATTGAGTTTTCTATTTTTATAGCCTCTATAATCTCCCAAAGCATTTCACAGTCACCATCGCCATCCTGGTCAGGTGGTCGGTAGTATATTGCTATTGCTGTACTCTTATTATTCAAGCATTGAATTTCTATCCAGAGTGATTCTGTGGTACAGTTTGAGTCATTTAAGATTTTTACTATATTTGTCTCAATGCTTTCTTTCACATATAACTAACCTCATTATCCCTAGCCTGATTCTTGCTTGCATATTTATACCTGCCTCTGGACATTTCCACTACATGCATCCAACAAAGTGGGTATTCACCCACGAAAGCTTATGCTCCAATAGGTCTGTTAGTCTATAAGGTGCCACAGGACTCTTTGCCACTTTCACATATATTGCCACTCTCCAATCAACATGACCTACTCTGTCATTCCTATATATTTTGTACCCTGGTATTACCATGTCCCATTGGTTGTCATTGATCCACCAAGTTTCTGTGATGCTGTCAAGGCTTAGTCCCCACTCTGGCACTTCGAGCGCTGAAGGTGGGGGCCCACACTGATTATAAAAATTAATACTTGCCACTCTAGGCTTGTATTAAACCCCAAGGTTACAGCTTTTCTCTGACCTTGGCTGAGTAAACGCTGCCATCACCCAAGTGAGAAAGTGTCTCTTGGAAATCCTGGAAGAACTCACTTGGGAAGTTTTCCCTGAGGCACCTCAGCTTTTCCACCCCTCTCTCTAGGAAGCCAAGAAAGAAAACAAACAAAAGGGAAACCCAGCTGTTGCCACCAGCTAATTGAAAAACATATGCACAGACCTTTTAGGACACAAAACCAATCAGGTTCTTAAAAAAGGTAAATTTTATTAAAAACAAAAAGAAAGAAAATACATCTGGAACTTAAGCTTTTGCTAGATTTTAAAAGAGCAATTCCAAAAATTAAGCACTCAAACTAACTTTCTTAGGGGTTCAGCTTAAAGGTTACAAGCAAAAAAAAAAAAGCATCTGGGTTTAGCACAGAGGAGTCCACAAGCCTTACAGAAAATAAAAGGAATAAACCTAATTGTGTCTATCTAAATATTCCCTGTCCCAATGAATCCTTCTAGGTATGGACGATGATTTTTTCATACCTGGTCCAAACTTTACACAGTATTCCAGCTGCCCCCATCTCTTCAGCCCAGAGAGAACAACAGAGAGGCAAAGGGAAAGCTTTTTTTTCCCATTTTAAAAAGTTCCCACTGGCTCTTTTGGTCAGGTGCCCACTCCCTTTTCTTTACCTGGGGGACTTTTTAATCCTTTACAGGTAAAGCAAGTAGAGAAAGCCACCAAGAAGGTTATAGCTAACTGGCTGGCTGGTTGTTCATAAAAGGGAGCTACCCACCCCCTCCTTCATTGATCACAGATACCAATTATATCAATATCCTCACTTAATACCAGGCACACAAGTTCACCCATCTTAGTATTAAGACTTCCAGCATTTGTATACAAGCACTTTTAAATGTGTCACTTTTTAGCTGTCTGCCATTATGGAATGTAATTGAATGGGACTCTGTCATTTGACTTTTTCCCTTTACTTATTACCTGTACTTTATTGTTCACCATGCCAACAGCAGATCTCAAACTATTTTACAAACATTAATTAATTAAGCCTCCCAATACCACTGTGAAATAATAAGTAGAGTTTATCATCATTTCAGATAAGGAAACTGTGGAAGAGAGAGGGTATGAGCCTATCTGCATTCTTCAGTGCCTAAATACCTTTAAAAATCTGGCCCTAAGTGAATTTACCCAAGGTCATACATGCATTCTGTGACAGAACCAGAAATACAACTCCAATCTGCTGACTCATAGTCCTGGGTTTTAACAAAGATTTCTTTTCCATTTGTCATTAGGTATGGCTTTAAAGGGAGGCTGAAATTAGTCCATTTATCATTATTTGAATTAAGAAAAATGAACTGGATTCTTATCCTTTTTCAAATAAAAGTAACATTTGTCACTATTTATTGCTCAGTATTGATTAAGGAAATATAAATTATTTTGTGGCATAGTATTTACCATCTATCCATTTTAAAGCCAAATTTTCAGCCTGGGGGAACATTCACGCTGATTACACACAGAAAGCTCTGCATTTATGCCTGCAGACCAGCTATGGCGTGTATAAATTAGGTAACTGTGCATGTAAATTGGTGTTGTGCATAGAATAACCAGACTTACACATGAAAATGCATGATTTTTCAATGGTCCACAGGTGTGTGCTCCCCTGCATTCTTGTGAAAATTTTACCCCTATTGTATCTTGTTGATACAGTTTGTTTTAATGCTCAAAAAAGAATATAAACTAGAATATTCATCAAGAATCCAGAACTACAGAAAGCTATGCGACAGAACCAATGGAACTTCTTCCCATACTATCGATCAGAAACTGGTTCAGATTCTGTCTTTGAAAATTGAATAATTCTGAACAGGTTTGTGATTCATTATCCATAAACAGAAAGTGAATGAGTATTTCCCACACTTGAACCCACTGAACTTTTCTTCATCCCAGCATGCAAATGAATGCTGATTGTCCAGGCGTTCGTTTAGAAAGGGCAAAATTACGGTTTCTATAAACAGCCACCATGTGTACCAAATTCTACTGCCAATCAAACCAGATTTACACTTGTGTGACTGAAAGCAAAATTTAGTCCTTGTGTTCTGTGATTAAAATCTCAACCAGAATTACCAATACCTTGCCAAACTATTGAGAGCAAATTATGTATTTGTTAAATATAACAATTTTATTTCATACAATTTTTCCACAGTCAGGTCACAATTTCTACAATTTTTTTTTTTATTTTTTGGAAATTCGCTTGAATGATCGTATGGACTGGTCATGAAACCTTGTTTTTCCTGGGCACATGGGTCACTCGCTATTATTTCTGTTCCCTAGATGGTTTATTGTAACTTTTAAATCAGGTTTCCAGTACAAATACTTACAAATTCAAAAATCACTGTAGGCACTAAAAATGCACTGTTTTGGCAAACATTCCTGAGCCAGATTCTCATCTGTATCCAAGATGTTCTGGGACTCATGGAGGTCATCGGCCACTAACAAGCTGGTTGTGGCTCTCTGACCTTGCTGTAAGACAATGCTGCTGAGGATATGGAGAAACTGGGAGTTTGGTAAATGAAATATTTCAATAATATTTTTGATGAAAAACTATGTAAAATTTTCATGCATATATTTGGAAAAATAAATATTGCTCCATTTCAAACTCCTTAAATTAAAAACAACTTTGAAATTCTAATTTTTTTCAGGATAATAGGTTTTAATTTTTCAGATGGTTCTTGTGAATTCAGTTAAAAATTAAATTATGCCTGTGAATACTTTTTGCCGCTTTCATGCCATTCTAACTATAAGATTGCAGTAACACAAGCCCAAACTGTCCCATTTATACAAGAACAGAATAGAAGTTAGAAGTTGAATATCTATTATGCCAAATCCATAGTTTTTCACCCATGGAATGTCCATTGCATCATCCATCTCCAAATGTGAAGCAGGCAGTATTGCATATGAGCCAGGAAGTCTTGGCCTAAAAACACATTAAGCCTGGAGAGACCCAGCCCTATGAATGTATGTGAAATATATATCTACTTCCATGCCCTGTCCTTTGATCTCCTCTGTCCTGAAAGTATGGCCTGCTCATTGACCATGCTACCACTAGGGGATGGTGGGGATTTGAAGTCACAGATTGCATCTTAAAGATGCAAGGAGTTGGATAAAGTTAAGCAAGAATTTTCATTGCACAACAAGCCTTGTTTATTGGGGAGAATGACATACAGAACAATAGCTTATCTCTCTCCACTCCTAGCAGGGTGGCCCTAGGATCACACAAAGCCCGCAGTGTATATGGTTCTCACAAAGGAGCAGTCACTTGTTGAAAGAAGTGCTAACTTGGCTTTCCCCTTCACTTCTCAAACTCAGCTTCATTTTCAAGCAATTAATGATTTTCTCTCCTTCAACCCATGGATCGAAGGGGAGCATTTCATCTGCAGAGTTTTGCAATGAATATGATGGATATGACTAGACATTTTTGTTATTACTTTTAAGTTGTATAAATCTTTTCTAACCATTGTTAAAGGTATGCTGTATTTATTAATCCCTTTCCTTTCATTCAGATGTTCTTACTATATGATAAATTCCTTATGAGTACATGGTAAGTTAACAAAGGTCAGGTGAGTAGTGACATTTGCACTTTATGTGTTTACAACTTCTTTAATTATAACCAGTCTCTCAAGTACTTACACAATGCTCTTAAATATAGCTGACCCTTTTTATTTAATTTCATTTGCCTGCTAGTGTTTGGAGTCTATCCAGCAAAGCACTTCAGTAAATTCAATAAAGTATATACTATAATTAATAGAAAACCCAATAATGATGCTAAACTAGTCTTCCTAGAGAACCACTGTTAAGCCTTGGCTTAATTTGGCTGTTGAGATAAATATTTTCAGTGAAATAAATAACAGCAGGATAGAATGAATGTAAAAAAGTTATATTTAGCTTGACTTATAATACAAGCTTTAAATACTGTAGCGTGTAAAACAAAGTAAAACAATGATATAGTACAGGAACTTTTCAATACTAAAGTTACATTCTGTATGTAATGTGTATGTATTTTTTCTCCTCGAAATTACTGCTTTTTTTCCCTGCTACAATCACAGAAAACCAAATGAATATGTGGTTTTACTTGTGGACACAGTTTATTTTTTTTCCTATTGTCTAATTGCAAGCATGCCAGAGAGATGTGATGAATTGCATTTCTATTAATGGCTTTGTTCAATATTTAAACTCACCTATGACAATGCCTATAATTAAGAGAAAATATAGTTTTCATCTGCATCAATTAAGAAAAAATAACCAGTTTGGCTAATTTCAGTTGCATTTACGTAAAAATGTATTCTGTATTCCAAACTCACAATTGTAAAAGTAGATTTGAATAGGAATACTATATTGGACTCATTTTAAATACACCAATTACTCTGTATTTGAGAAACAACATCACCACATTTTCTCACACAATAATTTTGACATTCTTTATAAGGGTCTGTCCACACAGAGGAATCTATAAGCTCAAAGAATGAATCTGGGTTCTGAACACAAAAATAAATTCCTCGTGATCAGTTGTTTTTAAGATGCTGCCAATGGTATTATTTCATTAATAATGCATTTTTAGTTGTCAAAACTGATCAGCATCGTAGTTCTTTCCTAGATACTGTTTATTATAAATCACTTCACAACAATACATTATTTTGCAGCGAATAAGAAACAAAACCATTCATTGTCAACTGGAATTAACAGTCAAGAAACTACAGTCTTTGCTATAGGGAAATAGGGAAATTAGCATATGGAAATTTGTTTTAAAATATCAGCATGTACTTGTTGACATAAGAAAACAAACAATGTGTATTCAGGCAGAGAGATTAAAGTTACTTGAAACACTTCCTAATTGTTTTTGTTGGCTAATAAGAAAGTAATGTTTGAGCAATGTCAACTTTTTTTAGACACTAACTTGGGGTTTGTACCACATGTAAAATAGATATTTTATACAGATCCCTCATAAGAAATCAAAATTCTTTACATCACACTTAACTATTGTATGTTAACCGTATTCTCAGATCTTTTAAAAATCCTATTGTTTACCACTTACATTAAGAATTCAATTTCCATATTATGTTTATTTATGTTTAATAGAGGGAAAACATTCCATGAGAGAGATCCCCACTGCTAGAACAGATGGGCATCATCTTAGCACTGTTAAACTGTCATTTCATCTCATACATTAAGCAAAGCTAGTGAAATTGGACCCTTTTAGTGCTTTTGACACTTTGGTAGAAAATTTTATTTTTACCTGGGAAGATGATTACAAGATTTCTGTATCACTTCTTGCTTGGAGAATTTTGTATGTAAAAACAGATTTTATTTTTAGTGTTTCATACATAGAGCCCCAGGTCCCTAGAAATCCCTGTTCAAATGCTTCAAGAGTAAATGGTTAAATTCTACCCTTAATCAAATCACAAAATCTTACACATTTGTCCTAGACAAAAATTCACCTTTTTCTGGTCAAATTACCTAAAATTATCCCTGTAATTTCAGTTAAAGAACATAAAAACATCCTGTGACGGGTTCCCCCCAGTACTGGGGTACCAGTGAGCCCCCCTGACCCACCAGCCTGGGCTCCCTTTACACTGTACTGCTCTGACCAGCCTGCCAAGCCTTCTTCCAGGCTCCAGCCTGCACTTTTACCAGCACATATGCAGGTAGGGACACACCCAGCTGCGGTTATATAGAGACACTGTGATCAGCTCTGCATCAGGAGGCTTCAGCTAAGGAACTTCCCAGCTATTCTCGGGTGGCGGTGCATGGCCCGAGACCCATGCTGGTGCTGGAGGGGTGGGTTGGCAGGGCTGGCAGGCTCCCTATCTGGCTCTGCACCTCACCCCCTCAGCAGCAGCAGAGTTTGGGTGTGGGAGGGGGCAGGGCGTTGGGGCATGGGATGGGATGAGGAAGGCTCTGGGTGGCATTTATCTCGGTGGCTCCCCGAAACCGGCGACATCCCCCTCACTCAGCTGCTAGGCGGAGGTGTGGCCAGGCAGCTATGAACACGGCCTCTGCCTGAGGGCACCGCCCCCACAGCTCCCATTGGTCACAGTTCCTGGCCAATGGGAGCTGCAAAGTCAGCACTCTGGGCAGAGGGTCACTTTACAATGGTGGGGAAATGCCATCATAACAAATGGGGAAAGTGAGTCTCACAGGCACTGAGACACAGAGAGGTTAAGTGACTCGTACAAGTCAGTGGCACTTGGGAACAGAACTCAGGAATTCCTGGCTTCTAATCTTCATCTCTAACTAATAACTCATGCAAACACCTTAAAAACTTGCAGTCTTGATGGCACAAAACAATTGCCATGATCCACCCTAGAAGAGAGTAACTGTATTAAAGATTTGGCCATAATTCTTATTGAAATAATACAAACTGGTGTGTTACTTGATTGCTAATAATTCTTGGAGTTCTAAAAACTCATAAAACCCTAAAGTATTTACCTTGGGTCCTTTGTGCCACTGAAATGCAGCCTCCAAACCACAACTTTCAATCCTACCAGTATCAAGGAAAAACAGATCATGGAGTTCTTATGCCTGTCCATGATAATCAAGCTGTCCCCTACTGTCCTCAGTACACCTTTCTCCAAACTGATGCCAAGGCTTGGGAAAAAGAAATCACAGTAACATAGCCTATCACAAGAATTTGAGTAATTCATTAGATCATTTCTTGCCAAACAGTTGTGGGTAACCAATGTTTAATCAACAACAAAGCAAATATCAGCCAATAAATGGATCCCATTCACCCTAAATAAACCTAGCTGATCATACATGACCTGATCATAATTAAATACCCACCTCTCAAAGCTAGACACAACATTTGCTGCCACCCAGCTAGCTTCTCTGTGGGATCTCTCTGCTGAGCTGATTCACCTTTTCTTTTCTATATCATTGTTGGACAATGCTAGGAACATGCCCATGCACCTCTGCCTTTGCAGTAAGAATACCACTTAATATGAGTTAGAAAATTGACACTTATTCCCCAATAAATTGTTCCCCTCTGAGATGAATAAATTAAATCCATGGCAGGCTGAGTCCTTTATATCTGACAATATTTCTGAGTTGGTCCCCAACACTATGGCAGCTCAGTTCAGGCTGGCATGTCTTGACACTTCAAGACACAATTTTCTTTAGTTGTCACCCACCAATACACTAAATAGATTATGCTGTGGCTGTAGATCAAAACACTCAGAGAGGAACCAGGAACATCTAAGCCTATAAATCCCTTATAAGCCCTGCCTAATATGCTTAGCAGTGTTGTTGTAGCTGTGTTGGTTCCAGTATATGAGAGAGACAAGGTGGGTGGGGTAATATCTTTTATTGGCCTGGCTTCTGTTGCTGAAAGAGACAAGCTTTCAAGCTACACAGAGCAATTCTTCAGGACCTCTAACATATTTAGGTGATAATAATTGTATTGCCCCAGATTCTCCTAATATATGACGATTGGAACCATCCCCTATCTCAGGAGCCCATGTTGCTGAACATTGCTTTGGTGATAGTACAAATTCTAAAGGAGTGTGTACCACATTTCTATGGTCTCAGGCTGATAAGGGCCAATCCTTTGTAATACATGACATTTAGTCAGTAATTATAAATTATTGTAATGGTATTTTATTTGTTGCCACATCCAGAAATGTAATGGGTATTTTACAGGACACGGCCCGTGCCCCAAAGATCTTACAACGTAGTTAATTTAATACATATCTAATATGGTACTGGGTCAGTGGTTTACTATTTCGGTGTGGGAAGAGTAACCCCTTTAACTGCCAGAGAGACCACCATCCAAGCTTTAAATGCAGGGTACTGGCTAAACTACAATAACATGCTATGGGTACAGGCACAGGCCACAGAACATGCTACCTTGTCAATACAGATTCCTCCTCATTCAGGGCTTATCTGTGCTAGAGATTTCTGGAATATCCAGTATTGGTACATTCACATGGAGTGCTTGAAAAACACTTTATGTCTGTACGCAAAAGTTCTCATAACAATACACAAGCACTCCAAGTGCTGGTCCAAATGCACGAGCTCCAAACTAATCTAATAAATACTTCATCCCATACCATAACCATTTCGGAACTAGCGTATACAGGAAGTACCAATGAACTAATTTCAATCATTCCTCTGAGCAAAATGCTGCTGCCAACCCTCCCGTAACTACTCTAAACAAGGTTTATTGTCTGGGTACACCACAAGAAGGACAGGAGACACTTGTTATGGATTTTAATCAGGCCACAACTTTATTATATAGATGTCTGGGACTACCCGGCAGATAAAGTGTACAGTTCAGGCAAATCCATGTTTATTTAAATCAATTCTCCAGGGCTTCCATCAGCCCCCCTTTGTTTCCATCCAGGTCCCCCAGCCGACCCATGGCTTGGACCATACCATCCACCACCCACGTAAGAGGGTTAAGGTGGGCTATCAGAACGGGGGGGGGGGGAGGGAGGAGTTGGCTCTCTGCTGTACCAATCATAGGAGTCCCCAACCCCCTCCCCGTTCTGTTCCTTTATCCATTATCTCCTTTTACATCCTTCACCAGGCCATTTATCTGGTCACTGGCTGCCTTCCCTATGGAATACGTGCACTGGACATCCGCCACCTCCAAATGGCCTCTTGCCTAGCAGCCCTACTGGGGAGAAATAACCCATTGTCCCATGTGTGATCGTCAAGGGGCACCAGGAGCTGCATTGTCCTTGACCCGGTACTGCAATAACCGCCCTGCACGGAGGGCCATATAGGCGACCCACTTTCTGGATCCTTGAATTGACAAGACTCCTTAAGAGAAAAAAATAAACAACTTGTAAGCCTGGAGCCAAAAATCTCCATTCCACCAACCACATCATATGCCGAGGTTCCAGAGAGCCAGCGGCATCTGCTAGGGTTCACGGCTAGCCCCTGGTGGAAGCTAACGAAATCTGTCAAACTGGAAACGAGACAAGGTGTCTGCTATGCCATTATCCATGCCCAGCACGTGCTTGGAAGAAAAACAGATATTGAAGGTTAAACACTGGAGAACAAACGCCCTTACCAACTTCATAACCCTGTGCGATCTGGAAGTTTGGCGATTGATAATGTGTACCACTGCCATGTTGTTACACCAGAAGCACACCCTTTTATTAGCCAGCTCTGATCCCCAAATCACCACCACAACTAAAATGGGGAAAAATTCCAAGAAGGTCATGTCACGCACTGCGTTTTGTGTCCAGGTGGCGGGCCACTGTTGTGCACACAATTTGCCTTGATAAAACACCCCAAAAACTTTGCCCCCTGCCACATGAGTGGATTTTAACTCCCCTTGTAATAACCATTCCTCCCTCCACAATGATACCCCATTAAATCGACTTAGAAAACTTTCCCACACCCTTAAGTCTTCCTTCATCTCTCTAATGACTCATATGTAATGGTGTGGCCTGGCTATGCCAGTCGTTGCCGCTGCCAGCTGGGCACAAAACGTCCGCCCCGGGGCAACAACCTTGCAAGCAAAGTTCAGGTGCCACAGAATAGACTGCAGGTCTTGCAGCATGAGTTTCTTTTTAGCCCCTGCTGCTCTCTGGAGCAACTCCAATAGCTCCTAAAACTTATCCTGAGGGAGCTGAGGTACGCCCTCCCTGGTGTCCAGCTCAATCCCCAGGTAGGTCAATGTAGAAGAAGGGCCTTCTGTTTTCTCCTCCGCTAGGAGTACCCCCAACTTTTTAGCCAGGATGTGAAATGTGTCCAACAGGTGATCACACTCATCTGATCTGGCTCACCCTGCGAACAAAAATCATCCAAATAATACACCATTTGGTTTAGTCCTGCTGACCGCACTACTGCCCAGTGTAACATTGTACTGAATTTCTCAAAAGCCGCACAAGATAGCGAACAGCCCATGGGCATAGCCTTGTAAAAATAAAATTGCCTCTCAAAACAGAAACCCAACAAGTCCAATGGGTGCATTGGCAGTAGTCGGAAAGCAGACTTGATATCACATTTAGCCATTAGAGCCCCAGGGCCACATGCCCCGACGATACGAACGGCTTCATCAATGGAGGAATAGCGTACGGAACATAGTGCCGGGTCTATCCCATCATTAACAGAGACACCTTGCGGGTATGACAGGTGATGAATTAATCAGTATGTCCCCAGGGTCTTCTTGGGGATCAACCCCAGGGGGAAAACTCTCATATGTGCTATAAGTAATTGATCAAATGGCCCAGCTATCCTGCCCTCCTTTAATTCTTGTGCAATCAATTTTTTGAACAATATGTCCCATCCCAGCTACTGACTTTAAATTTTTTTGACATCAAATGAGTTCTATTTCCCACAAAAGGGATCCAAAATCCTGCTGTAAACCCCTCCTACAGATATGGCCATCTGCCCTGTTAGAAGAACCTTAACACATCCAGCATAACTGGCGTTTGAGCCCGTGCCCATTGCACCACCCCCAGCTCATCCCCCTCTCAGCTTGTGCTCTGTGTCCCAGACGTGCCAAACCTGCGGTGGGCACTTGTGCCATCCACATTCCTGTTTCCTCCCTGTGATTGTTCCTTCCCACTCTGGCAAGAATGGGCTGAATGGGTCCCTAAACATATCTCTCAAACATACCTGTATCTACAGGTGCTGCAAAAACAACCACCATCATTAAATGCCCAGCAAATATTATTACATGCCTGGGGCCCCTCCCAAGCTTGTTGCTGTATGAACAAACCACTGTCTGTGTGAACCCCTAGTGCCTTTGGTGTCATCCACTCCAACCACAGTGTGTGATGAGGTATGTTCCAGCTTATCCCAGTTTGTGTTGCTGCCCTTAATCGAAACTGCTCATCATAATTAAACCTGGACATGCCCCCAAACACATTGTGTGCCTGCCTAATTATGTCCATATACTTAACCAAGGCAGGGCTCCTCTCTGGGTAGGCCTGTACTATAACACCTGCATAGATGAAGAAGGGAGCCTCCCAATTTTCCCATTTTCTAGGCACCCTTGGCCTCTTGGGCAGCTTGCTGTTTTGCTTGCCTTGCCCATATTTACTGTCTGTCAACAGCTCCCTGTGCAATAGGGATAATATATCCGCATATTCGCCTCTGAGAATTTTATCTTTAGTTACACTGACTAGGTGAACTCCCATCAGGTCAGCCACCCCGGCATAACCATACTCAGGACTGCATGGAGGGAGTTCCGCAGAGCCCTGATCCCCAAAAGGCCCCCGGGAGTCTCTACTCTGTCCCATGAGGTTACATTCCCTGATGGCCGATGAGTCCCCATGTGCCCGGGGCTTCATTCCCAACATGGGCTTCTTTATCCTTGCTTGGGCCCTGTCCCTGTCCTGCTGCCCAAGCTTGAGCCCATGCTGGGCCTACCCTATCACCCTGTGCAGACCTGTCACACCTAGCTGCCTGAAGCTGCTGCAGTAAATGCAGATTAGCTTGCAGCAGCTGTGTAATACCATCAGTGCCTTCACTGAAGGTGCGATCCCTAGGTGGGTGAGCCCAGGCTTCTGGACCTACAACTCTTGGGCCCAGAGTATTCACTACCCAAATAGGCTCACGCTTGTCCCCCTCAGGTGAACTCACTGAGGGACTGGTTGAGCACGGTCCCTGCACCTGGCTGTGGCCCCTGCAACTGCAACTGCCAGGCTGGAAGGCCGGATACCACCTCTTCCACTCATCCCCACAACCTCTGTCTGGTTCAGATCACACTCACCCCTAGGATCAGCATTACTCCCATCCCTTGTGTTCAGTGGAGGAGAACATCCTGGTTCTGGGTGACTTTATTTGGAAGTGCTGTAATGCTGTGGAGAAAACCTCAGAAACAACTTCATTGACCACTTGCTGCACAGCTCCACTGACTACCCCATTAAGCCACACAGACTGCCCACCTGCATGTGTGGACACTTCCCCTCGGTCATTCCCCTCCCTCAGTCCATGAGGCTGCCATGGGCTATGCCCTGGGTTATTAAACACACCACCCTGGGCATTAGCAGCCCCTGTACTGGTGAGCACTCTCTGCCCCTGCTGCAATACCGTTGCCCTTGGGTCCCCTTCCAGCCCTTGGGCTCCATTTGAACAACCATGTGTTGCAGATGCTGCCTCTGCTTGTCCCCTTTCCAGCAAAGGTACAGAAACCTGAGCCGCAACCTGCTCACTTGCCCCACCCAGGTTTTGTACCTTTACACGCTTCAGACCTCACATTCCTGGGGTGTGGGGGGTGAGTTATTGCTGCAAAGCTGACAACGAGCACCCTTTTTACAGCAGTTTCTCCCACCCACCCAACATAAAGCAGAGCTGTCCTTCCTGGGTAAGCCACATACAAACACTGCCCCACCTTAGTTGTGGTGCAGTCATTGGCAGTCTGCGACACCCTGCCCAGGACCCTGTATGAGGAAATTATCCAGGAACGTCTTTATCTCCATATAATGCCCCACACTCATTTCTCCACCCACTTCACTGAGTTTGTTTTGTTCCTGTACAAGCTATCCCCTCACTTTTGGAGACAGAATCATGATGTGAACACAGATGTGTTCCTTTGATTCTGCCGCCAGGAGAACACTGGGCTATCCTGGAAACCTGGAACAATGAGGAGATCCAGTCCTAAAGTGCAGAATACAGAACACCTCTCCCACTTCTGAATGGCTTAGTAGCATTCAGGGACCTGAAACAAAGAGCCTGCCCAGCAGGTTAGACCACTGAAAGCAGCAAAGAGAAAAGTATGGGGAAATATAAAAGGAGTTAGCAAAAAAGGAAACACAGCTCTTTCTTTAGTTTTCCCTGTGAAAATAGTGCTGTGTTCTTTGGGGCAGTCAAGTACCCTTTCTCCTACGTATCTGTGTTTTCTTTACCATGGGTTCATCAGCATGGATGTCGCTAGCATTACTCAAATAATTCTACTGATCTTCTTACTGAGGGGAAAAAACAATTCTTTATGGCCTAGCAGTACAATGAGGAATAATATTCCATAATCTGGGCTTCCAGTTGTCCTGAATTTTGAGAGGTTTATCCAAATTATGAGAACCTTTGTCCTGAATTAATCATGTGAGGATGCCCAGGTGTCTATAATTCATGGAAATGTCTGATGTCTTCGCACATACACAAAATGTACTAGAGAGTGTCTTGCTCTCCTTGGCACAACTCAGCTCCATGGAAGAGGGAAGCCTATAAACATGTCCACCAGTTTCTTACATTGAGGGGAATTAGGACCACACCCAGCTCCATCCCCTCCTCATTTGAAGGTAAAAAGGGGGGCCCAATGCTAGTAACCAGTTTGGATCTAAATTCTACCCTTCCTTTTGCTTTTCCATGAGGAAGAACAGAGATGGTCTTTTCTCTCAGCACAGGCCTCCAGAGGCCAAATTTACATGTCCCCAGATGCACTGAGCTGAGCCAGGAGCAGAGAGGTGTAACAACCAATCTGGGAAGTCCTTATCAGTCCATATGGGTAGCTGCTAGTCTACTCATATATTACAGAAAAAGTGAGAAATAGGACTGGAAGTTCAAGTGAACTGGAAACTCAAAAGTTGGATTTTGCACCCAAGAAACAGAAATTAAGGTACATGTTCAGAGATGATTGGAGGGAGACAGCGTTCAAGGATAGCTTGATGTGACCATGGTAGGATTGAAAAAGTGCAAGCAGTGCTTTCTATAAAAAGTGAAGCTCTCTTTTCCTTCAAAACACATGGGGCCAGATTCTATGAATTGACTGAGGAGCAATCAGCACACGTCTGGAGAGTGTAGTGCAATAGTGGAAGTAAACCACCTTTGAGCTCCCCTGATGTTGGAGCTACTAGTGTGTCCCCTTAGAGCTGGGTGGGAAATGATTTTCCTGTCACATAATTGTTTTCCAGAATTCTAATTTATTTTCCTCTCTCAAATCAGGAAAAAAATATTTGTGAAGAACAACAAAAAATGCCTTTTTTGCAGGGGGTGAGGAGTGTCATTTGCAAACATTTTATTCCAAGTTTATCTTTTTTCTATTTTAACGTTTTTCAATCTAATTACTTTAAATTTTAAAACAAAACATCATTTTGAACAAGAAATCTGAAATAGTTCATTCTGAAAATGTCAAACCAAAACATTTCAACAGTTTTGAAACTTTTCTCTTGACTTATTTTTAATCAGAACATTTGTCAAACTTTACTCTGCTTTGTGAATGGTTTCAATTTTGACTAATGAGCATTTTTCCCACAAAAAGTGATTTGACAAAAAATTCCTGATGAATTCTAGGTTCTTTCACATGACTTAGAATAGCCTGAAGGTAAAGAAGGAGGGGGAGTCATAAGACCCACTTGGATGGGTCTATGCAACCTGAAGGTTCCCCTGTGCTCTGGGAATCTCACAATGGCTGCCTCAACCAGCTTTAGGACTCTCCTTTGTTGCTGGAGTGATACAAAGCTATAAATATAGATAAACATAATTATTCAAGTTCCTAATCTAAGAACACAGTACAGAGTACCAGCAGCTGAAGCTAGATACTATATGTGTATCATGCTGTGCCTCACCACAATTCATGCTATTATTATCAATAAATTGTGGCATGGCATTTTCTAATGAAGTATCTGGCTTCAGGATCAACAAAACATTTTTAGTTTCCAATGACAGGTTTCAGAGTAACAGCCGTGTTAGTCTGTATTCGCAAAAAGAAAAGGAGTACTTGTGGCACCTTAGAGACTAACCAATTTATTTGAGCATGAGCTTTCGTGAGCTACAGCTCACTTCATCGGATGCAGCTGTAGCTCACGAAAGCTCATGCTCAAATAAATTGGTTAGTCTCTAAGGTGCCACAAGTACTCCTTTTCTTTTAGTTTACAATGATACATCAGATGAAAGAACCTCACATCTGCTTTCTTTTGTGGTAAATATAGTGGAACCATTTTTAAAATAAAAAGTTGACCTATTTTAAAATTGAAAAAAACCATGTAAACCTAAATTGACTAATTTGACTAAATTTTTGATTTTTCATTAAAATTTTCATGAAACAATTTAATAGATTTTTTTTTACTGCAAACATTATTAAACCTATTATCAAAATGACAATAAACATTTTTGGTAAATGTAAATGTTGACTAAACATTTCAATAAAACAAATTTAAAAAGTTTGAAACAAACAATGGGTCCACTTTGAGCCTTCTGAAATGTCAGAAATTTTGAATTTTATCAGCTCCAATGGTAAGATATTTCACAACAGACAAAAATGTAAATGAAGGACTTCTGGATTTCTGTGAAGATGCAGACAAATGGCAGATCTGATTTCTGCAAAGATTCAGTCGATATTGGAGGAGAAATCTTTGAAATGGAAAACACAACTGCACATGCTGTTGATAATAGATCATTGAACTACAGAAAATACCTTCTACAACCTTTTGAAATCTGTTCAACCAACCTTTTGTAGACCAATTCTAATCGTCACCTCTTGTCCAAGCATGCATAACATGTACTTCTCTGTGATGTTGAAGGGTTAACTATCAAATATTTTCCTTACGTATTTCTAACTCGGTGAAGAGGGTTCAAGTATTGAAAGAGAGCTTTGAATTGTACAACAAAAACACAGCAGCCTGTTGCACCACATTCCGATCTGAGGGCTGTCACTTCTTCCAGCCATCAAGTGACTTCTGAAGAACTGGAAGCCTGTCAAGTACTACTTTCTGTCACAAGGTGAAAAAGAAATGCACCTCTGAAACCTTTTGATCTGGAAATTCGTCTTGGACCAGGAACACAAGCTTGATGATGACAGTTGCCTCTCTTCCCGAGTGTATAATGTTTTTCTTGTATGTTACATGAACCTTATATCTGTATCAATCAAAGTGAAGCCACCCATGCTACTGAAGCATATGACAAGATGCCAAAGTTAAGAACAAGCTTGAAGTCCCAGCTGGATTTCAGGTTAACTAGAATGTGAAGAAGGTAAGTGATTCTGACCAGAAGGTGATCCTCTTTGCAACAACTGAAGTTTGTGATTTGACTCCACAGTAGCTGGAAACAGGTACCATGAATGAAATGAAGCTTTAACAATACAACTAAAATTGAAAGTGAATTATTCTCCATGTCTACTGACATAAAATTAGTTGATTTCTTCAGCAAGTGAGAGACTTTTTCTACCTGAGGGAATTTTACACCAGGGAATTTTAAAGAAAAGAAAGCTTAGTCTAATGTGTCTAACATTACTACCAACTTGTCAGTCAAAGCCACTGAGGAGCAGGTTTAACTGATGCAGAGGTAAAAACAATGAAAGTTGAGGCATACTTCCCTACATAGAGTTGCCACCAATTCCACCACCAATGCAAATGAATATTGGTAAAATTTGCTAGCATAGGGAATGCTAGAAAGTGTTAGCTGTCTTATACTGGTGGTGCATGCCCACCAATCCCAATAAGCAACATATGCCTCAAACTTGCAAACTGCTAATGTGTGATATGAGTAATAAAAATGTGTGGAAATGACTGAAATATGAAATGCCTTTGTTCTGTTGCATGTTGTATGATAATTGACAGATCATAATTTGTTAACTGTAAAATCTGGTTTTAAAATATTTTCTCATTTTGTGAATTAAATAAACAAGTTTTTAAAGAAAAAAAGAAAGGATCCCCCACATGGGGCATAAGCAGGGCTTGAATCCTGGAATAACAGATCCACTGGAAAAAGATTTCTAATTCTTGAAATAATAGAGTAACTGTTATTCACTATTTGAAGAAGCCATTAAAGGGAACATGACAGATTCTTTACCAGTGGACAGCATAGCTATTTACTAGATAGCAGTAGAATGAGGAATCCTTAGCTGTATTCTTGGGTCTGGGAGGGAAAGCTTGTCTAGTGATTAGAAACAGAGACAACACAGCCAAGCACATAGGACATTTTGTCTGAAAGACAGTGTTGCAAAGTTGATGAGTCTTTTCTACACCATATTAGAGACCTAAATTCTTTTCTCTGTGCTTCTAGAACTAGCCTTTGCTCATGCTCTCAATTAATTTATTTGTGACATATGGGAAATAATATCTGACTGCCTTCTAGGATACAGGTGTGGGGTCTTCCTCTATTATAAGGTATGGAAAGTGCACAGAAATATAAAACACAATAGGCAAAGGTGAAACTTGAACTTACAATCTCCTAGCTACCAGTCCACTGCACATTCAATGTCCAAGTGGTTTCAGGTGGTGATGGCACTCTCATCTTTGGAACATCATCTGGATTGGCAGTGCAGAGAAACAAAAAACAGGAGGTCTTGTCTTCACTGATAAAAAGATGTATATTTTTAATGTGGGGTAACTAACATTCATGGGCTATCCTGAAGTAAAAACACAGTGAAGACCAGGCGCTTCAGTTTTACCATGAGGAAAATGCACTGAGATCAATCTCTGGAAGAGGTTTAGGGTTATCTACTTTGGAAAACTAATGTGGCTAATCTTCACTGTGTTTTTACCTCAGGATAGCTTAAAAGTAGGACTGGGAGCAGAGCAGGGCTGGGTGATGCTCCCTCCCCAACCCAACAGGGGCTGGCCTGGGCCCTGACACATCCCCGGAAACGTTCCTCCTCATCCCCCTTGGGGGCATGTGCCACAGTTTGGGACCACTGATTTAAGCAAATAGAAAACAATATACTTTTTATAGTGTATTGTTTCACAAAAGGCATGCAATCACAAAATTTTATACTGTACCCTAATGCATACTTGCAAGAAGATAGAGTTAAAGTTACATCTTCAGTCTTAACATTTGCATTTTCTGACTCCTAGGTTAAAGTTACAACATAACTAACTTTACATTAACTTTTACAAGAAACATAAAGCTTTATCTAGATAGAGATATGTAGATATATAGCTAATATAATCATGTAGAAAACACTGTATTATTCTTTTGATAGCAGAACAATATGTAACAGCTGCCTTCCTCTGTCTCAGAAAAGATATAAAGTATTGTTTTTCCTTTAATAGTGATCCCTTAAGTCATGGCAACCTTCTCCAATTGCCATTAATTTGACACCCTGACAACCTAAAGACAACAGCAGCACATCAGATCTAAAAGGATTGTGTCTAATTTTCACTGCTAATGCATTGTATCTGCAGAACTGATATTAAAGGTAATTCAGCACATCATGTCTCGAAACCAGATACCAATGGGGGATGATGAACAAATTGAAACCTCTTGTGGGAAAGAATTTGACTAAATCCTAGCATTCCATAGACCATTCACATGAAACTGATAAGACTCTTGTAAATCACTCCAGTGACTTTGAAAAACTTTTATTAGATGAAAAGATACAGAAACAGTATGACAGGTTTCAGAGTAACAGCCGTGTTAGTCTGTATTTGCAAAAAGAAAAGGAGTACTTGTGGCACCTTAGAGACTAACCAATTTATTTGAGCATGAGCTTTCGTGAGCTAGCTCACAAGGAATAGAAACATTACAGCAAAAATAAATAGGTTAATGTTCTGTCCTTTTTGGAAGGTCTACAATAATCATTCTGGCTACAGAAAAAAAAACTGTCAGCTAGGAGTTTGTTTTCTAACAACTCTTGTTTTGTTTTGGCTTTATTTTAAGCCATATTGAAAACAGGTAGCATTCCAATTAATAGGAAGATGAGCTCATAATATATCTGAGAACTGGAGCAACTTTCACCAAGACATTTTTATATTCAACACTCTAAAATCTTATTGTCATGTCCTCTGCTAGGACAAAGAAAGATAAACAGCAGTTTGGGGTGGAGGGAGAAGGATGGCAGCATACAAAGGTGGCCTTTGTAGTCTTCTGGTTTCAAGTCAGCTGTGTGCTAGGCTAGTCCTGCACTATCATTTAGAGCAGTTGGCTGCCAATTGTCCCATAGGATTGACGCAGAAGCCAGAGATCACAAGGGTTTAGGGAAGCCCTGGCCACACCACCTACACTGACAGCAAAGTCTTGGGGTTGTCATCTAGTAGCTTCTACTTTGACTCTAAGGGCTTCTCTATACAACCCGCCGATCTGGGTATAGACATTATAAATCAACCGCTGAGCACTCTCCCATCGACTCCGGTACTCCACCAGAAAAAGGAGTGCAAACGGAGTCGACAGGAGCTCGTCAGCTGTCAACTTACCGCAGTGAAGACTAGTAAGTAGATCTAAGTTCGTCGACTTCAGAGACACTATTCACGTAGCTGAAGTTGCGTATCTTAGCTCAACCCCATGTGGTAGTGTAGACAAGCCCACAGTCAAAAGAATAATAGTGGTATAATACTCCAGAGTCTGGTTTCACTGGTTTTGGGTCCAGAATCTACGAGTGACTCAAAGAGATTGCACTGCACCCCAGGATCTGGGCTTATATAGATGAATATATGAACTGAGTCTTAAAGGATTTTTTGCACATGCTACATAATTAGAATATATTTTCCACTCAAGATAAAGAAATATTTATGAATCTTTAATAAAGCATTATAGTAGTTTAATTTAGCATAAGTATTTTCTTAATACATTAATAAATTTAGAGATTTACTGTGATTAACAAGAAAACTATTGGCATATAATACACTGGTATGATTCAATCTGTATAAACAAAAATGTCCATTTAATAACCGAGGAATAAAAAGCAAGAGGCAAACATAACCAGATATGTCTAACATAATTATTTTCCTTTTCTGAAATCTTTGAATTTAGTTTTGTTTTGGTGATAAGAATCAAAGAAGCGTTTGCATTATAATTCTTAATATTTACCATGTGTGACTATAGTCACATAATATTGGATACAATAATATTTACCATGTCAACTTGGGTAGCACATTACTAAGAAAGCTATATGGGCCATACATCAAATTGTTTTCTTTTTCCATTTTAATGTATCACATACTTTCAATGTTTTAAAAGGCTTGATAATCTAACCATAACATTTATTTGTTTCATAAATATACTGACAGTTACCAACATTTTTTCTTAAATGAATAAGTTTTCTTTTGTAAGAAGAAAAAGTGATGTTTCCATTCAGAACTACTGAAACGTGTCTCTGTTTCTCAGCTACATTTAAAACTTTTCTTATAGTAAAAAAGAATATTTATCATTGGAAATGGTTAAGGTCACTTTGCTTTGAAGATTCAGCAAGTCTCTTAGAAATCAATTCCCTGTTTAGTGCATGTTATACTCCATCATATTAAGTAGCAGTTTTCAATACATTTCTCAAAATTCCTCATTTGACTTCCCATGTCAAGGGAGAATCTAATTGGATTTTTAATCCTTAGCTAATCATGCAACACATTGCCTATAGTGTTTAGGTGGAAACTGAAAAGTTCTTTCCATTGCCCTATTGTAGCAAGCCAAGTTTGGATGTAACCTGAATCAGTAGAAAAATAATGCAGTACCCCCCAATACTGTATAGATGTTACATGAAAACAATGCACTTCTTTCTTTAAACTGAAGCCAGTGCCTGGCCTTTGATGCAGCTCTGAAATAATGGACTACGTACATGGGCTATTTTCTTCTGGTTTCTATGGTTCAATACAGGGCTTGTCTCTTCTGTTTGTTTTCAGCTAATTGCTTCAAGATCTAATAAGTTAGTGATGATGTATGTTGAGTACTAGTGACCCCTTGCCAAAAGAAATATTATATCTCACCAAAGTATAAGAAGGTAGGTCTTTATCAGTCAAAATAGTTTTCCCTAAAAGGTTCTAATTTCCATTGTGTAGGTCAGAATTGGCATCAGTGATGGCATTAGCTCCTTTAAATGGATTGAGCAAGAAAAAAAAATACATGATGAGAGAAGCCAATGGACAGGCCAGATGCAAACTTACAAGTGTTCTCTGACTTACCATTGAAAGTTGTGGTAATTGTTGTTCAATATGCCTACAAAGCCAGCATGCATTAGTAATAATCTATTACAAGAATTTGAATGAGAAGTTTAATTTAATTTAATTGAATGAGAAGTTTCATTGAATACAACTTTTGTAAGATTGTTTAAAATATTTTCCACTTCTATTCTCCTTAAGGCCTGATTTCAGGGAAAGAAATTGATGTTAAAAATATAGTCAATGGACTTAAAATTAAGTAACTAAAGTACAAGTAAAATTAAGTAAATCTGCACAAGTGATTGTAAAATTGAGGCATATCTCGCTAGCAGAATAAATCCCACAACTAGCAACATTACAGAACCAAAATCTGTTTTTCATAAAAAAAGATTAATCAGAACATGCCTCGATAAACCTGAAGTACACAAGAAGAAGTAAGAAAACTATGAGATGACTTCTGATATATCATCTTTTTCAAGACATCTTCTGATTCTTTGTATAATGCAAAATACTCAGTAGTGTAATATGTTGAGGAGATAACTGTTTGAGACCTACTCTTTTCAGGTAAGAAAAATGAGGTACTGTCACAGACTGAGGTGTAAAAGAGGTGCTGCAGCAAATTGATGAACTGATAAATCAAGCCACCAGGACTGAATGGTATTCATTCAAGAGATGAGCTGATAACAAAAATATACAATCTCTCATTAAAACCAGCTACTATTATGGAGGACATCGAATATTCTACCTATGTTCTATGAGCAAGCTAGAGAGCCCTCTGGGAATTCTGGACCTATGAGACTTATTTCAATACTAGATAAATTGGTTGAAATGATTGTGAAAAATACGATTATAAAACAACTGGATGAACATGGTATGATAGGGAAAATGGCAACTTTTCCAAAACTAAGTCATGGGTCTCTACTCTATAAGAATTCTTTGAACTATGAGCTAAATAGTGGATATTGAAGAATCGTTGATGCAATTTATTTGTAGTTTCAACAAGCCTTCAATAAAATAGTTCATAAGCAGCTATTAAGGAAATTAAATATTCATGACGTGAGAGTCAAAGTTCTGTCCTGTACTAGAAAATGGCTAAGAGCCAAAGAGTATGAAGGAATAAATGGTAGTTTTAAACATGACAACCGTGGGGTACTCTATGGTTCCTTACGAGGGCAGGAAATGTTTAATATTAGAACAGCTAAAAATGATTAAAAATGAACATTTTGGAGTATTTTTTTCAGAATTTTTAAAATTTTGAATCTTGTGAAATGGTCACGCTTATTTAATATATGTTTCTAATGATCTGAAATAATGGGTGAACAGCAAGGTGGCAAAATTTATAGATGACTGTAACTAGTTAGGTTAGTCGAAACTAAAGAAGATTATGAAGAACTTGAGTGGAATCTCATAAAGCTAGCTGAATAGGTGGCTTGCTGGAAGGCCAGAATCAGTGTTTTCCATATTAAAGGCAATGCACAATACACTGTATAAAATATCATGAGTGTTTTATTTTATTTTTATGGAATTCCTTCATCACAAATAGTAATGCACCCAATTAATCATTCACTATGGAATCACTTAACAATTGCTACGTAATCAATTATGAGCATTTACATGATAGAATTTTCTTAGCTACATGTAGATTTAGAAGTATCTCTGCAAAATACTGAAGATGATACTGAAGAAATATGAAAATACAAAAGTAATATCCACTCTCCAAGAAGTCACAATACTCTTTTGTTTTCCTGGCATGTCACTCCCTCTTGCTTTGAAATAAATGTCCAATTTGGAGTATGTGTCTTCCATTATTTTATGATGCTGTTAAATATGTATTGTACCATTCCTAAGTACAAGTTGGCAATATAATATGCTATCATTAAAGAAATAAAAATATACATTGAATGCATAAGAGTCTTGATTATTTGAAACACTGTTTTTGCAATATGATTTATCCCCTTTACTTATTGAGATCATGTCTGATATTCCCTTTGTTTAAAATATATCTAAGAATTCTATTTCTACTGCAAAAATAAATGATGAATTATTTATACATACCAATTATTTATGATCATTTATGCAAAGCTTGTCGTATTATGCATGCATAAGGGGATTAAATCACTGTTAACCCACAATGCCTTTAGGGGCATTATATGATAGGCAAAAAGTTGCTTGTGTTTACTATTGTAGACAAACATATACATTAGGAGCAAACATATTGTTTCCGCAAATTGTGAAGCTATCAGTTTTGTCAAGAAAGGAAAAATTCAGAAAGGAAAAATGTATTCAGGAACTGATTCCATAAGTAATTTTTAATTACTGTATTTAATGTTAAATAAATACCTTACCTGGATTAAAATCATCAGTAGTTTTTACTGGTATTCATTTATTGGTACTCAAGTTCAAATTTAATTCACACATGAAAAATGAAAGTAGCATAGGTAAGAACTCAAATCTTTTGTTTCTTTGTTTTGTTTGTTTCTCCTAAGGCAAAGCCTTTGTCACCTAATGATGCATAATTGTATGTTACAATTAAAATAAGTAGACAAATCAGTAAAATGCCACAAGGATATGACTTCCTATGCTATTTCCTGAAATCAGTTCTGAACTTCAAGGCAAATTCAGAGAGATAGTATTTTTGCACACTAATGTATATGAATGAAATTATTAACAGCATTCCTTTTTAATGGGAAACCAAATGGAGGGCTAAAAGAACCACAGAACTTTCCTTTGATCCTGTTTAACAGCATTCTGCATCTCAGGGCCAAAATTATATTTTATATATAATAATGAAAATATCTCCAGATTTTTTCCCTGTATGTGTTTCAAAACTAGAAGAGATTTCTGATGTTTTGGATTTTACAATTGTTCTCTCTGCTTTAAAAACAAATGAGTACATTGGGAATGAAGTACAGTGAGTTAAGAAAATGTGTTATGGAGCCACATGTGTGCTCTAAGCAGCACTGGGCTAGGAGAAAGTTCATATGATTGTGGCCTGAGATAAATCACAGTTCAAGCAAGAGCTAAGTGATGCACCAGTTTAATGCAGTCACTATCCAGATGTAGAGTCTTGGTTCAAATATGGTTCAGGTCACAATGAAAATACAGTTTCATCCTAATTCACCTTACTAACCCTTTTCCACAAAGCATGGCTCATTCCCACACAGCTGACAATCTCTAATCCGGGTATTTCTGGTCTCCTCCTTTTCTTGCTACTAATCAACACAGCAACAGACTCCATATATCATGGTTCCACCTCCCCAGGAGTGTGTCTCCATCCTATGCTTCTGTGTATACTCTAGAGCCTACAGTTCCAGCATGCTTCACTGAATCATTTGTCTCAACTTCCACGGCACTTTCAAGTTCTCCTAGACAGCCAATACAAAGAATTTTGGGGCATATCTTGGAGCTGAAGTTGCTGTTCTGGACATCAGAATACAGAAATAGGATTGAATCATTTGGCATTGTTTAACCTTCATCTACACTGGGGAAAAGGTCATGATCAGATGACCTCAGCCTCTTTTCCTATTCTGACAAGCCCCCAGTGAAGTCAATGGAAAGGCTCGCATTGACTTCACTAAGAGTTGAACTGGATGCTACAGCTGTGATTCATCACAGCACTTAAGCATGTGTTTAATCATAAACATCCGAATAATCCCAGTGAAATCAATAAGACTACTTACATACTTAAAGTTAAGCACATGCTTAAGTTCTTTGCTGAATCAGGGCTGCAGTGTGAACTTGAAATCAATGGTACTGAGAGTATGCTCATGTGTTAATTGTGTTGCTGGATCAAGGACTATGGGTCTGATCCAAAACCCACTGAAATCAATGGAAGCATTTCCACTGACTTCAGTGGGTTTTGGATCAGACCCTAAGTGCGTAAACTCAGCAATTATCTGCATAAAGACTGGCTTAATGCTATTCGTCTCTTATCTTCATTAATTGTAACTTAATACCTCTATTTTAACCATCTGCATTTCATCAACATACCGTGAGCCAGGTTCTCCTCTCATTTACATTGATTTTACTGAGTTACTTCTGATGTATACTAGGGTAAGTGAGATCAAAATCAGGCCCAATAACTGGAAAAACAAATGATTGTATTAAAAGAAAAAATAGTTTGAGGGTAAGTAAAACCTCTAGTCTGATTTTTTAATGAATATTTCCTTTTTGTGATGTGGCCCCAGGCATCCAAGTATATATTCTCCTAATCCCACTTGACCTCAACCAAAATGTTTATGCCAAGGGTGCTCTCATGTTCCCAAGACTGAGGCTTAGCATAATAGATACAACCAAGGGGCATTCTTGCATTTTTCTCCCATCCTTTCATTTTAGACTAACTTTTCACCCACACTTGAATTCTGATTCCCCTCTGACTCATAGATATGTTTTCATGCAAGACGTTCCTACAGCTGTTACAGTTGGTGGTTTGCCTAGAATGTCATAGTTAACCTGTACCCTCTTAGCTCCTACTTACTAGGTTAAAGTAAAAAAACCCTTCAAATTGCTCCTAAACCTGGAGTTTATGTATCATGTTGGCTAGTACTACACAGATGATCTGTCAGGCCAAGTTAATTCACTATTTTTGAAATCAAAATAGTAGAAAGTAGAAACTCTAAAAATCTATATTTTGATTTTAAATATTCATTTAAAAGAAAGGACACTCTTTTTCTCATAGATAGATAGATAGAAATTTTTCTTTCAACTAATAACATTAGGTTGAAGTGAAATGCTTGTATAAAAGGATTGACATAATATATGTGTTCAAAAATATATTCAAAGGGCCAAACTTCGCAGACTATACTCAAGGAAGTACAGTAGTCCTACTGAAGTCAATAGGACTACATTCACAAGGGAAGACAGTAGGATTTGGTCCTCAATTCATATAGTCAAAAAAGTATGCTCATGTTTCTTGTGTGAAATTTTGGATAAATAACTATAAGTCTGCTTGGAAATTTAGATTTGTAGGGTACAAAAAATTATATTGTTAGCAGGGTACTTGGCTGTTTTGAATACACAATATGTTAATATGAAAGTAAATAAGGAAATAAGGCATTTTTTTTAACGGTGAGTGCAATTAATCATTGGAACAATTTACTGCCAATTTTTAAATCAAGATTGGATATTTTCTAAAAACTATGCTCTTAGAATTATTTTGGGGAATTGCTATGGCCTGTGTTATACAGGAGGTGAGACTAGGTGATCACAGTTTTCCCTTCTCGCTTTATGATCTATGAAGCTATGAAAAACTTTGTTATTCAAAATAGCATGCAAAAATAATTTGAGCATAAATATTTATTAGCTGGGATGAGGCCACTTTGAAAATTTGACCTTATGCAAATTCATTTATATTTTGAACAGAACAAAAACAAACAAAAATTGAGATGATACCTTCCTTCTTTTCACTGTTAAGATCTAAGTCCATATATTGCCCATGCTGTAGCTGACAACATCATTAACATTTAAAACTATGTAAGAAACTAGCTCTGAGCGTGCTTTATATATTAGTGACATCATCACTTGTTTCAGAAGAGGTAAAGATCTTTAGTCTTCAGAGGTACAAAAGTTTTTCACTGTGTATCTGAAAGTATATTGCACACTTAAGAAAATCTATATAAGACCCGAATAATAGAATATATTGTGCTAGATTTAAAATCTTAACATAACATAATTTTAAAGTGAAATGTTTAAGAATCAGCCCCTATTTGTCTACCAAGGCTATGTTTAAAATATATGCTTCATTTATAATAGTGATGATAACATAAACACTTAAAACACTTTGATGCATTTTAATTTCTATGTAATAAGCTTCTGATATCAGCAAAGGAAACCTCAGAATTCCAAAATTAATCTTGTCAGGTAAGTAAATGAGAGAGTGATTTTCAATTTTAAAAAATGATTTATTTATAGTTTTTAAATCTATGTATATGTTCTGCTAAAATATTTTGGACTATACACATTTTCTGTTTTTTAATGAAAGATCCAATTCATACAGCCTTAAGGAAAGTAACAATTTAATTTAACATAACAAACAGGATATGATTGTACCTCATACTGCACTATGGGGAACAGCCTGAGGGTATAGCAGGAGCCTTGATTCTGACCCCCCTACACACACACACACACTCACAAAATATTCTGAGTTTGCATGCAGTGTGATGTAATCTACTCTAGATGAAGGGTGAAAACAGGAAACCAGCAACCAAAGTGTAACTGTAGGAGTCACTATTTGGCCATTGGTCTGTTTCTGCACAACATCATGCCACCCCTTTCTCAGGACTTCGGTAATTCCAACATGAAGTCCACAATTAAAAGTACCATTTTCATAAACATGTGGTGTCAATGTCCCTAAACAGCTGTAGTTCCCATGTTGGCAACCAACATTAAATAATTAATGCCCAGTTATAAGAGACAATTACCTGAGCTGCTCTTGAAAGTTTGCTTAATAAAGATTGCATGAAAAACATCAACAAATCAGTATTTTTCTGCTAGGATTGTTCATTTCCAATGATGCTGTAGAACAGACATATTTAATGTGTGAGAACTGAGTGTGCAGAAAAAAATAATTTTAAAACTGTTGCAAAATACAAACAGGTTGTAGTATGTAAAACATAATTCCCCATGTAATCATATGCACATACACTGATATTCATTCTCTGAATCTTAAAGTAATTTAAAAGGATAATTAGTGAGTAGTCTCTGAATTGGTTCCTCAGAGGGTTAGTGTCCATCCTGTTTGTCACTGTTTCTTGCCTAATCCTGCCTAATGAGGGTTTATGTTAACACAGCTAAGCACTTGCAGATATGCGTTACCAAGCAAGCTAAGCTTAGAGAAGACATGCTGTTCAAATGTCAGTGCCTTTGGCTATCTTGCTATAAGATACTGATTATTACTTACTACATTTAATATTAAATGCTTCTATTTGTGTCTGTTTACAGATTCTGATTGTAGTTCATATAGAGAGAACAAATAGCTTCTGTGCTTTTCCTTAGGTTTTTAATTTTGGAAACTCTTTGCTTATTTTTTAAACTTTTCAATCAAGTTTTCTCTCCCCAAGAAAGATAAAAATGCATTTGACTTGCTGCTTGAAAGCATTTAGTGTAAGTTAAACAGAGCTGCACAAAACATTACACCAGAGGTTTGAACACTGGTGAACATCACTTTTTTTTTTGGCTTGCTCTCACTTCAAAAGGATTTTTTCAGTCTCCAAAGTAGGTTCAGATTTAGCTGAGCTGGGCTAGAGATTTGAGCTTCAAATCTGTTCAGAGATGTACAGACATTCTACCCTTCACTCTTTATTCTTTGCAGTTTTGGAAGCTATTAAAATCTGCCAACACAGACCTCTGACCTCTCCTCTCACATTCATGTTTATTTCTATATACAATTAGCAAGGGTCCCAGGCTGGTTCTGAATCCAGATCTGGATTCCCCCTGCTAAGCCCCTCCCTTCTCTCAGGGCAGTTTCAGATCTGAAATGCTACTTGGCCCACAATAGCTGAGCCATGAAGTTCAGACCAGGATTTAAATCTCCCGAAAGTTAGGGAAAGTTCGTGTCTGGGCAGCAGCATTGGAACTACTTGTAGAGTGGGGGTGCTGAAAGTCAATGAACCAAACTGTAAATCCTGTATATGATAGAAACTGCTTCAAGCCAAGGGTTGTGGCTGTACCCCCATCACCTCTAGTTCCAGCACCCCTGGGTGTGGGGCTGAGTACATCTCTACTTTCAGAATGAAATTCACTAATTCACAAAAGCCCCCATGCACCACTTGAGCCTTTCATAGAAGAGCCTGCTGGCAGAGATGCACACTCCCTGACTTCTGTGGAAGTGGTCTGCCTTCCAAGACCTGCATAGTCCAGTGGCAAAAGCCACAGGGAAGGGCTGCAAATTCACCTATCCCTCACAGATCCAATGGCACAAGTACCAAACACAACTAGTGCAGGGGCTTCAGTTACTACTGTAGCCCATAGGCACTAGGGAGTGGGGAAGGCTCACATGGCATTGTCATATATTGACCCTGAGGTGGGGAATAGATTTCACTTTCCCAATTGTCCCATAGTCAACTTTCATAGAGCCTGAATAATCTGACTTTATATGTCTGGAGTGGCTGTCATCTACAATGACAGGTTTCAGAGTAGCAGCCCTGTTAGTCTGTATCCACAAAAAGAAAAGGAGTGCTTGTGGCACCTTAGAGACTAACAAATTTAATTGAGCATAAGCTTTCGTTAGCTACGATGAAGTGAGCTGTAGCTCACGAAGTCTTATGCTCAAATAAATTGGTTAGTCACTAAGATGCCACACGTACTCCTTTTCTTTTTGTGTCATCTACAATGACATTAACAAAGAGAACAAGTGTGTGTGTGTGTGTGTGTGTTGCGTGCACGAATGTATGTACAGAGCCATCATCCCAAAAGAATTAAATGAGTGCTTATATGTCTGGCAGGGGAGATCTACGTACAGTATGCCCTACTAGGTTACACACACATAATATAAAACTCAGTTCTACAGCTTAAATATGAATAATCAGAGCTTTTGAAAGATTGCAATTTCTCTTCCTGGTGATTCATCCTCCTTTGGTTTCAATATGTGTGGGTTTGTACTCGCTGAGTTTCACTTTAAATCTGGCATGAATTCAGAATCCAACCATAAATCAACCCAGATTCACTAAAATTTGAAGCTGAGTTTGCTCCAAAGGTTTGTGAATCTTAGGCCTTGTCTACACTACATAGTTTTGTTGACAAGAGTGCTCTTCCTGACAATTTAACTCTCCTGGTACAATGACATAATAAAACCACCAAGGCATAGAGCTTTTAGCGACAAAGTTAGAGTGATGCAGTGTCAGTGTGGACACTGTGCTTCCTTATGTTGCCCTAAGTGGCATCCGGGAGGTGTACCGCAATGCCCATCATGACTCCTCTGGTAAGCGGTTTCTACTCCACTGCCCTGCAGCCAGGTACACATGCATGTGCCCCTTCCCCTTTAAAGCCCCATGCCAGCTTTCTGTAGCAAACACTCATGTCGTGTACACTGGAGTTGCTGGATCTGTTGAGTGTGGGGAGAGGAGGCTGTGCAGTTGCAGTTCTGATACAGCTGTAGGAACTTTGACACCTATGAGCAGATTGCTCGTGGCATGGATGAGAAAGGGCATGAAAGGAACAAGCAGCAGTGTCATGCTAAGATCAAGGAGCTAAGATCAAGCAGACTACCAGAAGGCAAGGGAGGCAAACCAGCACTCTGGTGCAGTGCCAAAAGCATGCCTCTTCTACAAGGAGCTGCATGCCAACTTTGTGGTGACCCCTCCTCTTCCACCAAGAGCCCTGTAGATACTTTGGTGGGACTGGAGGCAGCAGCCAGGGAAGTCAACCTCGAGGATGAAGGTGTGGACAAGGAGGTCGAGTTAGAGGAGGATGTGGGACAGGTGACAGGCTCATCCAGTGGTGTGGTGAGCCAGGATCTCTTTTTGACACTGGAGGGATCTTGCCAGTCCCAACAGTCCAGCTCTGGAGTGCCTGAAGCAGGAGAGGGGAGCTCTGATAAGCACTCATTTTGCATGATACTGCACAGTGACATAAAGTAGAGGTGTCCTTTATTTTGTTACATGGTGCATGTGGGAGAAGGGATTGAAATTAACAACTCTGGAACTGTTTGCATCTCCTTTGCATTCCCCAGTGCAGCTACTCAATGGGGGCCAAGGGGAAAAGTTTGTTAATGATTACCCAGATCCCATGAGAATCCTCCATAGAGATCTAGGAAACTTTCCTGCAGACTCTGAAATCCTCTGCCAAAGGTTCCTTGGAAGTGCTGCTTTGTTTCTTCAATCAGCAATTACTTCTGCAGGAACCAAAGCAGCACTTAGGCGAGCAGCATATGGATCCCGTTTGAAGCCGCATGCATGCAGGAGATGCCCTTGCATTTTTGGTTACGCTCAGTATGTGAAAATAAACTGAGTTGGGGTGCATTTTTATTATTATATTGCAGGAAGGACAAGAGAAGCAGCTTACAACAGTGTTTACAATAATGAAAAAAAAAACAGTTTAAAGGCTACAGGAATTTTCTTTACTTTTGCCATACTTCAGATAATAAATATCATTCTTTTTGCATCATTTTATCAGTTTTAGAGGGCTGCCATACAAAAGCAAGCTTAATTCTCTGTTCAAATATGTTTACCTGTTGATAGAACACAACTAGTAATTACATACAAATAACAGACAAACCTTTCTGGGTCACAGTAGAGCAGTCCCACCCCCAGTTTTACAGCTTCTATGCTGTTGAGGGGGATGAAACTCTTGGGGAAGGAGAACATCAGCCTGGAATGGAGGGAAATAATCCCATAATAGGGACCTTCCTTCCATACGATATCATACTATCCTCTCACACTAAGGATTCCTCTTAGGGGAGGGCACCCCTGCTAGTAGGAAGAGATATGCAGTAGTAATGAAGGATTCAATTTTTTGAAAATATAGATAATTGGGTTTGTGATGACCAGGAGAAGCACATGGTGAATTCCTGCTGGGTGTGAAGGCTGTGGACCTCTTGAGACTTTGAGACAGACTTATGTGCAATGTTGGGGAAGAGCCAGTGATCATGGTATATCGGCCCTGCTTTGAACAGGGGTTTGGACTAGATGACCTCCTGAGGTCCCTTCCAATCCTGATATTCTATGATTCTATGATTCTGTGTTACCAACCAGGCCTCAGGTGGCCAGGGCTAGTGCTGAAGGTGAGAGGTTGGTCTACTGGTTAGAGCTGGATCCAGGGTAGGCAGAGGCCAGAAAATGAGCCAAGAGCGTTGGGATATATATATATATATAGAGAGAGAGAGAGAGAGAGAGAGAGAGAGAGAGAGAGAGAGAGAGAGAGAGAGAGAGAGAGAGAGAGACACATTGTGATTCATATATCCATGTAATATGTTTTCGGTCATTGAGGCCTGGTATGAATGACACATGCTTGACATGAATACGTGCATTGCAAGTTGGCAACTGAAGCAAGAACTTAATGTCAAGAACTGTTAGAACTATTTGTGCAAAAACAATCTTGTTATGTTCTGAGAAAAAATACAGAAAATCATAAGAAAAGGAAATAACACCAGCTGGACTGATATAAAATTGTATAAGAACTGGAGGAAATGGCAAGCCTTGGATCATGGTGGCCCACACAGGATTGTCTCTTTGGAATTGTGTGGGTAGATGGCGTAGTAAACAAAGGCAAAGAACTGATGACACGATGGAATGGACTATGCATGGTTCCCTATGATTTCTGCAAATTGGAGTCATTTATTGATCCAGAGCCCTGTGTGGATATAGATGTGTTTTTTGCCAGTTCCCCCCCATCTTATGATCTTATGATTGGAAGGAATCTTGCCTGGCCATTGGGACCATTCTGACCTTTGGAGTCTGGTACAGTATGTTTGGAGTGTGAATGTGGAGTGAGGTTTGTTTTGTAATCAATAAAGAACATTTAGAGTATTATATAACAACACGGTGTCCAGTATCTGCCTGTTCCCCATCCCATAGGGAGACCTCTATTACGGGTCTAACAAGGGGTCAGTACTGGAGGGGTCAGAAGCCAAGTGCCAGATCTGGGAGGGGGTGGTGGAAACCAGAGTTGCAAACCAGAGGTAGAGCTAGGTATAAATACAGGAGAGACAGAAGCTGAATGCCAGAACCAGAGGTCAACTGGAGTCATAAGCCAGAGGTAGAGCCAGGGGTTGAATCCAGAAGTCTGAAGCCAGAGGGGAGCAGAGGCTGGAGCTGAGCAAGAACAGGGAAGGGAAGCAGGCTGGAGCAGGACTAACAAGGGCTGGAATAAGCAGGAAAAGTACTGGAGCACTGGCTGGAATAAGCAGGAACAGGGGATGGAACAGGCTGGAAGAGAGATTGGAAGCAGGCCAAAGCAGATACTGGAACAAGGGCAAGTGCAACTGTGGGTATGATATAAGTTGAGCACCCACTGAACTGCCGTGGGGGCCAGGCTACTAAACCATCAGCCAAACAGGCACTGCAGCTTTTCTGAGAGTTCTCAGGCTGTGCAGATGGACTCATTAGTTGCCTAGCAGCACAGTTAGTCAGGGAGCAGGCCAGCAGCTGTCCCTAGACAGTCAGTCCCTGACAGCACACACCTTCCTTCAGGGTTGCCTCCCCGGAAATCTTGAGCTGGATTTCTCGGGTTAGGCCTGGTGGAAAACACACAGAAGGTCTGGGGCATGCATATGTTCCACGGGTTCCCATGAACACTCCTCTGGGCCATATCCCTCCCAGTCAGTCAGATACTGGAGTCTTCCCTGGACTTGGCGGGAGTGCAGAATCTGCTGGGCTACATATTCCTCTTGGCCCTGCATGGTTATCATTGGAGGGGGAGGAGTAATGCATTGTGGGAAAAGAAAGGAGATATAGAACACAAGCTAGCCTCTGAAATTGAAAGGCAACTGGGTTAATTTGTTCTGTGATTGCAAATGGACCCAAGTATTTGTAGTCCAGTTTTGCAGACGGACAGGTGGAGTACAGGTTTTGGATGGACAGCCAAACTTTATGCCCTACCTTGAGGTTAGAGGTTGGTTGACAGTGTCAGTAGACATGATGCTTGCACTTTGTTTTAGACTCTTCTAAACTTCTAGCCTCATGAGTTCTGAGGAACTTGGTGGATGTGTGCAGTGAGATCAGCAACAGTTGGCATTGGCGAGTTGAAAGGGATTTCAGGGTGGTACTGAGGGTGGAACCCATAATTTGAGAAGGGATCTACTGGGTCACAGTGTGTGTATGTGGAGTTGCTGTAGGTGAATTTTGTGTGGGGAATAAGTGCCAGCCAATTGTCCTGCTGGTAATTTAGGAAGCATCTGAGGTACTACTCCAGGATTTGATTGACTTTCTCTGCCTGCCCATTGGTGCTAGGGTGGTACATGGTTGAGGTATGCAACACAGAAATTCCTGCCAAAAGCAGAAAATGAACTGAGAACCTCTGTGAGATACTGCGCTTGTGGGCTATCCATGAAGGCAAAAGACATTTTCTTTGAATAGACAGGATGTTTGCTGGGCAGTGGGGAGACCGCAACATGATATAAAATGCACTATCTTTGTCAGGTGATTGACTGTCCTGAGAAGTATAGTACTCTTGGGAGGATGGTAGATCCATAATGAAGTTGATCAACATTATGGCTCAAAGATGAGGTGGAGTGGACCAGAGCTGAAGGAGACCAAGCGAGTTTGGTCTGGGCACATAGTTCACAGGACCAGACATAGGTTGCTACTGAAGCACTGGGGGCAGTCACCAGAAACTCCTTGATTTCATGACCTGGGTCTTGAATTGATTGAAATGACCCACGAGAGGAGTATTGTGGCAGATTTTTAGGACTTTCAGCCTGGGTTGGCCACTGGGTACATAGATGCATCCCTTCCAATACAGAATTCCTTCATGGAGGGTGAAAGTCAAGACAGTCTGGGAGCTGGCATTGTCTAATGCTGAACTGCAAAAGGATTGTTGGGCAGCAGGGCATGTATGAAGGGCAGCAGGGCATGTATGAAGGGCAACAGGTCATAGATAGTGGTGTTTAAAATGAAATCTGACAGTTCATAGATTGTGGATGGTGACTCTTGGATTGGTTAGGTTTGCAATACTTCCCTTTTGGGATAATACATCTGTCTTCCCATTCTTGGTCCTAGGGCATTAGGTCACCACAGAATCAAATCATGTGAAAAGCCTGTGTTGATTCAGGTGCTGATCTGTCTTCAGGAATTCCAGGGATTTTACTACCGGTAAGGACCTGGATTGGGAAGCTTGCACCCTTGAAGAGATGCCACCATTTCTTGAAGGATTCTTTGATAGCCAGTAGCTCTTTCTCAAGGATGTCATTGTTTTTCTCCACTGTGGTGAGTTTGTGTGAGTAAAAAATGCAAGGGTGAAGCTGACCATTGGAGGCTACTGTTTGGGAGAGGACTGCTGCCAGCATAGCATTTGAGGCATCTGCTTCTACCATAAATGGCAGGTCCAAATGAGGGTGAACCAAAATGGGGGCTGTGATGAATTTCTGCTTTAGGCACTCAAAATCTGCTTGAGCCCCTAAGGACCATCTGCAGGAGGGCTGTGACTGGGACAAGCATCCCCTAGAAACCCTTGATGAACTACCTATAGAAATTGGCAATACCCAAAAAGTGTTGGATCCAAAGTGTTGGTCTGATAAAGTATGGACATTTTTATGTTCTTAAAAGTACCCAGTATTTCTCCCATGTAACAGTTAAAACTCTTCCACTTAATGATTTTTATGTAAAAAGGAATAAACATAGGCAGACAGTCCAAATGTAGATAACTACAATTTAAAAGATTAAAATGTTTCCCCTCACAACTATTAACAAAGATACCAATTTAATATAAAGGTATGAACAGAATAGAAAATTTTAAAGAAGAAAAGATGGGAAATTCAGAAGCTGAAGATACTAAATGAATCATAACAAAACCAATGTGTAAAACTAAAGGTCTCCTTTCATAGAAATACCAATAAGAAGGTTATAGTGGGACCTCAGTGGAAGTTTTGCCTAAATCAGGAATGTAGGATCTGACTACAACTATCATTATAAAAATTACATTTACATGTTTGAATTCTGACAAACGCAGTGCTATAGTGTTCTTCCAGTTTAGGAGATTTGATAAGAATCAAATGAATCCTCATGCTTAAACACGTTAGAAGAAAACAGAAAGAACAAAGACAGAAAAGTGAGAAGATAGATTATACTGTCTCAGATCAAACACTGTTTAGCTACAAAGGAGGAAAACATTACTGGTGCTATTATATATTAATGCCCCTTACAACTGGTTCCAAGCGAAAAGGCTATTTTTCATATTTATGTTAGGCCATTTCCACAATGTCATTTCATTGTCCTCCCACAGCCAAACCAAAATGGCATCACACAGGACAGCTTCTCATTTTGGGTTCTATCAAGAGGAGAATATGCTTGGCCCTGCTGAGTTGCATAATCCTCAGAAGGCTTCACAGGCTGCCCTGCTCAGGGGGAAGGTAAAGAAAATGTTATATGGAAGTACAAGAAAAAACAAACAAACAAACAAAAACACAACTTGCCTCAATTGCTGGCCTCCTACATGCAGTGCATGCAGATTTGGTAGATAGGTGTCTAACTTCCTATTCTGGTGTACAAAACCAGCTTGTCCTGACAACTCAAACTTATTATGCAGCCATTTTAGAGGCTGTTTTTAATAACATCTTCCGAAAAGGTATAGCATATTTGTTTTATGAACATCTTAGAGCCAAAAAGTGTTATTTTTCTATTGTTGAAATGAATATATGTTTCTAATAGCAGAAACATGTATTACAGCTGTAGAAATTGACGTTATTATTGGTCAAGGGCTGTCAATCAAATGAACTCATTATGCATTTGAAACTCATTAGCAGTAGATACTGTAGCTGTAGATTTCAATTGACTGATAAAAAAGGTGTGTGAAATTACTGCTGAATGTGTCAATTACTCTGTGGAATGTTAAGTGTCAAAATAGGTTTTCACTCAGAAAAATCACCAACACTAAAATCAGCTTTAATATTCAAAAAACATCTATTCTGGGTGCTCTTGGCCCCAACGCTGCTCTTTCTTCCTCTGCTCACTCTCAGGTGTGGAAGGCCCTGCCTTCAGTGGAACTTGGGTGCACAGTGGCAGGGGAAAGGAACTGGATCGTGGGAGCTCATACAGGGATGTACACCATTTGTAAACAGTAAAGCTCAGCTCAGTGTTCCCTATAGGGCCATGCACAGCGGCTCTTTGAGAATGGGGCCAATGTCTCCACAACTGTGGTATATCTAGTGTTCATTGTGCCCGTCTTGTAGGGAAAGTCAAGGCTGCAGAGGCTACTTCACTCCAGACAGTGGAGTAGCAGCTAGGGAGGGGCCTTTGATCCTGTGGAGATTCCCAATGCCTTGTCCATCTTCATCTGGGTGCAGGGAACAGGATTTGAACCTCAGTGCAGAAACAGTAGTTCCTTTTACTAAGCTAATAATTAATAATTTCCAGCACTTACCATATTGTCCACTTTACAACTAATTAAATCCCCTTGTAGGCAAATTAGAAGAAAATTACTGTGCCCTGGCTATGGACAGAGTTCCATGGCCAAAACATTGATTGTCCTGGTAATATGCCTCTGGTGTAATGAAATTAAATATTTAAATCAATACACAATTGACCAGATTCAACTTTCAGTAATTACTAATAATTTCAAGGCAGAAAATACCCTTTCTGGCTACTAGCCCAAGAAGGCTCAGTGGGAATCTCAGCTTCCTCAGCTGTAGGAGCTCTTCCCTATCTAGATGTAAGGGAACTGTTGCCCCCTTACTAACATTCAGTGGGGGTGTTTTAGTTGCTAGCTCCCAGTACTAAAAGGGGGAAGGGTCAATGCGGAATCAGGACCCTGAGACTGACAGTCCTCAGAAACAACAGGGAGAGGCCAATGCTCCAGGTCAGCCTGAATGACAGGGCAGGCAGGCTAATCAGGGAGTCAGGAGGCCAGGGAGGTCCCGTCCTCCACGTGAGCTGGAATTGTCTGGGTCAGACAGAGTGGGGTCGAGCTAAGGAGAGAGCAGGGGCCCGAGCTGAGCTGGGGAGGAAACCTGGGCAGATCCAGAGGGACCAGAAAAGCAGCCCAGAGAGAGCAGACTCTGTCCTGGAAGCAGAGCTGCAGCACCAAAGCCAGAGGCACAGCTCAGAGAGAGCAGACTTGCTCTGGGAGCAGAGCTGCAGCAGCAACCAGAGCCAGAGGGACCAGAGAAGCAACCCAGGGAGCTGGAGGCAGAACAGCAGCAGCAGCCATGCTGAGGCAGAATGGAGCTGGAGCTGGGGCTGGAGCAATCTGGAGCCGGTGTAGTGAGCAGCTGGGGAGAGCGAGGGGGACCCTGGGCAGTGGGCCCAGCGCAGGAAGATGCCTCAGCCAGGAGGCTTTGCAGGCCAGACTCGGAGGGGGATTGGTAACCCTGACAGGGCGGGGGCAATTCTGGGAAGAAGGGCTCTGCCACCTAGAGCCTGAGAGCATGTGGTCACCACTAGAGCGAGTGTCCAACCCACAGCATCTCTGTAGCACAGCCAGGGCCTGAGAAGAAGGCCTGGGACTTACAAGGAACAGACTGTGAACTGCCCTGGCATTCCAGAGATGCTGTTTGTGATGTTCCCTGCCACAGAGTGGGGTGATGTGTTTCCTTTAACCTTTCCCATTTTCCCTTATTCTTTTTAAAATTAATTGTTGATTAAATAACTTGCATTTGCTTTAACTTGTATGTAATGGTCAGTGGGTCAGAGAAGTGCCCAGTGCAGAGAGAGTACCCCGGAGTGGGCACACCCTAGCCCCTGTCCTGGGTGACCACAGCTGGGATGGGGGTCAAGCCCCCCAGGAATCTGGACCCAGCCTTGTTGGGGTTATGAGGACTCTGCCAGCCAGGAGAGTGGAAGGGGAGTCCACTAGATAAAGGAAGTGGGAGCGAGGACTCAGATCCTTTCACTAGCCCACTTCACCGGGGTGGTGCAGAAGCCAGGAAAGTTCCCCACAGTAGCGGAACTATTCCCCCACTTACATAGAGAAGAAAGCATCTCTTCTCTAGTGGGCATAGTACTGTATATTGGGATAGGGCTAGGGCTATCCTTTTATGGAGTGGAATCTGTAACTGATAAAGAAAGAAATCAGGGTCAGAGGAATGATATTGGGGAATTTTTTGATTCAACTCCTATCCTTACTTAAAGTCAGTTCCCAGTTGCATGCATGTCAGTGACTCAGGAAAGAATGCTAGAAAAGTAGTGTCTCAAAGTGGTCTCTTTCTGGAGGACTGCTACAATTCAGAGGCTAGATAAAAAAGGAGTTGCACGGCTTCTCCAATCTTAAAAAGTGATGATGGCAAAGGAGCATACTTATGCAGTTTGTGCTCACAAATAATTTTGTGACCTATGCAAGGACTCCGCTGAAGAAAATTGAACTCACAGTGTGCAAACCTGGATTGAGATACCTTTGAAAATTTAATCCTGAGACTCATTTATTTATAAAAATTGAATTTCCAGGGAAGATATGGAATATGATGACTAACCCATGCAATTCACTCTTTCCCTGACAAGAAACATGGCAAGAAACTCAAAAGCACACAGGAAGAACAGAGGGCCAGATTATTTTAGCAAGGGAGTCTGTCCTATATATCTGAGATTGGAAACAAATTATATTGCTACTCCAGTACCCACCTTGACTGCTCAAGACTGTAGTGTACAGAATAGCCTAAGGGAACAAGCCAGTGGGCACAGATCCAGAAGTGTTACCAATTCAGGTCATATCGGGCTTTACCTCATAAATCAGATCCCAACCTCTTCTTTGACAATGCACCTAGAGAGGCTATAGCAGCATGGACCCTGAAATACTGTACCAGTTAAATATATAATGTATTGAAGAAAATAAGAAAATGGATTGGTTAGTGAGGTGTCTGGTCTGAGCAATGTAGATATCATGGATGCCTCATATGTTGGTAGTGAGACTACTCTTCTTGCTACCTTGTTGCTTTTTCTGTCAGGAAGATCAATATGAAATATTTCATTTCAGGTCTATTTGACTTGACGTCTTTGGGGTGAGAGGCTGAATCACTTTCCATGTCCATTCAGTCCTTGGCTAATTGATGCCAGTTGTGATGGTGTTTTTTTGTGAGAGGGACATTTGTCTTACAGGAACTAATTTTTCACCAGCATAATCATCAGCAACTGATTTCTTATACATCCCTGAACTGCCATAAGATGGTAAAATTGCTTCAAAAAGTAATTTTGAACAGGTATCTAGAAATACAACTAGGAATAAGAATAATAAGAAATACTCAAAGATTTTGCTTCACAAGCATTAGTATAAACAAATTTCATAGTGTTTATCCATGCGAATCCATACCCTTAAAATGAACAAACAGACAAATCAAGACCTCAAAGGAAATCGCAATCAAACCTGATGAATTTCACCTGGTTTTGTGTTGAAATTGTTGCATGGTCTGGAAAATATACCTTGCAATAGAAACTTAAGAAGCTCAATCTATTTCACTTTAGACAGTGAAAAGGTGACTTAATCATGGACTATAAGTAGCTGTACAGGGAGAATATACCTGATACCTGAGGCTCAATCTAGCAGAGAAAGACTTAGTAAGAACCAATGGCTAGAAATTGAAGCTAGAAAAATTGAAATGGCAAATTTTAAACAATGAGGATAATTAACCATTGAAACAATTTACTAAAGATGTGGTAAATTCTCCATCACTTGGAATCTTTACATCAAGATTGGGTATCTTTCTAAAATACATTGTCTAGCTCAACCATGATTAAGGAATTTGTGGATGAAATAGTATGGCCTATTTTATGCAGGAGGTGATATTAAATGACAAATTATTGCTTGTTCTATTCATTCTGAAGCAGCTGGCTTTGGCCACTGCTGGAAGACAGGATATTGGGTTAGGTGGACCATTGGTCTAACCTAGTATGGCCATTCTTATCATAATAGGTCCTTCTGGCATTAAAATCTATACATCTATGAAAAATTGTGATTTTGTAAGCTTTTGTTCTAAGACCATATATTAGCCAAGCTTTGCTAAAAAGCTTTTCGAACTGTGGCAAAACCTAATCTGAATTTAAAGTTTGTAATGATTCTGATGAGTTCTATATTTCACTGTGGACACTTTGTTTAGATGTATTGGCAACCCTCTGGTTAAAGGCTTCAAGCTACTTTTATTTTCAGTATTTTTAGGCTCAATAAAAATTGCTTTTACACAGAAATAGTCATTTTTGTTTTACTCATTTAATATCTTAAAAACAATTATTTTTATAAAAGTAATAAAAACAGTCTAAGTGTGTGCATAGTGACCCAGAATTCTCAGGTGGCTACATGTGTTCAGCTTTCAGCCTCATGCAGCTGAACTTTGCAAGTATCTCATGATAATGGAATCTTTGTGAGTTGTTACTGAGACTGTTACTCTTTCCTCCCTTTTGGTATATTGTTACTGTTTTAAAATCTCTATAGTTCAGTAAAGAAAAGGTGGAATCAAATGTTTCAGTTTACCTCCCAAATGTGTGCAAATATTATTATAATTAAAGAAGGGATATTAAAAAAAGAAGTAAAAATTATACACAGCACTAAGGGCTTGATTTTCCTGTTGGCACAGAACATGTATTGGAAGTTTCATGTTTGCATTCCTCTGAGGGAGAGTTAGACCTCCAAATATTTTGTTTGGGTCTGCAAAGTTGACTATTGCCAGGTGATGCATACTTTAAAAGTATCTGTGGAGACCAAGGTCTGTTCAACGTATGTGAGTTAGCACAGTAAGCATTTAAAGGACCAGAACCATAATATATAATACTGAGGGATGCATTGGTTTGGGTAAAGAACAAAATTCCTTATCCCTCAAACTCCCCCCACACACACTTTTATAACCAGACTCAAACCAAACATTTTTAATGTTCTGAAATATTTGAGTTTATTTCTTTTTCTTGCTTGTAATTAATAGTATGGCACCAAGAAAAACAGGGCCATGATCTTTGATTGGTGCCCCCTAGAGGCTACTGTAATTCAAATAAATTGTAATGAAATAGAAAACCCCTCTGCCCATATTAAAGTAATGATATTAAAATATTAAGGTTGCAAGGTCAAACACTTGCAAAAGTTACCCCAGCAGTTTTAATTCTCCCTCTCATTTGTATGCATTATGACACAAACTTTAATTACATATTCATATATTATTTTTTCAACAGAACTCCTGACTCATTCAATACAATTCGGGAAAAAATGTTTCACCACATTTTTTTCATTCCTTTGTTTGGCATAAATTTAACATGACAAGCCTTTCCGCTTCATCTAAACAAATATTTTACTTTATCTATTTGACTCTTGCAGAATATTCAAGGGACAGTATCCCATATACAACCACTTTACTAACAGTGTTATAGAATATATCAAAAAATCCATCAGTATGTCCTAAAATTTCATCAATTTCAAAGAAACTCTATGACAAAAAATGACTTCAAAGCCAGAACAATCCAAAAGGGTTAAAATGTAAATCATATATAGTTTTTAGTCTGTCTATTACTGTTGTGGAATCTTTAACATCTGTTTATTTATTTACAAAAGGTTTTCAGCTTATCTTTAATGGTGCCTTTGGGTTCTAAAGCACAAAATATTTTATCTGTTCTGAAATGGGCAAGTATGTAAGATGTAGTTACTGGGTTTTGTACTAGGGTCTCCTTTGTTTTGTTAGACAAATTTTGTTTGTGATTCCGAGTCATTCAGAGTTGCTTCAAACAAAACAAACAAAGCATTGATGTACAAATTTGATTCTGGTGCTCTGTTTCTATACAATCATAGAATCATGGAAGATTAGGGTTGGAAGAGACCTCAGGATATCATCTAATCCAACTCCCTGCTCAAAGCAGGACCAGCACCAACTAAATCATTCCAGCCATGGCTTTGTCAAGCCTGGCCTTAAAAACCTCTCAAAATCTCCCTAGGTAACACATTCCAGTGCTTCACCACACTCCTAGTGAAATAGTGTTTCCTAATATCCAACCTAGACCTCCCCCACTGCAACTTGAGACCATTGCTGCTTGTTCTGTCATCTGCCACCACTGAGAACAGCTGAGCTCCATCCTCTTTGGAACCCCTCTTCAAGTAGTTGAAAGCTGGTATCAAATCCCTCCTCACTCTTCTCTTCTGCAGACTAAACAAGCCCAGTTCCCTCAGCCTCTCCTTGTAAGTCATGTGCCACAGCTCCCTGATCATTTTTGTTGCCCTCCACTGGACTCTCTCCAATTTGTCCACATCCCTTCTGTAGTGGGGGGCCCAAAACTGGACGCAGTACTCCAGATGTGGGCTCACCACTGCCGAATAGAGGGGAATAATCACTTCCTTCGATCTGCTGGCAATGCTCTTACTAATGCAGTGCAATATGCCGTTAGCCTTCTCGGTAACAGGGGCGCATTGCTGACTCATATCCAGCTTCACATCCACTGTACTCCCCAGGTCCTTTTCTGCAGAACTGCTGCTTAGACAGTCGGTCCCCAACCTGTAGCAGTGCATGGATTCTTCTGTCCTAAGTGCAGGACTCTGCACTTGTCCTTGTTGAACATCATCAGATTTCCTTTGGCCTGTAGCTGGGCAAGCACCCTGCTCCAGAGAGAAAGGGGTTAAAACCAGCTCTGGGAAAGGGCTGCCAATCAGGGGAAGGCAGTAGCAGTCAATCCAGGCCTGGTAGGGCTGGTATAAAAAGGGCTGTGAGCTAGGAGGCAGGGAGTCTCACTCCAGCCTTGGGGTGGGAAGGACCAGGCTGCCTGGGAGCATAGAGTACCTTCAACAGAGCAGTGTTCGGAAGGGGCAGGCTGAGCTGGAGAGCTCAGGCCTGGTGACCTCCCAGGCTGAGGCCTGACAGGAAGGCCTAAAGAGGTACTGGAGCTGCAGGGAAAGGCAGCAGGTCCAACCCTCTAGCCAGTGATGAGTCAGCACCTTACTACATGGCCCAATCCTCCAATTTGTCTAGGTCATTCTGAACCCTTTCCCTACCCTCCAGCGTTATCTATTTCTCCCCTCAGCTTAGTGTCATCCGTGAACTTCCTGAGGGTGCAATCTATCCCATCATCCAGATCATTAATAAAGATGTTGACTTTATATCTTGAATTTAGCAAAGGTTTTGATACGGTCTCCCACAGTATTCTTGGCAGTATGCATGGACTATAAGGTGGATAGAAAGCTGGCTAGATTGTTGGGATCAACGAGTAGTGATCAATAGCTTGATGTATAGTTGGCAGCTGGTATCAAGTGGAGTGCCACAGGGGTTGGTCCTGGGACAAGTTTCATTCAACATTTTTATTAATGATCTGGATGATGGGATGGATTGCACCCTCAGCAAATTCGCAGATGACACTAAGCTGAGGGAAGAGGTAAATAAGCTGGAGGGTAGGGATAGGGTCCAGAGTGTCCTGCTTTGAGAAGGTGGTTGGACTAGATTACCTCCTGAGGTCTCTTCCAACCCTAATCTTATATGATTCTATGTTGAAAAAAAACGGATCCAGGACTGACCCTTGGGGCACTCCGCTTGATACCTGCTACCAGCTAGACATCGAGCCATTGATCACTACCCATTGAGCCCAACAATCTAGCCAGCTTTCTATCTACCTTATAGTCCATTCATCCAATCCATACTTTTTTAACTTGCTGGCAAGAATATTTTGGGAGACCGTATCAAAAGCTAAAGTCAAGATATATCATGTCCACCCCTTTCCCCATATCCACAGAGCCAGTTATCTCATCATAGAAGACAATCAGGTTGGTGAGACATGACTTGCCCTGGGTGAATCCATGCTGACTGTTTCTGATCACCTTCCTCTCTTCCACGTGCTTCAAAATGGATTCCTGGAGGACCTGCTCCATGATTTTTCTAGGGACTGAGGTGAGGCTGTAGTTCCCTGGGTTCTCCTTCTTCCCTTTTTTAAAGATGGGCACTATATTTGCCTTTTTTCCAAATTTTCCTACTTTCTTTGCCAATTACACTGAAGCAGATGTCCATTATTTTGTCATATATTTGTTAACTTGAGCTTGGTTTGTCTAATTTTCCATTGTTTTCATGTATATTTAAGTTTAGAAAATAGCTTTGATGGTCCCTACTTAGGGTTGCCAACATTCAAATCACACAAAACTGAACACCATTGCCCCGCTCCTTGCCCTGCACCTTCCATGTGACCCCGCCCAGGCCCCGCCCCTACTCACTCCATCCCCGCTCCCTCTGTTGCTCACTCTGCCCCACCCTTACTCACTTTCGCTGGGCTGGGGCAGGGAGTTGGATTGCAGGAAGGGGTGAGGACTCCAGCTGGGCATATGGGCTCTAAGGTGGGGCCAGAAATGAGGGGTTTGGGATGTAAGAGGGGGCTACAGGCTGGGGCAGGGGGTTGGGGTGCAGTATGGGAAAGGGCTCCAACTGGGGGTGTGGGTTCTGGGGTGGGGCTGAGGATGAGGGGTTTGGGATGCAGGAGGGGGCTGGGGCCAAGGGGGTTGGAATGCAGAAGCGCACTCAGGGCTAGAGCAGGAGGGTGGGTTACGGGAGTGGGTGTGGGATGAGGGCTTCAGGAGGGAATTTGGGTGCAGGAGCAGGCTTAGGGCTGGGACAGTGGGTTGGGGTACATGAGGAGGTGGGGTGTGTGAGAGGGGGCTCAGGACTGGAGTAGGGGGTTGGGTGGTGGGCTCTGGGAGGGAATTAGGGTATAGGAGGGGGTTCTGACCTGGGGCAGGGCTCAGGGTACAGGTGGGGGTTCGGGCTCCAGCTGGGCAGCACTTAACTCAGGCTGCTCCTATTCGGTAGCGCAGCAGGGCTAAGGCAGGTTCCCTGCCTGCCCTGGCTTCGGGCAGCTCCCAGAAGTGGCTTGCATGTCCAGCTCCTAGGCACAGGGGCAACCAGTTGGCTCTGGCAGTGGATGCTGCCTGCACCCACAGGAACTGCCCCTGCAGCTCCATTGGCTATGGTTCCTGGTTCAAACCTTGTGTTTGAAACTTGTTGCCAAAATGTCTTGCCAAAGGGAGGGAGTTAATGTTACACTTAAGGTTAGAACTCAGGAGTTACTGACTCCATGACCCATGCTCTCAGCACCAAAATCATAGCATCATAAAATATTAGGGTTGGAAGGGACCTCAGGCGGTCATCTAGTCCAACCCCTGTTCAAAGCAGGGCCAAACCCCAATTAAATCATCCCAGCCAGGGCTTTGTCAAGCCTGACATTAAAAACCTTTAAGGAAGGAGATTCCACCACTTCCCTAGGTAACCCATTCTAGTGCTTCATCACCCTCCTAGTGAAAATGTTTTTCCTAATATAAACCTAAACCTCCCCCACTTCAACTGTGATCACTACAATCATAATTGTTTGGCTGGCTAGCTCATAAACCCAAAGGATTTTATTTTATTTTTAACATATTTTTATTTTTTTGTTTGTTGCATATAGCTAAATCAAGAGAAATTATCATTCTATTTTTCAGAGTAACAGCGGTGTTAGTGTGTATTCACAAAAAGAAAAGGAGTACTTGTGGCACCTTAGAGACTAACCAATTTATTTGAGCATGAGCTTTCGTGAGCTACAGCTCACTTCATCGGATGCATACTGTGGAAACTGCAGAAGACATTATATACACAGAGACCATGAAACAATACCTCCTCCCACCCCACTCTCCTGCTGGTAATAGCTTATCTAAAGTGATCATCAAGTTGGGCCATTTCCAGCACAAATCCAGGTTTTCTCAACCTCCGCCCCCCCCCCCCATACAAACTGACTCTCCTGCTGGTAATAGCCCATCCAAAGTGACCACTCTCTTTAAAATGTGTATGATAATCAAGGTGGCATTTCCAGCACAAATCCAGGTTTTCTCACCCCACCCCCCACCCCCCTCCAAAAACCACACACACAAACTCACTCTCCGGCTGGTAATAGCTTATCCAAAGTGACCACTCTCCTCACAATGTGTATGAAAATCAAGGTGGGCCATTTCCAGCACAAATCCAGGTTTTCTCACCCGCCCCCCCACACACACACAAACTCACTCTCCTGCTGGCAATAGCTCATCCAAACTGACCACTCTCCTTACAATGTGCATGATAATCAAGGTGGGCCATTTCCAGCATAAATCCAAGTTTAACCAGAACGTCGGGGGGGGGGGGGGGGGAACAATGGGAAATAGGCTACCTTGCATAATGACTTAGCTACTCCCAGTATCTATTTAAGCCTAAATTAATAGTATCCAACGAGCCTCTGATAGTGTGGCTGATGTTATTAGGCCCTTTGATGGTGTCCCCTGAATAGATATGTGGGCACAGTTGGCAACGGGCTTTGTTGCAAGGATAGGTTCCTGGGTTAGTGGTTCTGTTGTGTGGTATGTGGTTGTTGGTGAGTATTTGCTTCAGGTTGGGGGGCTGTCTGTAGGCAAGGACTGGCCTGTCTCCCAAGATTTGTGAGAGTGTTGGGTCATCCTTCAGGATAGGTTGTAGATCCTTAATAATGCGTTGGAGGGGTTTTAGTTGGGGGCTGAAGGTGACGGCTAGTGGCGTTCTGTTATTTTCTTTGTTAGGCCTGTCCTGTAGTAGGTGACTTCTGGGAACTCTTCTGGCTCTATCAATCTGTTTCTTCACTTCCGCAGGTGGGTATTGTAGTTGTAAGAATGCTTGATAGAGATCTTGTAGGTGTTTGTCTCTGTCTGAGGGGTTGGAGCAAATGCGGTTGTATCGCAGAGCTTGGCTGTAGACGATGGATCGTGTGGTGTGGTCAGGGTGAAAGCTGGAGGAATGTAGGTAGGAATAGCGGTCAGTAGGTTTCCGGTATAGGGTGGTGTTTATGTGACCATTGTTTATTAGCACTGTAGTGTCCAGGAAGTGGATCTCTTGTGTGGACTGGACCAGGCTGAGGTTGATGGTGGGATGGAAATTGTTGAAATCATGGTGGAATTCCTCAAGGGCTTCTTTTCCATGGGTCCAGATGATGAAGATGTCATCAATATAGCGCAAGTAGAGTAGGGGAGTTAGGGGACGAGAGCTGAGGAAGCGTTGTTCTAAGTCAGCCATAAAAATGTTGGCATACTGTGGGGCCATGCGGGTACCCATAGCAGTGCCGCTGATCTGAAGGTATACATTGTCCCCAAATGTAAAATAGTTATGGGTAAGGACAAAGTCACAAAGTTCAGCCACCAGGTTAGCCGTGACATTATCGGGGATAGTGTTCTTGACGGCTTGTAGTCCATCTTTGTGTGGAATGTTGGTGTAGAGGGCTTCTACATCCATAGTGGCCAGGATGGTGTTATCAGGAAGATCACCGATGGATTGAAGTTTCCTCAGGAAGTCAGTGGTGTCTCGAAGGTAGCTGGGAGTGCTGGTAGCGTAGGGCCTGAGGAGGGAGTTTACATAGCCAGATTTCAGAGTAACAGCCGTGTTAGTCTGTATTCGCAAAAAGAAAAGGAGTACTTGTGGCACCTTAGAGACTAACCAATTTATTTGAGCATGAGCTTTCGTGAGCTACAGCCGATGAAGTGAGCTGTAGCTCACGAAAGCTCATGCTCAAATAAATTGGTTAGTCTCTAAGGTGCCACAAGTACTCCTTTTCTTTTTACATAGCCAGACAATCCTGCTGTCAGGGTGCCAATGCCTGAGATGATGGGGCGCCCAGGATTTCCAGGTTTATGGATCTTGGGTAGTAGATATAATATCCAAGGTCGGGGTTCCAGGGGTTTGTCTGTGCGGATTTGATCTTGTGCTTTTTCAGGAAGTTTCTTGAGCAAATGCTGTAGTTGCTTTTGGTAACTCTCAGTGGGATCATAGGGTAATGGCTTGTAGAAAGTGGTGTTGGAGAGCTGCCGAGTAGCCTCTTGTTCATATTCCGACCTATTCATGATGACAACAGCACCTCCTTTGTCAGCCTTTTGGATTATGATGTCAGAGTTGTTTCTGAAGCTGTGGATGGCATTGTGTTCTGCACGGCTGAGGTTATGGGGCAAGTGATGCTGCTTTTCCACAATTTCAGCCCGTGCACATCGGCGAAAGCAATCTATGTAAAAGTCCAATCTGCTGTTTCGACCTTCAGGAGGAGTCCACCTAGAATCCTTCTTTTTGTAATGTTGGTAGGGAGGCCTCTGTGGATTAGTATGTTGTTCAGAGGTATTTTGGAAATATTCCTTGAGTCGGATACGTCGAAAATAGGATTCTAGGTCACCACAGAACTGTATCATATTTTGGGGGTGGATGGGCAGAAGGAGAGGCCCCGAGATAGGACAGCTGCTTCTGCTGGGCTGAGAGTATAGTTGGATAGGTTAACAATATTGCTGGGTGGGTTGAGGGAACGATTGCTGTGGCCCCTTGTGGCATGTAGTAGTTTAGAAAGTTTAATGTCCTTTTTCTTTTGTAGAGAAGCAAAGTGTGCGTTGTAAATGGCTTGTCTAGTTTTAGTAAAATCCAGCCACGAGGAAGTTTGTGTGGAAGGTTGTTTTTTTATGAGAGTATCCATTTTTGAGAGCTCATTCTTAATCTTTCCCTGTTTGCTGTGGAGGATGTTGATCAGGTGATTCCGCAGTTTCTTTGAGAGCGTGTGGCACAAGCTGTCAGCATAGTCTGTGTGGTATGTAGATTGTAATGGATTTTTTACCTTCAGTCCTTTTGGTACAATGTCCATCTGTTTGCATTTGGAAAGGAAGATGATGTCTGTCTGTATCTGTACAAGTTTTTTCATGCAGTTGATAGATTTCTACTCCATACGGCTAAATGCAGTGCCTTGCATAATGACAGGTTTCAGAGTAACAGCCGTGTTAGTCTGTATTCACAAAAAGAAAAGGAGTACTTGTGGCACCTTAGAGACTAACCAATTTATTTGAGCATGAGCTTTCGTGAGCTACAGCTCACTTCATTGGATGCATACTGTGGAAACTGCAGAAGACATTATATACACAGAGACCATGAAACAATACTTCCTCCCACCCCACTCTCCTGCTGGTAATAGCTTATCTAAAGTGATCATCAAGTTGGGCCATTTCCAGCACAAATCCAGGTTTTCTCACCCTCCACACCCCCCCCCCCACACACACACAAACTCACTCTCCTGCTGGTAATAGCCCATCCAAAGTGACCACGCTCTTTAAAATGTGTATGATAATCAAGGTGGGAGACTGGGAGTGGCTAAGTCATTATGCAAGGTAGCCTATTTCCCCTTGTTTTTTTCTACACCACCCCCCCCCCCCGACGTTCTGGTTAAACTTGGATTTATGCTGGAAATGGCCCACCTTGATTATCATGCACATTGTAAGGAGAGTGGTCAGTTTGGATGAGCTATTGCCAGCAGGAGAGTTAGTTTGTGTGTGTTGGGGGGGGGTGAGAAAACCTGGATTTGTGCTGGAAATGGCCCACCTTGATTATCATGCACATTGTAGGGAGAGTGGTCACTTTGGATAAGCTATTACCAGCAGGAGAGTGAGTTTGTGTGTGTGGTTTTTGGGAAAGTGGGGGGTGGGTGAGAAAATCTGGATTTGTGCTGGAAATGGCCCACCTTGATTATCATACACATTTTAAAGAGAGTGGTGGTCACTTTGGATGGGCTATTACCAGCAGGAGAGTGAGTTTGTATGGGGGGGGCGGAGGTTGAGAAAACCTGGATTTGTGCTGGAAATGGCCCAACTTGATGATCACTTTAGATAAGCTATTACCAGCAGGAGAGTGGGGTGGGAGGAGGTATTGTTTCATGGTCTCTGTGTATATAATGTCTTCTGCAGTTTCCACAGTATGCATCCGATGAAGTGAGCTGTAGCTCACGAAAGCTCTTGCATTCTATTTTTGTTAGTCTGCATATGCAAATAGGGCTTATAGTAGCGTATTAATAAGATATTGATCTTGCTTACCTTGAGCATTCAGAACTCCAATTGATAACTGTGAATGCCCAAGGAATGGAGGACTGAGTGCATAGTAAAAGATATTTATAGTGGGTCACAGTATTTTTTTCTGTAGCTAGGAATAAGCAAATCATTTCTGAAATTAAAAGAACCAGTCTGCCCATTTATCCACACTTCAATCAAATTCAAATTTTTTTTAATGTTCATCATTTTTTTGTATTTTATGTTATGAGTGTCTGATTCCAACCTGGACTCAAATACAGGGTACCAAAATGCCTTGAGAGTGTTGTGTTCCTAACTCTGTCAGTTGAGGGAGTAATGGAGAGAGAGCATCATGAGCAAGCTTACTTTGGCAGGAGTGTATTCATGATTTCTCAATCAGATAAATTAACATAAAGTCTGACAATCAGCCAATAAGCATCCTAACCCTGTGGGGCTTATCAAAACTGAGCTTCTGAATTATTTTGAGGCCCTCCCATCCCTATAAATATACAGACAGAAATAAACAAGTCAACAAAAAATCATTTTGAAACATTTTATCTTGAGAAGTAATAATCCAACAATGATTTTTTTCTCATTGTTTCAAGAAGAGGATGAATAAATCATAGTGTAATTCAATAACTAAGCCATTAAAGGGACTACATAAAAATTACATGACTATTTTAAACTTTAGGGTAAAACTCTGCTTTAAGCCACAAGCCTGAACAGAGAGTAGTTCCAATTGCAGGAAAAACACTAGAGATCCTCCTGTGAATTGTAAAATCCCTCTGTACTGCTTCTTGCTGGGAGTATGGGGACACAATCTGTTTCATATGTTGAGTGGGAACAGGTATTGTTCCCCTAGTGTGCTGGACCTAGAAGGCATTGTTGACCTGAATTTGATGGGTTAGTTGTTGTGGCTTGCCACTGATCGCATCCGACCAGAAGATGTGTAGGTTCTGATCCAATTCAGACTACAGAGTTTAAAAACACAGAGAGTTCTATATTTGGAGAGGATTCTTGGGGTTCTTGGCAAGAACATATATAGACTGAGGACAATACCAAACTGATAAAGCCTTTATTGAAATTAACATAAAAATAAGAAATGCAATGAAACTTATAACTGCAAAACAGTAAAAGAATTCCAAAACTCCTGGTGGTACCATTTCTATTATACCTTAACCTAACATACTCATACCCTTCCTTAAGGACCCGGTAGTGGGAGGTGAAGGACCAGCCACACTCCTGGCATGCCCGATTACGCGATGGTGCTGGCTTCCCCCATGGTTAGGAATGTTGAGTAGTTATACTATACTGCACAAGCTGAGCTGATAGCGTGATAGAAGATAGAATAGATAGAAGATGGAGTAGATAGATAGAGCCTTGAACTTAGAAGAGCTGAACTTAGCAGAACTGACCTGAAATGAACTGAACCCTCTTACAAGGTATTTTATAGGATCCTGACCTATGTAATTCAGGCCCAACCCTACTATACCCAAATCTTATTTCCATACCCTAAGAAATTTATGGGTACCCTTCTCCTATAGCAGTGTTTCCCAAACTTTGGATGCCGCTTGTTCAGGGAAAGCCCCTGGCAGGCCAGGCTGGGCCGGTTTGTTTACCAGCCGCATCCACAGGTTCGGGTAATCGTGGCTCCCACTGGCCGTGGTTCGCCACTCCAGGCCAATGGGGCTGTGGGAAGCGGCGCAGGTGCGCAGGTAAACAAACCAGCCCGGCCCGCCAGGGGCTTTCCCTGAACAAGGAGCGTCCCAAGTTTGGGGAACACTGTCCTATAGGTTAGTGGATTATGACACTTACTTTCTAAATATATTAATAAGGATTATCTCATTCCAAAACTGCCAACCTAGGCTCTCTTGATGACCTTCAAGTTATAGTGTACCCTCAGTTCCCAACCAGTTGTAGAAGCCGGATAAACCTGTGATATGATATGGTTAGTTCCTCTGTTTGGTTCCCCAAAGTTCAGGGACCATTCTTATCTGTGCCAAAGGTTGCCAGCATTTATGCTGACATATTTATAACTGATTATACTCTTTGCTATACAGCAGATCTTAACTGGATCTTACAGGCCGGTAGGCTTCTTGCATTTCAGCATATTTAGCAAAATTTATGATTAGAAAACACATGCCTCAACACATCCTAAATTCCAAGGAATTAATACGGATAAAATATAAGAATAAAATGGATTAATTTCAGAAAATGAAACATATTAATTGATACTACTGGCTGGATTAGTAGGATATAATAGCTAGCAAAATAATCCTATGGGCTACAGCATGACCTCACCCATTTCTGCCTGGCCCTTCTTTGGTGTCTATAGTTCCAATCCAGGCACTGACTGGTTTTATGTTCTTGTCCAAATCACTTAAGGCCAGATTGGACCTGTAAGGCACAGCCCTGAAATAAGGAAATGCATAAAGGGAAACACTGCACTGGGAGCTCCATGAGGAAAGTCTTCTGTGGCTCTCAGGGAGCCCTTGCAGCAGCAGGAGCCCCAACAGCATGTGATCATCTCTGCACCACCACTGGCTGGTGCAAGATCGCATGGCCCAGTCCTCATCTTGCACCCTTTAAGGTTGCTATCTGTGGTGTCCAAATAGCATAGTGCCTGCACTCATAAGCTACACGTGGGTGAATTTCAGAGGATCTAGGAAATGGAGAAGAAGAGTCTCTGTCACCTCTCCTTTCCTCACTTGTACATCAGTTCAGGGCCAGGTGCACTCTGGACTTTAATCTTGTCTCAGTCGTTTTAGCCATAAGTTAGGTACTTAACTCACAGGTTTGATATGAGCATTCAGTAGTTAATTTTTGTAATGAGCTATACTGTATCTATACTTAGTATTATCCTTAATTTTAATCCCTGAAAACCTAATGCAAAGCTTAATTTGCTTTAAATATGAGTCCATTCTATCTGTGTAGCACAAAGTAGGACATATCCAAAATGGTCTCTACTGATTTTTAGGCTTGTTTTTTTAAGTGAAAATATAAAAATAAAATATTGTTGGTCCTATCTGCAATTCTGATTCAACATTATATTTTTCTTTGAAAATATTTTTCTGCTTTTTCTAATGTATGTCCATGAACCCAATGGAGACCAAATGTAACCTCATGGCTCTTTCTCTAGGCATTTACGGTTAGATTCACAAAGAAATATAGACATGATCACTGGGATTCATAGTCTAAAATTGGCACCTAGGTCCCTATACAATGAATGGGGCTCACAACATTCAGCAGACTAGGGAACTCCTTTCTAAACAAACCAACGGGAGATGCCAAATTGAGGGATGTGTGCTACTCCCCACCTCTCTCTCAGAGATAAGCATCTTAATCTGGGCTGCAGAGAGTTGCCTGCCTCAGCTTGGGATTCTCAGCTGCAAACCCTCTTTTGGCATTAGGTAGCTATACTGTTTTAACAGGAAGAACTGGGAGGACTGTCCTCCCTCATAACTTTTAGTCCACTCGTTAGAGTATCACCTAGGACATGGGAGACCCCTGGTTCAAGTACCTCCTCTGCCTTAATGGGAGAAAGGATTTGAGCATGAATCTACCACTAAATGCCCTGAATGCCAACTGTAGGGTAGCCTAATATGGTGGGAGAGCTCTTCAATCACTCCTGTAGAAACTGTTCCACTGTGGATAATAAATTTAAAAAGGCATGGGAGTACAGGGACTGGATACTTAATTTCTCAGGAAAGTGCTTTAACTACCAGGTTACAGAGTCATTCTTGTTCTTGTTTGCTTTTGCTGACTTTTTCTATCTCTTCCCTCCCCTCTCCCCCACTCCACCAGAGAAATAATGAAACACTTATTGGGCCAGACAGAGAAAAAGCATGTAAACAATCATGGGAAAGACTCAACAGCCTAGTGGTTGGCACACTCAGCAGGGAGACCCCTGTGTCAATGACTTTTTTTATTTACAATCCACAGCATATCACATCAGATTATCCCATAGCCCAGTGGTATGGGGACACACATCTTGGAGGTAACAGACTCCCTTTGAAAACCTTTCTCTCCTACAAGTGGAGGAAGGACTTGAACCAAGAGTCTCCCACATGAGCTGAGGGAGTGAGTATCCTAACGATTGGGCTGAAAGCAATGAGGGAGGTTCTTTTTCTGTTCTCCCTCCCCAGCTGTTTTGTGTAAGATCACCTATAGGCCTGATCCAGTAGGCAAGTTCTCAGCATACTAACAGGATCTGTGCCCACAGGCAACTTAGGCAGAGAAACACCTGTCTTCCCCCACTTTGTGTGCCTGCAGCTTAGATGTCCAGACACCTAACATGGGAATGGAGTGCATATGGCCAGAAGTAGAAACATAGCTGCTTAGGATAGGCACGTAGGAATCTACCACCTCACAGGTGAATTGTTCAGGGGGAGCTGAGCCAGGGTTTTGGGAATCCCAGTGGGACCTGATTCTGGGATTTACTCAGCTCAGGTGGCAGTTAGATGCCTAAGTCCCTTTGTGAATCTAGTCTTTAGGAATTCTGTGTGTCTGTGTCTGTGTGTGAGAGAGAGAGACTATTATGGAAAGGTAGCTCATCTAGTAAGATAGTAAAACACTGATTTAAGCTTGAGATATTTGACCAAATGAAGAAACAAAAAGTACATGAATTAAATGCTGTCAGCATGCGTGTGGGGGCATGGATCAGCGTTCACGTCGTACTCCCTGTCAGTACTCAGTCCAAGCTGGGGAAGCTTATGATCCAACCAGTGGACCAAATTTGGTGATGAAACCTGGTCACACGCTAAGAAAAAGAATGCAAGTTTTTCTCACCTTCCACATCCTAAGGGCTGGACTTTCCTCCCCTCTTTGTTCACAGATTTCTTTTCAAATAGAGTAGTTAGCAAACTGGGATGATGCAAACTGGAATGTCTGAAACCAAGTGAGAAGATACAGAATGATCAGCTGGCTGAGATCTAATGTTTACATTGCTTTCTTCAGGTTAGTATTTGTTGAACAGCTGGAGTTACAAATCTCAAGCTTCTGAATACTCTGTGACTGGGAACACCAAACACCATTCCACTCTTATATACCAGCACTGTTTTTTAATTCTACAAAGAATGTTGCCTTCAATCAAAGGCTTTAATCCTCGTGTCCCAAAGCATTTATGGCAAGGAGTGAGAAGGTCTATTTAGGGAGGCATTTCAATTCTCCCTCCTGCCAAATCAAAAACATGTTATTTCTAATGCCAGCACAGTGGCCTCATGTGCTAAAAAATTAGTGACATTTTGACACAGTCAGGGACAATTGTGCATTACATATATCATAAACTTCAGCTTAAGTATATGGTGAGCATTCTCTCTGTATCTGTAGCATCATCTCTGCCAAACAAGTTACTGTCAGCTGGGAATGCTGTAATGATGACACAATATTTGCATTACCATGTATTTTGTGGTTTTCCCCATTTTCTCTACACAGTTCCCACTACTAGAGGTATGTGAAAGGATTTGCTTTTTTCACTGTGCTAGTAGTTATGTGTAAAAATGAATAGTCTCATGACTCTCAGAGAAAAATCACCAATTTACCCAAGGCTTACATTTACCCATAACATAGGTGCCAATGGAGCACTCACAGAAAAAAATAATAATGGGTGCTCAGCACCCACCAGCAGCTCTGCCGATCAGCTTTTCCCCCTCTTCCCCCATTCCCTCCTGCCTGCTGGTGATCAGTTGTTCAGGGGTATGCAGAAGGCACTGGGAGGGGAGGAGGAGGAGCAGGAGCAGGGAGAAGCAGCAGTGGAGTGGGGGAGGGACTTGGGGTGGAGCAGGGATCGAGCACCCCTGGGGAAATGAGAAATTTGGCGCCTCTGACCCATTACCACAAGAGAAAGCTAGTGTCCCAGTCTGTGAAAAGTCTTGTTTACTCTTTGCAAATTTCTCATGGCAAAAAAATTTAGGAAATGTCTAAATTCATGTTCTTTTAATTCTCACCAAAAAGTGACAAAAATGAAGTGAATGAGATACTTTCCCCTTCCCCACACAACTCACTGTCCAAAAATATATGTAAGTCTCAAGCTTAATAATGTCTGGACCTGCAGAAAGTGCAAAAGATCTTCAAAATGCAAAACACTACCAGGGAGATGGAAATGGCCCAACTTAATGATCACTTTAGATAAGCTGTTACCAGCAGGAGAGTGAGTTTGTGTGTGTATGGGGGTGGGGGAGGGGGTGAGAAAACCTGGATTTGTGCTGGAAATGGCCCACCTTGATTATCATGCACATTGTAGGGAGAGTGGTCACTTTTGATAAGCTATTACCAGCAGGAGAGTGAGTTTGTGTGTGTGGTTTTTTTGGAGGGGGGTGAGGGAGTGAGAGAACCTGGATTTGTGCTGGAAATGACCCACCTTGATTATCATACACATTGTGAAGAGAGTGGTCACTTTGGATGGGCTATTACCAGCAGGAGAGTGAGTTTGTGGGGGGGGGGAGGGTGAGAAAACCTGGATTTGTGCTGGAAATGGCCCAACTTGATGATCACTTTAGATAAGCTATTACCAGCAGGACAGTTGGGTGGGAGGGGGTATTGTTTCATGGTCTCTGTGTGTATATAATGTCTACTGCAGTTTCCATGGTATGCATCCGATGAAGTGAGCTGTAGCTCACGAAAGCTCATGCTCAGATAAATTGGTTAGTCTCTAAGGTGCCACAAGTACTCCTTTTCTTTTTGCAAAGACAGACTAACACGGCTGTTACTCTGATACCACGGAGATGCGCCCCATGTAAATATTCCATAAACCACCTGGACAATTCTTTGTAGGACACCACAATTTCCTCATTTTCCAGGAATATCCTGAAGTTTGCACGTGGTATTCTGAAGAGAAAGATGACTATATATTCTACCAGTCCATGATGTTTCCTTCATTGTTCATGATCTACTGGAAACATGTTTGTTTTAAAGCTTCTAAATACAAAATGAAATTCTGTGATCTGTAACCAGCTTCTTTTACAGCACACAGTAAAGCTTGCTCACACTGACACCTTCAGCAGATTTCTAGCCAACCCAGAGGGGTTCTTCTTCACAGCCTGCCCAGTGATAGGCAGAGTTCCTATCTTCCTTCACACCATCACTTTGATACCTCATTTTGTGACAGATTAGGTTCCCCCAAGAATTACTGCGCTAAATTTTAGATCCTCTGTGAATGGAGTATGTGTGTGTTCAGAGCAGAGACTTGCTGCCCATCACCAACAGCCAATAAAGGATTCTAAGGGCAAGTCTACACTACAGCACTACACTGGTGCAGCTAAATGGATGCATTCTCCCATCGGCATAATTATTCCACTTCACCTTTCAGATGAAGTAGTTCAGAAGCACTCTGCAGCATATACTTGGTATTTTTGCCTATTTTGCTTGCTTTCCTTCTCGGTTACAGTTCTTAGTGGGAAATCTCATTTTACCATCAGGATATGATGGGATTTTTGCTTTTTCTGTATATTGCTAATTATTATTGTTTAGGAGCCTGACCTACTTCTGTTGAAATCAATGAGTTTTTCTCTGACTTTAGTGAGGGTAAGATCAACCCCTAAGTTAAACTTTCCTCACTATACAGTAAGGAAGGAGATATTTGGTATTCTGTATTAGTTACATTCTTTTAATTGATTACTACTATCTATTTTATTTTATTTTATTATATGTAATTGATTATTTTGTCCAACACTTTTCTAACGTTTTATTATTACTTATAAAATAATAAATTACTTTTATAAAACAAAAACACTTTTAAGTGGTGTACTCCAAAGCTCAGTTTTTCAGGGCATATTCTTTATTATACACATTGCCTTGGGGTGGGGGAAGGGGAGAGGGGAGGGAGAAGAAAAAGAGAGAATAAACCCTGTTTTTTTATTTTAACGAATCCCCTGCTCCTCCCAACCTCACCCCCCAAAAAACACTAAAGAACTTTGCTGTTTTATAGTAAATATTATAGTGGGAATATGCAGAATTTCATTGCAGTGAAATTTCAAGTGGTTTTATGAACCCCTAACAGGGTGCATCCTGCCCTGAAGGAAACCATAAAGTTGCTGATGGCTCTCATAATTCTAAAACCTGTGGATATGACAACCAATTACAAGTCTTCTAATAACTGGTTTGCACACAGGGTTCATGCTTTCTCAGAGTCATAATTATCTTGTCTCAGTATCTGACAGTATATTGTGTAAAAACTTGCATTGTGGGAATTTGAACATGGAACTTAACTGGCTTATGGTTTACACAGCAAACTGCAGGTATGTTTTCTCATTAAACAACAATAATTTTAATCACACATATTATTACCTAGGCTACGTTGAGCAGATATATTCATGTTAAAATGGATGTGTATTACAAACAAGACAACTTCAGAAACCTTTCTTGTTTATGAGGAAGGCCTTAGCACAATGTTACAACTGTTCCCCCCACCCTCCCCAGCCCCCAGCAGTTCTACATCTTCTATGCATAAGAGATTCAGAGATTTGTTTGGCTCCCTCTTCTTACATAATTAGGAGGTTTCAAAAAAGGATCAACAAAACACATGACAAAGTGTTTGTTTATTTGAAAACCAGGGAATCCTGCATGTGACTGGCAGTTTGCAATTACAGAACAAACTGATCCCCCATTCAGTTTTCCCGCTGAGAAAAACAGCTGCTTATCTTATTGCCAAGATGAACCCCTAATTTTCAAGATCACTCACTTAACATAAACAGACCATTATCAGTGTACATTTCCAGGGACTGATATGAAGTTTCCAGGACTTTAACAGAAGAAAATATAGGTAAACTATGTAAAATATTATGCAGGAGCTCACCTTTAAAAGAATGAAGCACGGAGTTTATAAATGAGATTTGCACGCATGAAGCCCAGATGTGATAAAGGTAGCAGTGTATAAAGATGTAGTAACTATGAAGCTATAGAAGCTATGAAGCCCTAATCCTGCAAAGACTTACATATGTGCTTAACTTTATGCACTGTCAGTAGTCCCACTGAAGTGACTGAAACTAAACATGTGAGTGAGTCTTTGCAGGATCAAGGCTTTAGGCAGTAAAAGGAACACTGTTGTTTTTAATGCTGCCTTAAAAAGAATAGTAGAAAATGACTGTTCTTTGTTTCAATTATTGTATTATTTATTTATTACAGTAAAATCATATTTTTTAATAATTTTGAAAAGTTCTTATTCTCAATAGCAGTACATCACGTTTCATTTTTCTATTTTTCCTTTTCTTACTAAAGCTGGTAAAAAAAACAGGAAAATGATTACGTGAAACAAATCAAAATGTCTAAGTTATTTTCATTCCGCATGGTGCACAATAGGTCCATTTTCTGTTGTTGTTTTTGTGTGTGAAATTTTCTTTGCTATTTGGTATCAGTATTTTTACCCATTTTTATTGAAATAATTTTGTAATATTTTATTTACTAAAAAAAACTGGTTTCCAGAAGAAAATATAGATTTTGATAAATACAAAATGCAAATGGAAATTTCAAAAATGATTTAAATAAAAAAATTGTTAAAGATTTCAGTAAAAGGTGGAAAATATGAAAAATAGATAATTTTGATAAGGTCAACCATTTTTCACAACATTTTTTTAACAAAAAGTTATTTCTTGATTCAACAACTTTTGTCCAAAAAATGTTGACCATCTTTATTTCTTACATGGCCTTTTTTTATATTGGCCCAGATCTAGCTGAGCTTTGCATGTTGCTGAACTAATGGGTGGAAGCTGGAAGATGTCCCTATGCTACCTTTGTATTCCCCAATCCTGGGGCTCACCATGAGCTGGAATGGGTCATGGCCAGTGATATTAAAGACATGGGGATGGGCTTATGCAACTATGTACTAGTTGTGTTGGACTGATGGAAGGAGCTGGCACTTGCCTGTCTCCAACCCCTGAGATACTGGGAGATCTCCTGCTCCTCTTACTGCTGCCAGAGTTGGGAGTAGGATGGTGGGGTCATGAGCTAGGTTTGGTTGTGAGGGGAGTCTGGCCCAACTCTCTCTCTCATCCCTCTTCCTCACTCTCTCCACTGCTGCTGCAAGCATTCCCAGTCCGTTATGGGCTTGGATCTTTGGAATACTTGTGTTCAGTTATTATTCTGCCACACTGTAAAACGTTTCTTTCAGAGAACAAGTGAGAGAAAGGAAATGGCTTATGACAGTTCCTAACTCAGGTAAACCTGAATGCAATTTCATGGGATACAGAAAAAAAGCACTTGTCGAGCTCAAAAACTTTCTCCTTGACAAATCTCAGTGGTCTGTTGCAAACAGTGGAGGTGTTCGAGCTTCTCAAAAATTGATCACAAGAATCTGGGCATTTAATGGAAAGAGGTAGGCCACCTAAATAAGGAGTTCACTAGCAGCTTTTTCGCTTATAAGATCCAACTTTGTGTTTATAGTCTGAATTTGTGTGGGATGAGGAGGGCTTCAGACTCGGGGTTGGGTACATGTAGGAAAAGGAGATACGTGCTTTGTTCAAAATAGAACCTGAAACATATCAAACCTATGTAGATGCTGTTTTTAAAATGTTTTATAGGTTTTTTTGTATGTGTCTGATGAGAATGATCTGAACACTGCTTTTGGAGCCCAGGGGGTTTTGTACATATTTGTCTATATTTTATTTGCAAGAGGGTATGTTAGACCAGAATTTTAAAAATTCATCTGGTAGATCTCCTTTCCTTTCTTTTGCTCTGGATTTGCTTTTATTTAAAATCTGTATTTAAATTCCTCTAAAATGCAGGAACTGCACTTGTCATTTCACAGTGCTCTGGGAGAGAAGTACAAAGCCTCCCCTTTAAATTCTTCCTGCCTCCTCACTTCTTTTTGACTAGCTTGAAGCCTGCTTTTTCCCTGAGATTTTGGTGTAACATCCGCAGATTTTAGTTGGATTGAATGGATTTTTATTTCATTGCTTCTGTTTTCATCTTAGAGTTCCTGGAAGACAGTGTTGGTATGTCACTTGTCTGTTCTGGTAGATCTCTCTTGTATACTTCAGAAGGTTCTAGGGGATCAACAAAGGGACTCAGGTGTTGCAATGCCTAACTTATAGGCACCTAGTAAATTACTGGGAGAACACTGGGATCCACAAAGCTGGAGTTAAGAACCTAGGATCCCTATATAATGAATGAGGAGAGACAGGTCCCTAAGAATGGGATCCATAAAAGCCAGCACAGTAGGTAGGGAGCTGGCTAAACTAGACAATGGGAGATGCCTAAGCTCCTCCTCGCTCACAGAATTAGAACCCCAAGTCCAGGCTTCAGGGAGGCACCAATCTCTGCTTGAGATTCAAAGACAGGAATGTCATACTGGAGTCAGGCAGCTTAGGCACCAAAGTTGTTTCTTGTGAGAATGAGGGAGACATCTGCCTCACTCCACATAACATGGGTGGTTGTTGTGCTGCTGTTGCTGCCCTCCTTATAACTTTTTTCTCAATGGTTCAAGTGCTCACCCGGGATGTGGGAGACTCAGGTTCAAGGATTTGCACGGGGGTCTCCCACCCCTCAATCTATTAGATGATCTCCCTCAATCTCTGCTGTTGAAGCTATTCTACATTGTATATATAATTAAATAGCTGCTAGAGAAAAGGTACTGGATGCTGCACTTCCCAGATGGGTTCCCGTGACAGAATGTACCCCTCTGTCCCCCCACCCTACACACTATTGTAATAATCTTTGTACAAAGTATGCCTTGTGAGGTATCATTTGAAAATTCATAATTTTCTGGTCAATATTGTCCTAATAAAATATGTGTGGCAACATTGTATGTGAAGTTATAAGATTCCGTTGTATGATGTTATTAACATACATTCCAAACAGAAGTTGACAAACAGGTCTGTTCTAAACAAAGGAATGTGTGATCTGCTTAATTTGCATTTAAGCAGTAAACACTCATCAAGCAGGAAAGGGAAACAAAGGAAGCTCAAACAGGTGAGAAAAAAGCATCAGGGAATATCCTTCCCTATAGACTTTTTGTCTCCTGAATCTCAGCTGGAAAGAAGGGGACTGACACTATTAAAAGGAGGGACAAACACCTCAAGACACCACCCTCTCTCTGTCCCTGCCCATTGATTTTCTGCACCCAAAGCAACAGATTCTGGGGTCCCAAGCTAAAATGTTTGGTCATTAAGACTGCTGAAAGCATATGTGAGAAATGTTGTTTCAATCTTATATAGTTTGTTGTTAGGCAACTGTATTGTTTTAACTTTATTTTCTTGTAACCATTTCTGACTGTTATGCCTCATTACTTGTACTCACTTAAAATCTATCTCTTTGTAGTTAATAAACTTATTTTATTGTTTTATCCGATACAGTGTGTTTAAATTGAAGTGTCTGGAAAACTTCATTTGGGCTGACAAGTTGTGTGCATATTATTACTTTTAAAGAATAACAGACTTTACATAAACTTGTATTTTCCTGGAGAGGGCAGGGCTGTACAGGACAAACATTTCTGGGGGAAAATTGGGGATTGGGGCTGTGTTTGGGACACCCTGCAATATAACCAAGTGTGGTAAGGATCAATGTGTGGTAAGGGCTGACTGGCTACAGCACATACAGAGACATAGTGGTGACTTACATACTGGAGGACAAAAAGAAAAGGAGTACTTGTGGCACCTTAGAGACTAACCAATTTATTTGAGCATGAGCTTTCGTGAGCTACAGAAGTGAGCTGTAGCTCACGAAAGCTCATGCTCAAATAAATTGGTTAGTCTCTAAGGTGCCACAAGTACTCCTTTTCTTTTTGCGAAGACAGACTAACACGTCTGTTACTCTGAATACTGGAGGACGTTTGTGAGCAGTCGAGGCTGGAGGCTACATCAGCAAAGCATTGTAAAGAGCACCCCAATTAAAGGGCAGGGGTTACACAGATGCTCATTAGTATGTCATTGGTATGGCACAGTGGCACAGTGAGCTAGGGTTTATGCACAGCTTGTTATTTTAAATGAGGTTTACGCTTTAAGTACTGGTTTCAGAGTAGCAGCCGTGTTAGTCTCTATCCGCAAAAAGAAAAGGAGTACTTGTGGCACCTTAGAGACGAACAAATTTATTAGAGCATAAGCTTTCATGAGCTACAGCTCACTTCATCGGATGCATACATTGGAAAATATAGTGGGGAGATTTTATATACACAGAGAACATGAAACAATGGGTGTTACCATACAGACTGTAACAAGAGTGATCAGGAAAGGTGAGCTATTACCAGCAGGCGAGTGGGAAGGGGGTGGACCTTTTGTAGTGATTATCAAGGGGGGGCCTTTCCAGCAGTTGACAAGAACAGTAGGGGGGAAATAAACAAGGGGAAATAGTTTTACTTTGTGTAATGACCCATCCACTCCCAGTCTTTATTCAAGCCTAAGTTAATTGTATACAGTTTGCAAATTAATTCCAATTCAGCAGTCTCTCATTGGAGTCTGTTTTTGAAGGTTTTTTGTTGAAGAATTGCCACATTTAGGTCTGTAATCGAGTGACCAAAGAGATTGAAGTGTTCTCCAACTGGTTTTTGAATGTTATAATTCTTGATGTCTGATTTGTGTCCATTTATTCTTTTACATAAAGACTGTCCAATTTGGCCAATGTACATGGCAGAGGGGCATTGCTGGCACATGATGGCATATATCACATTGGTAGATGTGCAGGTGAACGAGCCTCTGATAGTGTGGCTGATGTGATTAGGCCCAATGATGGTGTCCCCTGAATAGATATGTGGACACAGTTGGCAATGGGCTTTCTTGCAAGGATAGGTTCCTGGGTTAGTGTTTTCGTTGTGTGGTGTGTGGTTGCTGGTGAGTATTTGCTTCAGGTTGGGGGGCTATTTGTAAGCAAGGACTGGCCTGTCTCGCAAGATCTGTGAGAGTGATGGGTCATCCTTCAGGATAGGTTGTAGATCCTTGATGAAGCGTTGGAGAGGTTTTAGTTGGGAGCTGAAGGTGATGGCAAGTGGCGTTCTGTTATTTTCTTTGTTGGGCCTGTCCTGTAGTAGGTAACTTCTGGGTACTCTTCTGGCTCTGTCTGTCAATCTGTTTCTTCACTTCAGCAGGTGGATATTGTAGTTGTAAAAATGCTTGACAGAGATCTTGTAGGTGTTTGTCTGAGGGTTGGAGCAAATGCAGTTGTATCGTGTCATTACACAAAGTAAAACTATTTCCCCTTGTTTATTCCCTGTTCTTGTCAACTGCTGGAAATGGCCCACCTTGATTATCACTACAAAAGGTACCTCCTCCCCCCAGCTCTTCTGCTGGTAATAGCTCACCTTTCCTGATCACTCTTGTTACAGTTTGTATGGTAACACCCATTGTTTCATGTTCTCTGTGTTTATAAAATCTCCCCACTATATTTTCCACAAGTACTCCTTTGCTTTAAGTACTGGTATAGCAATTTGAAGTGAGTCGCAAGTGTGGTCGCTGGAAACAATCAAAGCAAGGTTATAGTTTATTGTTTTCTGATTGCTTATTTTGGGTAAGGAAAATAGAAACAATAAAGCATAAAAATGAGCACCATCAAAACAACTGCAAATCTAGAATTGGCCAGATTAGAGAAAGATGAAAGAGACAGAGAAATTGAGCACAAAAGGTGGCAAGCAGAGATGAGGATCAAGGAGCAGGAGGCTGCACATCAGCAAGCCAGAGAGCTTAAAGAACAAGAAATATGAGTCCTCCAGTGATCCAAGGAATCTGAGAAGCTAAAAGAAGAGAGAGAAATAGCTGCTCACAAGACAGCCATGGAGCTGAAAGAGAAAGGCGCCCAAGAAAAGGTGAAGGAGAGGAAATATAATCAGGACAGATGGAAAAGCATGGACAGATCCCAGAGTCACCAATTTCTCCCTCCACTCAAGGAACCCTCAGCTTGAACAAGTTGTGTCCTGCATACAAGGAATTAGACTGCACTGAAGAATACCTTACCACTTTTGAAAGACTGTGTGAGGTTCATAATATTTCTGAGGATAAAAATGTCCACACACTGATGGCAAAATTGTCTAGTAATGCTCTGAAAGTGTTTAATCAAATGCCAATTTAGGAATCTTTGATGTATTCTGACTTTCAGAAAGCTGTTTTACAATGGTTTCCAATTACTCCTGAAGAGTATAGGTTGAAATTTAGAAAACACAAGAAAAGTGCTGGCATGAGGCATAGTGAATATGTCTATAAGTTGTGTGACCTAATAAAAAATGGGTAAAGGAAAGGGGGCTGAGGATTATAACCAATTGTTTGATCTCTTTACTCAACAACATTTCCGAAGTATATGCACTGAATGTATTAGGACTAGCCTGTGGGATAAAGCTTAAAATCTGTGCAATAAATGGCCACTCTGTGCAAGCCCAGATGTCCAATGAGCTCAAATCACAAAAGGAGGGGTGCAAATCCAGTGTAAAGGGGGGATCCTGTTTTACCCCTGGGAAGAAAGACGCTGGTTGGGAGCCTAGGCACTCCCCTCTCAACCCCTCTGAATAGTTCCTCTTCTGGAAATCCCCATCACAAACCTCCTGTGAACGAGGATGTTCCAAGAACGTGTTTCCAGTGTATCTCTACTGAGCACCTGAGAAATCAGTGCCCTGAGCTAGAAGAAACTAAGCCCCATCCAACCCATGTTAATGCAGCTGTCCTTAACACAGAAGTCCCTGAGGTGCTGACAGGTCACTTGGTTAGTTCTGTGAGGGTGGATATGGAATTTATTAAGGTTGCCAGAGTAAAGAACAAGGAGTGAATAGGGTGGTGAGACACTGGAAGACAGATCTTAGCCCAGTGGTTAGGAGAGTCTTCTGAGTAGGGGAGACTCCTCTTCAAATCCTTGACAGTGTTCTAACCACTGGGCAAAAAGTTATAAGGTGGGCTCCTCCTCCCCTGGCCATATTTTAAATGGGTACTGATTAGGTAGATGTTCTGAGAGGACACCTACTAAATTGGCTCCTAGGGAAGATAGATGGAGGAGTGCCTATCTTCCACTGGTTCGTGGATCACTCTGGGGCTTAGGCATGAGATAGGTGTCAGGACTGCTAGAATGAGGAAGCAGTGTGTTTGCCCAGAGGCAGAAACTTAGGTACTTAGGGAGCTTTTACCCTAAAACTTTAGGTGCCCAGTGAGTTTAGGCACTACAGGGTACAGTGGTAGCCAAGCAGGGGTTTTGTGGATCAGAGTGGGGCCTAAAACTGGGGTTTAGGCACTTAAGTACCTTTCTTGATCTGGGCCCTAGTCTCCACTCCTCCCGCAACACATAGGTGGTTGCTTCATTGCAAAAACATTCATAGAGTGCAAATTTATGCAAAAAATTAGCCTGTGGTATCTCTGTTAATGAAGGGGAATAGCTCCCCTGGTGAAAGAGAGCTTTAAAAACAAATTGAACAAAATCACAGAACTAAAACAATGATCGTTAATTATCATGTTTTCACTTTTTTTTCTGTTGCTTTCCATCCCCTATCCTTCATCTCTACTTGGAAATTTAACAAGTGGACTATGGAAGCTGGTATCGTGGGAAAATCGGAGGTGGGAACTGAAATCTTAATAACAATCACAACAACAACAAAAACAACAATAATAATTAAAAATAATAATAAATAATGGTCTAATTTGGGGCTGTTTTTCCATCCTCTATTTCTCCAAGATTCCAGGTGGCAACAATAGCTACAAGCACTTTTTCTCCTCTGGGTTTGGCTATTGCCTCCTGTACTACAAAAGAGTCTGAGACATAAGCCCTTGTATCAGAGACATGGTATGAGGCAGGACCTGCTTTCAGAATTTGGCAAGAACAGGGATGATATTGCAGAAATACACGTTCCTAATAAGTGTTAGTCACAGAGTGCAAACACATATCAAGTGGTACCAAAACATCCCAATATCAAGGATGGTACAAAAATATTACCCAAGGATAACAGGAAAACACTGACTCCTCGTAAAAGATAAGGTCAGAGTGACAGTACGTGATAAAAATGTTTTGATTGAACCAACATAACTAGCAATATCAGGGGGCAGTAACTAACTATGTCAAAGGAGCAGAACTAACTGGTTTGTACTCGGGCATAAAGATGTATCTCAGAGGGATTATCTTTGTCTGGCTTTAGGGAGGAACAGAAAGTCCCGCCTTTCACTGAGCTGGTCCATTGTTATGGGCATCCATGTATTAGTGGTGCAATAGAGTCTGTGAAATACTAGTACCATGCTTTGTCAACAATAAACCCGGCTGGGTGCCTTCATCCCTTAATGGCTCTTGTGGTCATTGGGTGGTTTGCATGTCAGCTGTCTGCACAGGTAAGGTTGTAGGCAGGTAGCTGTCTGGGGTGGCACACAGAGGGAACACACACACACACAGCCAAACATCTATCAACATCTAACCACACTGGTGACCCATGACCATGGACCCTGTCACATGCAGCCTGGATTCCTGCACTATACTCTGTACTGGATTATTTTTGAAGTCAACTCAAAATCTACAACTGGTGTAGAATGTAGCTGACCGCTGTTACATACATGGACTATATTACACCAATTGTCCACAGACAATATTGACTTCATATTCATTTATAGGTGAAATTCAATGTTTTGAATCTGATCTGTAAATCCCTATGAGGTTTGGATTGTAGGAACCTAAAAAATGCTTCTTCCTCATGGATAGTGAAGGCAGTTGAAGTCAGCTTCTGGGCTGTTTTACTATGTCCCTAGATTTGAATAGGGTTTAGACATCATGGAAGGCCTTCAGCTCTGGAATTTGCTTCCTTTATTGTTTGGATACTTGAATTTCAAGGCAAGGTGTAAAGGCTTTATAGGTTGTCTTTACTCAGGCTTTTGACTAAGGGAGTAATTGCAATTTTTTTATTGAAAAAAAATTGCACTTTTTTCTAAACTATATTGCTTATTTGTCAACAAGTTTTGTGGGTTTTTTTCATATTTCATACACATGCACTCAGATTGTTTAAGGGAACCTTTTGTAAGTGTCCAAATGAATGACTAAAGAGGTCCGTAGCATATATCTGAAATCTAAATTTTATCCTTAATATCAGCTAAACCATGCTTTTCCACGCAGCACATAAACCTATCTGGCACATCTAAGAATAAGCACTGATGGGACTGGGATGTGATTTGCCCTGATGAGGTGTTTAAAATAATTTTACAAAGCAATTGGAAGCATGCACTGCCCTCAGGGCATCAGATTTTATATGGCAATGCTCACATAATTACCCTAAGATGGATTGCCATAGGACTCCTTGGGCCTCTGTCTGGAATAAATCCCACATCTAGATAGAGAAAGAAAAATGTGACTGGCAGAATTGGCAGGATTTTGCTATGTGTTAACTTTGAGATCTCTAAATTATAACCCAAAAGCCTTTTTACACGTGTGACTATTTGTGTAAAATGGCAAGCATGACTGTAACCAATTTTTAAAACATTATTAGCTGAGGTATTAACTTGGGATTGAGATGTCCTCTTGAGACCAGCCATGTCCATGTCCTCTGATATATATCATAAAATGACTAGCTAGCCAGAAATTAGTGGCATCACAGATCTATAATTGCTTTACATATTGTCTATTTGGCCTACTGCTGCCTTTTCAGGAGACCAAGGTTATTGCATCACAAATATCAGAGGAGAAATGGGCAGTCAGAACAATTTACCAGATAGATTAATTTAGGGAGGAATTTCTTATTTTTATGTCTACATATATTTTACCAGACACCAGCAGCTCTTATGGAATGCCAATAAAAATGCATCTAATTTTTACTGAAACCATTTTTCCTCTTTTTTTTTTAGAAATATTAGGGGGGTTGTGGAGAAAATAGTATGTGATCATGTAACCAAAGACTATCATAATGCATACGCTCAAGGGCACTGAAGTAAGGTTGCAAAGGAAATCTTAACTCTGGCATTTCCTAATATTTGAGTACTTGACTTTACCAACAATGTTCTTTTAACATAGGGTTTTTTAATGTAATTCCCTACTATTTAATGACTTAAAAATTGACAAAACAAAAATTATCATAATGTAGAACTATACTAAACCCACATGAGTCATCAGTAGAGTTGGGATCTTTAGATCCACATTACAGTCCTCCACCGCTTGAGCTAACAAAGTAATGGGAGCAGATCTATGGGCATCTGAGACTGGGACACATTTTGCAAGGCGTTTCACAGCTATTTGCTAGACAGGAAGGAATGTTGAGATTCAGGAATCCTGAGTTTGATTTCAGCTTCTGAGGGATGCGTGTTCTAGTGGTTACAGCCTTTCTACCCCAGTATCTCCTTCTACCCTTCAACTCCCGCTCATATTCCTGCTTCCACTCCTATCTCCCTGCCCGCCACCCCACCCCCATATTCCTATTCTCCTCTCTCTTCTGTTGACTTGGCTCCTGCCCTGTCCCCCATCCCCGTGGGTTCCTATTGTGACGAGTTGGACGCCCATGCAGGATGCCACCTGATGCGCTGGAGTCTCACTAAGCCTGCCCATTCCACCAGCCTGGGCTTCCTCACCCTGTCTATGCTGTGCCAGGCCCTCAAGCCTTCTCTAGCACATGCAGACAAATAAGGCCACACCCAGCTGCAGACACAGATTGAAATCAGCTCTGTGTGGGAAGACTTACCTAGGAGAATGGCCAGCACTCACGTGCCTTGGGTATAAACCCAAAATAATATTGTCTTGTACTGTATAGAAAGATCTGCACAGCACAAGCTCATAAAAATCTGCCCTCTCCCTCAATGTGGAAAGAGATATGCACAGCTTTTTGCTGCCCCCCCCCCCATGAATTACACAAACTGGATTTTGAAATAAACAAGAAATTAAGTTTATTAATACAAAGTACAAGTACTCTGAAAAATCAGGTCCTAGTTGTCTCAAACTGACATGCAAAATTAGTGGATACTTTTGACTTTAATCTCTCTGTGCCTCATTTCCCAATCTGTAAAATGGGGATAATGCCACTTCCTCACCTCAGGGGTGCTATAAAAATAAATTCCTTAATATCTGTAGCATTCAGATACTATAGTGAGGAGCTCCAACATAAAACCCATGAAGAAATTAATAATTCTGTCTTCAGAATAGTGTGCAGTAAATAAGGTCTAAAGACATACATTGAACAATAAGGATATAACAAAATATTGAATAGCTGCTCATTAAGTGAGCACCATATATTCTGTGCACTGAATGAGCTGCAGGTTTTGTGAAAGAAATAATATGTGATCTTGTAATTAAACACTTTATCATTATGCATATGCACAAAGAGGTTGAATTAAGGGCTCACAAACAACCTTGACTCTGGCATTTCCTAACCTTTGGGTGCTTGACTTTGTGACTTTAATAATGCAACTTTTTCATAATTGATTTTTTTGTGTGTAAAAAAAGGGTAATCCGCTGGTGGGCCGCAAGACATTTTGTTTACATTGATCGTCCTCAGGCATGGCCCCCCACAGCTCCCAGTGGCCGCGGTTCGAAGTTCCCGGCCAATGGGAGCTGTGGGAAGCAGCAGGCCACAGGTCAGGAGAGGTAGGTTTGGAGCAGAAGGAGGAAGTTAACTGCTCCACTAATTCAGGTAAAAAATAACTCTTTCATCGACTATAATGGGAACAGAATTTGACGTAAGCTCTCTTACAAAGTAAGAGCTAAGCAGTTTGTACAGTTGTTAAATATCAAGACCAAAATCAAACTGCAAAAACAGGTCCATTGTTATTGGCCCCACTTCTTACCACCAATGGGCACTAGTACTTGCTGATGACTCACAGATCTACCTCTCTAGCCAGACCTACCTCCTTCTGTCCAAAGTAAAATCTCAGCCTGTCTTTCTGACATCTCTTTGTGAATGTCTAGCTGCCAAGTAAGCTTAATATGGCTAAAACGGAATTCACAGTATTTCCCCAAATCCTTCCCTCTCACCCCCCACCCCCCACCGCCGCATACACCTCTTTTCTCAATCACTGTGGAACACACCACCATTGTGCCCATCACTCAAGTCCATAACCTGAGTGTCATCTTTGACTCAGACCTCTCTCTAGGTCCTCACAGCCAGCCTATGTATAAATCTTGCACATTTTTTCTGCACAACATCTCTAAGATATGTCCTTTCCTATCCATCCACACAGTTAGAACTCTCATGATCTCAGGTCTAAATTACTGCAACATCCTTTTCTCTGACCTTGCCAACTACAACCTTGTCCCACAAGTATCAATTCAGAACGCTGCTCAAAAGATCACTCTACTAGTTTGTTGTTTTCACCATGACACTCCTCTCCTTACATTTCTCCACTCATTCCCTCTTCTCTATTATATGAAACAGAAGTTGCTTGTCTTTACTTTCAAGGCCCTTCACTGCCTATCTCCACACTACTCGTCTCTCATTCACTATCAAAATGTTGCCTTCTGCCTCTAATTGGCCCACGATGCCAGCCTCATCCACTTCTTAAATTTTCAAACAAGCACCTTTGTGCTTTCCCTTATGCTGTCCCTCATACTTGGGAGTAGCTCCCTGTAAACATCTGCAAAGCTACTTGATTATCCTCCTTCAAATTCATCTTAAAATGCTTACAAGAAACATGAAAATAGTTCCTGGTTTCTGGTGCACTGATGTTACTGCTTATCATGATGACCAATATCGTCTAACTATTTCTTGTACTCCGCTATCTGTCCATCAGTACCCTTTTGTTGTCTCTAGTCTTATACATAGACTGTAAGATCATTGAGACAGGGACTGTTGTTTTCTTTTGTGTTTGTATAGCACCTAGCATAATGGCATCCTGGTTCATGATAGGGGTCTTAGATACTGTGGTAATAGAAATAATTAATAATAACAACAAAGTATTTATGCTTTTCTAATTCTAAGCAAAACTCCTACCTTACACTGTGGAGAAAGACAGAGAATTCTGATAATTTATAAGAGGAGGTTAAAAAAAATACCTTGAACTCATGAACTCAACTACTTTAGAAGCAAATTCTCCATGAGTGTCAGGATGGAACATCCCCAGTTCCAACTTTTTGTGTTTTAATCAACTAAGCAATAACTTAATCAACAAAGCAATTCAAAACTTTGTGGGGCAAAAGTGCACCATTTTGTTTTTACTGACTGATTCATTTGCTGAACCAGCTACAAACCAGTTGTTTTACATTATTTGGAGAAAACTGGGAAGGGAGATCCATGACAGAGAAGGTCCTCAGCACAATAAAGAAACATTTATTTTCCGTTTTAACTTTTCATTTTGTATCTTCCTTTTTCTGACCCCATTCACCCATTAATTATATTAATTATTATTCTTATTAATTATTATTATTATTAAATTTACAAAATTCCAACTGACTTCATTTTCAGTTTTACTTATGGAACATTGGCAGAATATGAATTTATTACCTCCCATAGATTTTTCCCCAGTTATGATACTCAAAATATTTTCTTTTGGTAACTGTCTTCTAAATTTTGATGAGCTTTTATTGGTCTAATTGAAAGGAGCAATTTAAGTGGCAGTTTTTAAATCACAAAATATTTGTTCAAAATTTGTGTAAACCTATTTCTTTAGCTTAACTTCATAAAAGAAAATAATCCTCTTGGTTTTTTTTAAGAGGAAGCCTTATGACAGCTATTGTTCATGTTCTCATGTTATCTCAATTACCTCAACAAAAGCCAACAAGCTACCCAATTACAGCCAGCAGCTTGCACCCATAAAATACCTTCAGAAATGACTCCTGTGTCCTAACTGCTGTCAAAGTGAATACAAAAGAAAATGTTTAAGTTGTGGCACATCCCCTGCCATACTGATATGGAAATACCATTTTCCCTCTCTGTGCTAGGATGACCAGACAGCAGGTATGAAAAATAGGGACAGAGGGTGAGGGGGTAATAGGTGCCAATATAAGAAAAAGCCCCAAATATTGGGACTGTCCCTATAAAATTGGGACATCTGTTCACCCTAGTCTGTGCATACTTGTTTGTTTGTTCCATTAACATTTTTCTCATGCCTCTGTGTCATGGAGGGCTCTGCCTGAAGTAGAATTTGTGTGGTTTTACTGCCTGGGGTGGGGAGGATTTGGGAAGGGCACTAAATGCTTCCTCTATGAAGCTTAGCTCAACAAGGGCTCCCTCCATATACTTGCACAGCAGGGTTTGAGGAACTAATCTGGGCACAGCAGCAGCCAGGCCCAGTGCAATCCATGACTGGTACAGCAGCTGCAAATCAGTTTCGCTGCAGTTCTGTGGTCTGGAGGGAGGATTCTTTCCCCACACGCTATGGATCCTGCAGTGTATTGAAAACTGTGTTATAATTGCAAGCCAATTAAATTCCAGGAGGTTCTGGTCCTGCTTGAAGGCTAGAGGGCTCTGGAGGGAAGTGCAATTTGGCCCCTATTTTTCTGGTTTGACTAAAAGTAGGGAAGTGGTATGGTCCACCGACCCTCCATCTGCAAGATAGTCAATCCGCAGGCAATTTTTCTTCCCTTTACTTCCTATAGCAATGGGAACTACAGACAATATATTCCTGCTGTTGTGGCCTTCTCCTCTAGCTGCTGGGACCCCAATACCCCAGAAAGTCTTTTGGCTAGTTCCTAGGAATAATGCAGGATTCACATCACTTCATTTTTTCCGAATATTTTATTTGTTTAAACACAAACAAAACTAAAAAGGATGGATATAGAGTATCAAGGAGTACCATGGTCCCTCAACAATAATAATTTGATATAGCATACCATCAAATGAAATTTCCTTTTGAATAACTCTTATAAAATTCATAGATTCATAGATTCATAGATATTTAGGCCAGAAGGGACCATTATGATCAACTAGTCTGACCTCCTGCACAATGCAGGCCACAGAATTTCACCCACCACTCCTAAAAAAGACCTCACACCTATATCTGTGCTATTGAAGTCCTCAAATTGTAGTTTGAAGACCCCAAGGAGCAGAGAATCCTCCAGCAAGTGACCCGTGCCCCATGCTACAGAGGAAGGCGAAAAACCTCCAGGGCCTTCCAATCTGCCCTGGAGGAAAATTCCTTCCCAACCCCAAATATGGCGATCAGCTAAACCCTGAGCATATGGGCAAGATTCATCAGCCAGATACTACAGAAAATTCTTTCCCGGTAACTTGGATCTTACCCCATCTAAAAACCCATCACAGGCCATTGGGCCTATTTACCATGAATATTTAATTACCAAAACCATGTTATCCCATCATACCATCTCCTCCATAAACTTATCGAGTTTAATCTTAAAGCAAGATAGATCTTTTGCCCCCACTACTTCCCTCGGAAGGCTATTCAAAACTTCACTCCTCTGATGGTTAGAAACCTTCGTCTAATTTCTAATCTAAATTTCCTAGTGGCCAGTTTATATCCATTTGTTCTTGTGTCCACATTGGTACTGAGTTTAAATAATTCCTCTCCCTCTCTGGTATTTATCCCTCTGATATATTTATAGAGAGCAATCATATCTCCCCTCAACCTTCTTTTAGTTAGGCTAAACAAGCCAAGCTCCCTGAGTCTCCTTTCATAAGACAAGTTTTCCATTCCTCGGATCATCCTAGTAGCCCTTCTCTGTACCTGTTCCAGTTTGAATTCATCCTTCTTAAACATGGGAGACCAGAACTGCACACAGTATTCCAGGTGAGGTCTCACCAGTGCCTTATATAACGGTACTAAAACCTCCTTATCCCTACTGGAAATACCTCTCCTGATGCATCCCAAGACGACATTAGCTTTTTTCACAGCCATATCACATTGGCAGCTCATAGTCATCCTATGATCAACCAATACTCCAAGGTCCTTTTCCTCCTCTGTTACTTCTAGTTGATGCGTCCCTAGCTTATAACTAAAATTCTTGTTATTAATCCCTAAATGCATGACCTTACACTTCTCACTATTAAATTTCATCCTATTCCTATTACTCCAGTTTACAAGGTCATCCAGATCCTCCTGTAGGGTATCCCTGTCCTTCTCTAAATTAGCAATACCTCCCAGCTTTGTATCATCTGCAAACTTTATTAGCACACTCCCACTTTTTGTGCCCAGGTCAGTAATAAAAAGATTAAATAAGATTGGTCCCAAAACTGATCCTTGAGGAACTCCACTGGTAACCTCCCTCCAACTTGACAGTTCACCTTTCAGTAGGACCCGTTGTAGTCTCCCCTTTAACCAATTCCCTATCCACCTTTCAATTTTCCTATTGATGCCCATCTTATCCAATTTAACTAATAATTCCCCATGTGGCACAGTATCAAACGCCTTACTAAAATCTAAGTAAATTAGATCCACTGAGTTTCCTTTATCTAAAAAATCTGTTACTCTCTCAAAGAAGGAGATCAGGTTGGTTTGGCACGATCTACCTTTTGTAAAACCATGTTGTATTTTGTCCCATTTACCATTGACTTCAATGTCCTTAACTACCTTCTCCTTCAAAATTTTTTCCAAGACCTTGCATACTACAGATGTCAAACTAACAGGCCTATAATTACTTGGATCACTTTTTTTCCCTTTCTTAAAAATAGGAACTATGTTAGCAATTCTCCAATCATACGGTACAACCCCTGAGTTTACAGATTCATTAAAAATTCTTGCTAATGGGCTTGCAATTTCTTGTGCCAATTCTTTTAATATTCTTGGATGAAGATTATCTGGGCCCCCCCGATTTAGTCCCATTAAGCTGTTTGAGTTTCGCTTCTACCTCAGATATGGTGATGTCTACCTCCATATCCTCATTCCCATTTATCATGCTGCCATTATCCCTAAGATCCTCTTTAGTCTTATTAAAGACTGAGGCAAAGTATTTGTTTAGATATTGGGCCATGCCTAGATTATCCTTGACCTCCACTCCATCCTCAGTTTTTAGCGGTCCCACTTCTTCTTTCTTTGTTTTCTTCCTATTTATATGACTATAGAACCTTTTACTATTGGTTTTAATTCCCTTTGCAAGGTCCAACTCTACTTGACTTTTAGCCTGTCTCACTTTATCCCTACATATTCTGACCTCAATAAGGTAGCTTTCCTTACTGATCCCTCCCTTCTTCCACTCCCTATATGCTTTCAGCTTTTTCTTAATTACCTCTCTAAGATGCTTGCTCATCCAGCTTGGTCTACAACTCCTGCCTATGAATTTTTTCCCCTTTCTTGGGATGCAGGCTTCCGATAGCTTCTGCAGCTTTAATTTAAAATAATCCCAGGCCTCCTCTACCTTTAAACCCATAAATTCTTCAGTCCAATCCACTTCCCTAACTAATTTCCTTAATTTTTGAAAGTCAGCCCTTTTGAAATCAAAAACCCTAGTTGCAGATTTATTTTTGTTAATCCTTCCATTCAGTTTGAACTGAATTAGCTCATGATCACTTGAGCCAAGATTATCCCCTACAACCATTTCCTCTATGAGGTCCTCATTACTCACCAAGACCAAATCTAAAATGGCATCCCCTCTAGTCGGTTCAGCAACTACTTGCTGAAGGAATCCATCAGCTATCGCATCTAGGAAAATCTGAGCCCTATTATTATTACTAGCACTCGTCCTCCAGTCTATATCTGGGAAGTTAAAGTCTCCCATGATCACACAGTTTCCATTAGTATTTACTTTATTAAAAGCATTAAAAAGGGCTCTATCCATATCCAAATTAGATCCTGGCGGTCTATAGCACACCCCAAGTACTATCCCAGGGGAGGCTCTAATAGTTTTCTTCCCCAATTTAATTGTTGCCCAGACAGACTCAGTCCTATCCATTTCATCGCTTCTTATTTCTTTACATTCTATCTCATCATTGATATACAGTGCTACTCCACCACCTTTACCTTTATTTCGGTTTTTCCTAAACAGCACATACCCTTCAATACCTGTAGCCCAGTCATGACTACTATTCCACCAGGTCTCTGTTATACCTATAATATCTGGTTTCACTTCCTGCATCAGTAACTCTAGTTCCTCCATTTTGTTACCTAGGCTCCTTGCATTAGTGTACAAACATCTTAATTTTCGCTGTTTGGCCTCACTCACATTCTGTACCCTATTAGGCACGGTTATTTTACTACCAGTATAACCTATTAGACTTGTATCTACACTTCCCTTCCTCCTACCTACAGCTGTATCCACTCTTACTTCATTTTCTTTCCACTCTATGCTAAATTCTGGCGTGGAGATTACCTGGACATCTCCCAACCATCTCCCCCAAATTCCTAGTTTAAAGCTCTCTTAATCAGTTGTGCCAGCCTCCATCCTAGAAGTCTATTTCCTTCCCTACTCAGATGAAGTCCATCCCGAGAGAACTGTCTTCTATCCATGAATGCCTCCCAATGGCCATACATCCCAGAGCCCTCCTTATAGCACCACTGCCTAAGCCATCTATTGATAGTCATAATCTTGTCACACCTTTGTTGCCCTTCTCTAGGAACAGGCAGAATCCCACTAAAGATCACCTGAGCCTCAATTTCCTTAAGCGTCCTCCCCAGCCTAGCATAGTCTCCCTTAATACTTTCCAGCGAGAATCTAGCCGTATCATTTGTTCCCACATGAAGGATAATTAGGGGATTCTTTCCCGCTCCCTTTAGAATCCTTTTCAACCTCAGGTCTACATCCCGTATTTTAGCACCTGGAAGACAGCACACCCTCCTATTTTCTGGATCAGCTCTGGTTACAGGCCTATCTATTCTTCTCAGTAAAGAGTCCCCAATCACATAGACCTGCCTTTTCCTAGTGACGGTGCTATTCTCCAGTCTATCCCCTGTTCCCTCTGGCTGCAAGTTCTTTCCATTCCCATTCTCCCTTGTAATCCTTTTTAACCCATCCTGTATTCTCCTGGGGCTCATATTTGGTGTAATCTCCATTAACTCTTCCCCTTTTCCTATAGGACTAACCGCTCTTCTCTTCTTCCTTGCCCTGTCACCTTCAGTGACTACCTGCTGAGCCCCTTCTTCATTTTCCAAATCTGCAAACCTATTCTGAAGCTCTATTTCTCCTTCACTAGCCCGTCTTTTCCTCTGCCTAGTTCTTTTAGTCACATGCTTCCACTGACCACTTTCCTCACCCAGTCTCCCCTCAGAATTCCCTAGTCCTGCTTCCATCTGCAAGTCTGAGCTTTTCCCTTCAGATACCTCATGTCTTTGCTCCATAATCTGCTCAAACCCCTTCCTAAACTCTACCAGACTTTCCACCTGCATCTCCAAACCTCTGATCTTTTCCTCCATCAGCTCTATCAGACGGCATTTCATGCAGACAAAACTCTTACCAGGTGCCCCCTCCAGGATCATGTACATACCACAGCTTCCACATCCAGTCATCTTCATTGTGTCATCTGCTACATGGGTCACTCCCACTGCCACCTCTGAATCTGTCATAGCCTTCCCACCTAAATCCTGTTAATCTGGGAAACACAAACCACACCAAAACACCACCACCCACAGCAAAACCAAACCCCACACAAGCACCACAAGACAAACTCCCCTTTCAAACTCCCCTGTTTACAGCTCTGTTTGCTAGCTCCTGTGCTGCTGCAGCTGTCTGTGCCACTGCCTGACTGGCTGCTACCTTTATAGGACCCCTAGTCAGTGAAGCCCCGCCCCCTAATCAGGGCTCAGCTTCTCTCCCAGCACAAAGCCCCTACAAGCCTCTACACATACAGATACTACCAATACAAAACCAAACAAACACAAATACCTTCTCCTCCAACAGAACTCCCACTCAAACTCCCCTGTTTACAGCTCTGTTTGCTAGCTCCTGTGCCGCTGCAGCTGTCTGAGTACCATGGTCCCTCAACAATAATAATTTGATATAGCATACCATCAAATGAAATTTCCTTTTGAATAACTCTTATAAAATTAATAAGCATTGATAAAGAAAGTAATAATGAGAGCAGTAGGGAATTTTGTACTGAATTATTTTTTAATGGAAAATGCAATTTCCACTAAATTCAGTTTCCAAAGGAAAATTTCAATGTTGTTTCAGATCAGTTTGACCTGAATTGGAATATTTTAGTTTGCTGAACAGACCCAAAACATTTTATTTTGGATCAGTTGAACATTAAACTACATCTGCCCATGGTGTTGTGGTGCCTCAGTTGTAGGTGAGGTGCTTCAGGCTCCTGCTGTCCCCATAGATCAGGCTCTTTGGCCAAACTACATTTTTCACGATGAAAATCACATGATTGCAGGTGCATCATAGGACATGTAGTCTGGCCAGGAAGGCCTGAGAATAGGGAGGAATGAGGGCAATAGGCACCCGAATTATAATTCACATAAGGCACCCACCTCATAGTTAGATGCAGTTTAATGTTGAACTGATTCAAAACAAACATTTTGATTTGGTTCAACAATCCAAAATGAAAACATTCTGATTCAGAAATGTTGGCATCTTTAATTTTGACCAAAAATGTTTCCATATTTGTGAATCAGAACTTTTCAGAATTTTTCATTCCACACAATTTTGATATTTCAATTTTTCCTCCCGATTCAAAACTAAAACAAACATTTAAATATCAAAATTTTCCAAGAGATGGAAATTCTGATTTTCTCTCAGCTTTAATAATAATAGTGAACAAATACAGTAGGAATATGTTAATTCTTAATATCTAGTTTAAAAATTGATCTTCCAAGTAACCTTATTAAAATACTTTATTAAACCAGATATTTGGTTAAAGTCTTTCCATAGATATATACACAAAACTCCAATACTTACCAAAATCATAGAATTATAGAATATCAGGGTTGGAAGGGACCTCAGGATGTCATCTAGTCCTCTACAACTAGTAACTGATGAGTGTTAGGGGGCTTATTCCTTCACCCACTTACTTCCCTGGTCCTTCTTGCATGAACAGAGAGCAACAATACCCAAAGTCCAAAGGTGCAAACAATTCGATGTTTATTGGGGTGAACTTCCAGCAAGCATGATTCCAGTTTCCTTCCTTAGTGTCCCCGTTCCCAGCTCTGACACCACAGAGCCTTACATCTGTGTCCCTGTTCCCATTCCTGCCCTTAGCCAAACATGATTCCAATTTCCCCACCCCCATTCCCTGTTACCATTTCCCCCTTTAGCAAAACATGATTCCAATTTCCCCACCCCAATTCCCTGTTCCCATTCCCCTCCCCACACACACTTCCTGATTGACTGCAGACGAAATAGTAAAACTTGAGTTCTGCGTAGCTATACCTTAACCAATCATTTCCCTGAAATTTAACTAACCAATACTAACATATTGTAACATGATTATGTAACCAATTATATCCCACCACCTTAATTAGTTTACACCCAGCAAAATTAATTATACAACAGACAGGAACAATCACAGAACCAGAGATTATACAGACAAACAATAGCAAAGTGGGAACTATAATGACAAAACAATACAGAAGTGAGGATTTCACATCCCAGCTATTGATAGGTGAGTTCTTGCCAGACAGGATGCTATCAAACTAAGTTTCCTTTTACATCTTCTAGGCACTTCCCTTTCTCTGGAGGTGATCGGCGTTATCAGGACAGGATTGTATTCCTAACAGCCCAATACCACCTTATTTCAAGGTGACTAGGTTGGAATGTGAGGATCTGACCCTTCACTTCCCAGCTTATGGCTGCCTGTGCTGCTTAGCCAAAGGCCTTAACCTAAGAACAGGGCCTCAATCTGTCACAGTAAGAGAAGGCTCTTACACCGGCAGACAGTGATTTTGATTCTTTCTTTTATACCTCTATAACTAGCCAAGTGATAAGAATACACCTAAATTCTTAGAGAGTATAGGCCTTTACAGACAGGCCTGAATATCTATATCCTAACAATGAGAAATCAGATATCTCCATCAGCAACCAATAGCCTCATGAGAGCCACCAGGCATTCTGAAATGCCCAGGGAGTGGATGTCATGAGGTTGGATTCTGGTCAGATCTCAATGGGAGTTGCACACACACACACATCTGAGGCAGAATTTAGCTCATTACATACATATTTTGAGAGAAATTTTTTATTTATTATAAGCAGAGTATGCTAGATACAGCAAACAATAATCAAAGTTAATCACAGAAGTAATAAAAAGGGAAATTATAAGAAATTACCTTCCCTCTCCAGTATTATAAACATTCATATTTTACATTTACATTTCAACACTTCTTGATATAGTTATTCTCAATAGTGTCCTTTTCATGGTTTTGTAAAGCAGCACCAAAGAGTCATAAAATAGTGAGAAAACTTCCCCCTTATCCCCACCTCATCACTAATGTTGTCATCTTCCTAGGTCTGTGGAGAGTTTTGCCACAAAACAACACTATGAGATGCTAATCAGCAATTAATAATTACATCCTTGTCTGTTTGCAAAGGAACCTGTTATAGTCTTAGTTCACATTAAAGAAGTCTCTTTATCAATGGTGTGACCTTTTCCAGGAGAAAAAAGTGCTGAGTCCTATACAACTAGTAACTGATGAGAAAGTAGAATCTTCCGTTCTGCCAATTACAGATAGTAATTGCCATGTAATGAAGTTAATGTTTTGTAGAATTTACAACCTGATATTAACGGTGTCTCTTTTCCACTCTCTCTTATCCTACTGCACTTTCACCCAGCTTTTTCACAACAAAAGAAACAGGACAATATGTGAAGGCTCATTAATTCTATTTAGTTTTGATTTTTCCCCTTCTTTTCTCTCCTCCTCCTGGAGGTTAAACAAGAGCCATGTCATCAGGCCTTTCCATAAACTCTGGTTCATGTAAGGGTGAAAGTTACAGCCTCCACACAGAAGCTAGCACTGTATAAATGCTCTCCTTTCAATTTCAGCTCAGCCCATTTAATGGCCATGCCATTTTATTGCCTTCTTGATCACCAATTACACAACCCAGAACAATAGGCCTAACACTTAAATGACTAGGCCTCAAATTTGCCTTCATTTGCCAATGTGTTTCATAGCAACACTTTCTTTGAAAGTAAGGATAGCCTAATTACAAGGATGAAGATGGATCAGGGTTTAAAAAAGGCTCTCCACCCAAGAACAATATGCTAACCTAACTGCACCCTCTGTACTCCTACTGTATTATTTTGACCCCAGGCTGCCCTTTTAACACTCTGCCTGACCTTCTGCTCCTAAAAGGAAACTGCATATGCCCTCACTATCTTTAATGTCACTGCAGAGTTTGGGAGGGTGTTAGTGAATTCAGTGACAATGGAATCTAGGAAAAATAAATCATAAGACAGCAACTAGACAAATTGAGGAACTGCAGGATTCCAAAAAGCATTTCCATGTTATTCTGTTTCTCCACTAGTGGCTGAAATATATAAATCAGAATGTGTTAAGTCTATTACACTTCGCAGGGCAAACGTTAAATACCTTATCTCCTTTGTTAGGAAATAATAACCAGGCTGAAATATTTTACAAATCTGCTATTTTACCGGGTCTTTTAATGAACTGCCAATGTACGAGAGGAAAGTGATTCTTATTACAATATATTCAATGTTAAAAAAAGCATTTTAATAAGATTATTAAAAAAGTTTACAGAATAGTTTTATAAAATTTAAATTGTATTTCTCTCAGTTTAAACTGGTGTTTTTCATAGTATTTTATGACCTTGTATATCTCATTTGTCCAGTAACAGCCAATAACAAGGAAATTGTGCTTTATTTATTACACAATGTGCTTGCTGAATTAGCATTAAGAGTAATGTAGCAGCACCAACTACCAGTGTCACTCAGCATGTCTAACACTCTGGACAATAGATGCCCTGAGTCTACATTCAAATCTGGTGTCCTCTCATGCAGTGGAATGTGCTGCCAGCACTGACCTAGTGAGGAAACTGAATAACTGAGAACAGTTAGATCAGAGATATTCACCAACATGGAAAGGTTTACTGGAAACTTGACAAAATCCAAACAATTCACAAAACATTAATATTAAACATATAAGCTCAGATTGATGTGGGCAGAGCAGCAAAATGAGGACAGACACATACATAGAATTAAGCAGCAGGTGACAACTTTTATTTAAGTTTAACACAAGAAAGGGACGCTACCCACCTATCACCTCTACTCTCCTATACCAGGCATTTAATTGGTTCCAATGTGGGGGTTGCAGGGCTCCTTACCATATAACCCATAACATGGAGTAGGCTGTCCTCAGCCTATCCCCGGCCCAGGACTCAGCTCTCTCTGAGTCCTAGCACCCTACACTCGCTCCTGTGAGGGAGACACATGGTGCAGCAGAGTAGGGACCTTGGCATAAGATGGCCACAAGGCCTGATCCTATCACATGAGCCCAAGGCCTATCACCAAAATCCCAGGTCTTTTACCTCTGGGAACTGTTCATTTTATTCTCTTATCTGCCCTGGAAACTGACCACAAGTTGTGATGAATAAACAACGCCACCCCAGTACCTCAGTTAGGTACTAAGCACGTTCCTGCTTAACCCGCTGTGGCTTGAAGATGCTGCGAAAAAGGCAAAAAAACTCCCTGGTCCTCTGCCAATTTCACTCATGAGATAAAAAAAATTCCTTCCTGCTCTCCTATTACAGGTGATCGACTAGACCCGTAACATCTATAAGACTGGGTTCCCATTCCTAGTTAGGGTGGGTAGAGTGGGCTGCTGAAACAAAACTGAACAAGACCCCCCTGCATTGGGCTAACTGCTGGGAGCTGGGAAACGGCAGTCAATCAGCACCTCTCTCTCCCAGCTGGCCAATGGGTGCCAAAGACTCCCAGGGAAGGAACTACCCATTGCCCCTTGGCAAGTAGCTCCATCCTTTGCCACTGGGAGAGTCCTCTTTCCCCGCTGGACCCATCAATTTCCCCCACTCATTGATTCAGCAAAATGAGGACAAACACATGCATGGAATTAAGCGGCAAGAGGCAACTTTTATTAAACTTTAACACAAGAGAGGGACGCTACGCCCCATCACCCCAACTCTCCTATACCAGGCATTTAATTGGTTCCAGTGTGGGGGTTATAGGGCTCCTTACCATATAACCTGTAATTGGTGCTAGGTGCTACAGGGCTCTTTACCTCGGGCTCGTAACTGGCATCAGGATTAGAGAGCTCCTTAGCATATAACCATTAATTTTATTAACCACATTTCAAATTGGCCACAAGGGGTGCCAGCTACTTCCTTGGTTGCTTTCCCCACCTTACCACACTGCCTGGTATCACAATCCCTGCCCAACCCATGCCTGTACATGCCATTGGCACAACAAATGCCCATCAGCACGTGCCTTCAACACCACCTAAGTCCCCTTTCCCTTCTGTTTTGTTTTTGAGTACCTTAAGTGCAGGAACACGACTTCTGCAGCTTGCTGTATGCCTATTACATTTAATGCACTTTGGGACCTGTCCACAGCTGTCCTAGGCACCAGCTCACTCACTCTAAAAGTGCCAAAGAAGTCAACAACAAATGCTGCCTTAAATAAAATGGCCTCCCTCCCACAGCTGCAGAACCAGAAACTGCCAGGGTTTCCAGTGCTATGGGTCACCTGTTGTCCCTCCAACATCTGCTCCTCCTGGACTACCTTTTTTAAACGTTTCCACACAATGAAATGCCCACATGAGCCTGGGAAACTCACCAACCTACTCTAATAAGACAGGCCCACTAGCCAACCAGAGATAGTGCAGGGAGCCAAATCACTGTGGGTCAAAGACATCACATATCACACTATCTGGTGTATTGGTATTGGTCTTCCATAGTGAAGCCCTTCCTGTGCCCCAAATTCCTTGAACTCTGAAAAGCTAGCTTTATAGGCCCTCAGAGTCTGCAGGGCAAGGGAATCCTCTACTAATCTCACAGATGTCTTGTTCCAGAGTTGTTGAGGCATTCCCTCGGGTTCTTTGCTGGCCAGCAAGGCAAGTTCTCAGAATTTCTCATCCTGAAATCAAGATAGAGCATTGACAGTGGTGCTTAGGAAACTCTCAGGAGAGAGGAAGTCTCTTTTCCCTGGAAAGTTAGTTGCATAAGATCAAGAAGATTTCAACACTAAATCCATTTCTAGTCTGAGAGCTGGCTACAGATAATATTTCCTTTATTGAAAAGACATTGAGTACATTACTATGACATTAAAGTGTCAGAGCTCCCCACACTAGCAGATGCTAAACTGAGTTTTAAATGCTGAAAATTTGATTATATTTTCTCTTTCTTTTTCTTTTTTGGAAATGTGGAAAGTCTTCAGCATGGACCAACCAATCATGAACACTTTACATGAAAAATATTCATCCATTTTGAATTACGTTGTATAAAAATAACATTTTGTAATGGAAAAAGTGTGTGTTTTCACCTTCCGTCACTCAAAAATGGTTGAGCAGACTTTTTTCACACATTCTAAAAAACTCATCTCTGGGGTGAGAAAAAGCATAGAAGCTTTAAGATCAAAAGTTGAAATATTAAGAAACGTATAAGCAGCTAGAAAGAGGTTATATAACAAAAGTACTGAGGTAATCTTAACTGTAACAGGCAGTAAAAGAAGCCCCACTATAATATATGCATGTGTGAATATCAAAGAGGACTCCCAGAGCACTTTTACCAGAGAAATAACTGGATCCTTAGAATCTATTGTTTTGCATTTAAAATGAAAATAGCCCCTCCTTCCCCGATTTACTACCCAGTAAATCCAGAGAATTTTGACATAGTGGAAGGAGATCCCTGCCTCCTGAATAGTGCTATGATATACACGGCAGAAAAATTCTCCTGTAGTGCCACACAGTTGCTCATGCTACCACATCTGAGAAAATGAACAAATTCCATGCAGCTGAGATAGAGAAGCAAAGAAGAGAAAAATTAATTTTAATGTTGAATAGCCTCTTCCTAATATACCATAAATATGTTCTGAGTTTATAGTCAAATCTCATTTTTTATTTTCTGCTGAACTCCAACAGCAGCAGCAATTAGAGTGGACAGCAGTGCTTAGCATTGTATTATTGTTATGCAGACAGACTTCATGCTGTCACTGTAATTTCAAGGCACAGAGGTACCAGACAAACCTGGCAGCCTCAATTTTACAATGCATTAATTACCTCATTCATCGATGCTCTTTTAAAATTTACCTGTTTATATTTTTGTTTAGATAGGAATTGAAATGTACTTGAAATAAATATGCACAAAAATGATCAAGATATTAAAATCATTGGAGGCCAGATTGTGCCTTTTAGGCACAGCCCTGAGAAGGGCCCCACTGGGAGTACTGGTAGGGATTGTGCCTCAGGGACGCTTTGCAGCAAGATGGCTGACACCCACTAAATGAAGCTCAGAAATGCCAAATGGAATTAAAAACATCATTGTCAAAAACATTTTACAGTTTATTTATAATGATAAGTGCTTCTTCACCTTTTGAACTTTTCAGATTACTGAGGAAAATGGGTGGACCTGTCTCTTTAAGCAAAAAGACTATGTTCTTCTCATGATGTGTGTTGCTTCAGAAAATACTGTTTGTTGAAATACTTAGCCTGCTTGCCAGATGTTTTAATTTGTTTCTGGTTTTCTTTGTGGGAGAGGGTGGAGTACATGGAAAGGTTCCCCTGTAGAACTTTCTCTCCAAGCTGCAGCTGTTTGGTTGCTTCCTGTATTTGTGAGTGTGTGTGCTTTCGGGTATGCGGTTGATTTAGAGAGGGAGGGAGAAAAATAAAAAAACATGTTAGAAAGGCAAATGCTTTAAAGTTACTTCATGTCTCTGGTATGTATTCTGGTTTTGTCCTTGTTTTGACTTCTGGGTGTATTGGGTTTTTTATAACTCTGGGCACAACATCAGAAGCAATTCTCTTAGTAGAGGTTTTAATTATCTATCTTACTAGTCATTTCCAAGCTGTAGTGATACTCAATGGAACACGCATACGTTCAGCAGCTTCCCATTACTTTTCTGTTGGTGCAATATGCTTCCATTTGCATGGTATGATCTTGTTTATAGAGAAGTGTTTTATGATCACTGGAGTAAACTTTTCTGGCTGTCTCATTGACTTCCTTTGTCATACCTTCTTTTCATTGTTTTCTGGCTCAGAAAGAGTGCTTGAATCCCAGAGCACTTTCTGACCTAGGTTTTCCTTTTGCCACATTTGTACAGCCAACACAAAGTTGTCATATCAAGTCAGAAAATTCTTGTGGGTGGTTGTATTTCTCACTTAAGTCCCATCTGTCTAGGCTCTGTCTTATGCTATGAGCCTTAAACAAAGGTGAGTTTTAATTATGAGTGTGACCCTCAGAACCCCTCAGTGCTACCTGGCAATGAGTTCACTGTTCTGTAACAGCAACTGCAAAAAAGATCTGACAAACATTATACCCAGCACCCCACTTTTGTGACATTTATCCGTAAATGATATCATGTACAATCTTAAATGAAAGCTAGGATCATGCTGATCATGAATGTTATTGCAAAATGTATGTACAGATACTATGTAAAAAAGTTACATATGTATAAAGAAATTATATTCCTAAAGTCTCAATCAAGGGAAGGTTTCCAAAATGGTTTCTGCCAGACAATGGATGTATATTCACCTGTCTGCCTCAGCTCACATGTAAATTAAGCATTGTAAGCTAACACAATGGAAGCTCTATTTGCATAAAAAGTCAACATGAGGATGTAAAGTCAACATCAAATCAGCACATCAGGGAATAAACCCTAAGGGGGGAGTCATCCTGACTTTGGGGACCAACAATTAGTTTTGGGGGATATAAGAGGAAGGCAAAAGGACACCTCTTTATCCTGCACCTGAGGAAGTAATCAGGCAGTGTTTAAACTAATGAAATTGAGATCCCAACCTGCCCTGGTTAGAAATGCTTCAAGAAAGCATTGGGTGAGAATAGACTGCTTTGGATAGGAAGTTACATTTAATCTCTAGAAAGCATGTTATGATTTTGTAAGCAGCATCACTTGCTCCATAACCTCAGCCATGCAGAACACAACACCATCCACAGGCTCAGAAACAATTCTGACATCATAATAAAAAAAGCTGACAAAGGCAGTACTGTCATCATCATGAATAGGTTGGAATATGAACGAGAGGCTTCTAGGCAACTCTGTGACACCACACTGTACAGGCCATTACCCTCAGATCCCACTTACCAAAGGAAACTACGCCATCTGCTCAAGAAACTCCCTGAAAAAGAACAGGAACAAATCTACACAGACACACTCCTAGAACCCCAACCAGGGGTATTCTGTCTGCTACCCAAGATCCATAAACCTGGGAATCCTGGATGACCCATCATCTCAGGCATTGGCACCCTGAAAGCAGCATTGTCTGGCTATGTAGACTCTCTCCTCAGGCCCTATGCTACCATCATTCCCAGCTATCTTCGAGACATCACTGATTTCCTGAGGAAACTACAATCCATTGGTGATCTTCCAGAAAACACCATCCTAGCCACTATGGATGTAGAATCCCTCTACACCAACATTCCACACAAAGATGGACTACAAGCCATCAGGAACATTATCCCAGACAATGTCATGGTAACCCTTGTGACTGAACTTTGTGACCTTGTCCTCACACACAACTATTTCACATTTTGGGACAATGTATACCTTCAAGTCAGCAGCACTATTATGGGTACACACATGGCCCCACTGTATGCCAACATTTTTATGGCTGATTTAAAACAACACTTCCTCAGCTCTAGTCCCCTAATGTCCCTACTCTACTTGTGGTACATTGATGACATCTGGACCCATGGGAAAGAGGCCCTTGAGGAATTCCACCAGGATTTCAACAATTTCCACCCCACCATCAACCTCAGTCTGGACCAGTCCACACAAGAGATCCACTTCCTGGATACAATAGTGCTAATAAGTGATGGTCAGATGAACACCACCCTATACCGGAAACCTGCTGACTGCTATACTTACCTACATGCCTCCAGCTTTCATCCAGACCACATCACACAATCCATTGTCTACAGCCAAGCACTAAGATACAACTGCATTTGCTCCAACCCCTCCGACAAACACCTACAGGATCTCTATCAAGCGTTCTTAAAAGTACAGTACCCACCTGTTGAAGTGAAGAAACAGATTGACAGAGTCAGAAGGGACCCAGAAGTCACCTGCTACAGGACAGGCCCAACAAAGAAAGTAACAGAACATCACTAGCCGTCACCTTCAGCCCCCAACTAAAACCTCTCCAGTGCTTCATCAAGGATTTACAACCTATCCTGAAGGATGATCCCTCACTCTCACAGACCTTGGGAGACAGGCCAGTCCTTGCCTACAGACAGCCCCCCAACCTGAAGCAAATACTCACCAGCAACTATACAAAACACAACAAAAACACTAACCCAGGAAACTATCCTTGCAACAAACCCTGTTGCCAACTCTGTCCACATATCTATTCAAGGGACACCATCATAGGACCTGACCACATCAGCCACACCATCAGAGACTCATTCACCTGCACATCTACCAACATGATATATGCCATCATGTGCCAGCAATGCCCCTCTGCCATGTACATTGGCCAAATCAGACAGTCTCTACGTGAAAGAATAAATGGACACAAATCAGACGTCAAGAATTATAACATTCAAAAACCAGTAGGAGAGCACTTGAACCTCCCTGGACACTCAATAACAGACTTAAAAGTGGCAATTCTTCAACAAAAAAACCTTCAAAAATAGACTCCAATGATAAGCTGAAGAACTGGAATTAATTTGCAAACTGGACACCATCAAATTAGGCCTGAATAAAGACTGAGAGTGGATGGATCACTACAAAAACCAAAAACTAATTTCCCAATGCTAATTTCCCACAACTGTTACTCACACCTTCTTGTCAACTGTTTGAAATCAGCAAACCTGATTACCACTACAAAAGTGATTTTTTGTCCTGTTGATAATAGCCCACTTTAATAGAATGGTCTCATTAGAACTGACCCCCCACTTGGTAAGGAAACTTCCATCTTTTTGTGTACTGTTTTATATATCTATATCTTCCTACTGTATTTTCCACTCCATGCATCTGATGAAGTGAGTTTTAGTCCACAAAAGCTTATGTCCAAATAAATTTGTTAGTCTCTAAGGTGTCAGAAGAACTCCTCGTTGTTTTTGCTTTCTATTCCCATTATCCTTACTCACTATCTCTTAAATCTTAGCCTTTGATAATAAATTTATGATTGTTTTCACTGTAAATATATCTCAGTGCTCTGATATTATATAAGCATTGACCCTCAGCTGAAACAAACAAACCAGAATCAAACCCTCTTGGCAAACCTGGAATTTCTGTGAGTAGTCAGTGATAGGGACTGGATATCACAGGAGAATGCTTCAAAGCAGCACAGGAACTAGGGTGCACCTACTGTTAATCTGCAAAGCAAAGTAAGGGCTGGCATAGCCCAGAGAAGATTGTTTGGGTGGCTAACAGACTGGAGATGTCAAGAGCTGACACCCAGTTAAGCGCAGGCAAGTATCTCTCTCACTGGAGGCAGGGGAATAACAAGGTGACTCACAGTCCTGGGCACTCTGGGAAAGTGTCACAGTGGTATAGTCGATAGGATCTACACCCAGTTTGTGGTTAGCTAAGGATCACACTCCAAGCACTGGTAAATTAGATTCTGAGAGATTCACAAGTGAGAAGTTTGGGAACAACCACAGAAAAGGTTACAGTTTGTTTATTTCTGGTTGTTTATTTTGGGTAAGGGACATAGAACAAAACAACTCCCCCAAAATAAATTAGGGCAAGGGGAGAGGGGTGCAGGCATAGAAATCCAGCCTGATGCAACCTTCAGTGAAAGAGCCATGAAGTTTGAGATGGCCAGGATAGCAGAGGATATCAAAACATTGAGGATAAAGAGAGTGGGAAAAGAACAAGAGCACCAGAGGTGAGAAGATTCAGAGAGAGTTGTAGAATGAGGAGAAAAGCAACAGCAAAAGGAAATACACAGGAGAGCCCTCAAAACTGAGAAGCTAAAGCTGCAAGCTGAGGAAGCTGCACATCAGCAAACTATGGAGATTCAGGGACTGAACCGTGGGAAGAGGGTTCACGAACTCAAGATGCTGAGGACACAGATATAAAACCCTCAAGCAGCAAATAACCCACCCCAAAAATTGCCCAGCTGGGACTAGCTGGGAGCAACTATGCCCTTCAGACAGAGAAACAGATTGTATTGAAGAGCATCTCACCACTTTTGAAAAAATAATCAAACTGCAAAAGATTCCAAAGGAAAATAAAGTATCCATGCTTATCTCCAAATTCTTGGATAAAGCATTACAAGTGTTTAATGAAATGGACATAGGAGAGGTGCATAAATGGCTATTAGCCAATCTGGTCAGGCAAGTAACCCCTCTGGGTATCCCATAGTCTCTGACGGCCAGATGCTGGGACTGGAGGACAGGGGATGGATCAATTGATAATTACCCTGTTCTGTTCATTCCCTTTGAAGCATCTGGCATTGGCCACTGTCGGAAGACAGGATGCTGGGATAGGTGGATCATTGGTCTGACCCAGTATGGTCATTCTTATGTTCTTAGGCACTGAGCTATGATACATTTTAAAGAGCGTTGTTGCAAAGGTTTGAAATTGCCCCTAAGGTGTGTTGTTTAAGATTTAGGAATCTCAAAAAGCATGATGAGTCATAGAGAATAAGCGTATAGCATGTGTGATTTAATCAGAAAGTGAGAAAAGGAGAAAGGGATACAGTTGTTTGACTTCTGTGCATGGGGATATTTTCTGAGTATATGTACTAAAAAAAACAGAGTGGCAATTTGGGATAAACCCATTGCCAATGTACAAGAGACAGCAGATTTCTACATGCAAAGTCAGATTGTCCAGTGAATACAAATCCTAGATGGAAGGGCAGAAGCCCAGTGTAAGGGGTGGGGGCTTTTATGCAGGTGAAAGAAAGAGCTGTGGGGAGTCCAGGGACCCACCACCCCAGAACAGATCCCCTCCTAGTAATCATAATTATAAGCCTCAGTCACTGGAGGGCAGTCCAAGAAAGCATCACAATGAGACAAAGTGAAATCATAGCAGTAGAAAGTTGCCATCATTATAGATCCTGTTCCCTTCCCCAATGAGTGTTTATAAGTGATAACATGAATATGAACGGCATGCTGCTATTATACTGTTATATCAGGGGTTCTCAAACTGTGGGTCAGGACCCCTCAGGGGGTCACGAGGTTATTACACGTGGGGTCAGAAGCTGTCAGCCTTCACCCCAAATCCCGCTTTGCCTCCAGCATTTATAATGGTGTTAAATATATTTTAAAAGTGTGTTTAATTTATTAGGGGGGTCTCACTCAGAGGCTTGCTGTGAGAAAGGGGTCATCAGTAAAAAAGTTTGAGACCCACTGGTTTATATGGTGTCATTGATGAAAGACTGTCTATAAAAACAACTTCTTAAAGACCAGCATGTTGTCCTTCCTAAGTGCAGAACTCTGCACTTGTCCTTGTTGAACCTCAGATTTCTTTTGGTCCAATCCTCCAATTGGTCTAGGTCACTCTGGATCCTATCCCTACCCTCCATTGTATCTACCTCTCCCCCCAGTTTAGTGTCATCTGAACTTGCTGAGGGTGCAATTAATCCCATCATCCACATAATTAATAAAGATGTTGAACAAAACCGGCCCCTGGACCGACCCCTGGGGCACTCTGCTTGATACCGACTGCCAACTGGACATTAAGCCATTGACCACTACACATTGAGCCCGACAATCTGGCCAGCTTTCTATCCACCTTATAGTGCATTCATCCAATCCATACTTTTTAAACTTGCTGGCAAGAATACTGAGGGAGACTGTATCAAAAGCTTTGCTGAAGTCAAGATATATCACATCCACTGCTTTCCCCATATCCACAGAGTCAGTTATCTCATCATAGAAGGCAATCAGGTTGGTCAGGCATGACTTTGCCCTCGGTGAGACATTGCCCTCGGTGAATCCATATTGACTGTTCCTGATCACCTTCCTCTCCTCCAAGTGCTTCAAAATGGATTCCCTGAGGACCTGCTCCATGATTTTGCTGGGTACTGAAGTGAGGCTGACTGGTCTGTAGTTCCCCGGGTTCTCTTTATTCCCTTCTTCCTCTTCAGTATCCCTTCCCCACAAACAGCTGAAGGAATCTGGAATTGCTGGTAACATTTAGTGTTCCTGAGCCTAGTTGCTAGGAATATTCACTCCTTCTTCTGAGATGACGATCTGGCCACAGTGATCAATGCATTCATTGCCTTTTACTTTACTGTAGCTCACTGTAATTGGCCTGAAGGTGGAAATAATTCAGATGCTCCAGCTCTGAAGAATAGGTCAGGATGTGGTTTCTTCCATGACTGCACCTCTACCTATGACCTATCAACACAGCTGAACTCTTTTGGAATAATAAAGCACCCAAAAGTCAGGGTAAAACTTGTGAGAGACAGTGATAAAGCATTCCTAGCTCAGCTGTGGCATGAAATTAGCACATGCTACAAGACCTTCATCTTTGAGAACATTTTTCCACAATAGCTAGATATTCATTAAACAAAATAATAGATATATACTGCAACCCTTTCCTAGAACCAGGAAAGGATGAAGAACAGATGATTTGATAAAGTTCATTAGAGATTTTACTGTCTGGAAACTGCTTAGATGCTACATGCTACTTTGTCAAGATAGCCGTCTGTGTTTTCTGCTTGTCAGCTATTATTGCCAAGTCTACAAAACTCTGACTCAGTTTAATTGGGGAAAGAATGAAATGTCACAAGTTCTTCATCACTTTCATTTTGCAGAGAATGCTAGAAGCCCAGTACCTAACATTTAGTTTTACCATAACTATGTCATGGATGGAAATTTTGCCAGACTGTGGGCTAATGTAGAAAACTTTCAACTACTAGATGGAAAGTCTCAGTGGCCGAGACAGAAGAGAAATCTAATATAGCTCTGAGCTTCCACAAGGCAGTTAAGTAATGGCCTCTCTTGAGGAACAAACTGGAACTCCTATTCCTCAGAAGTGTTCTCAGATACCTGTTATTAAATGAAAGTACTCAGGTGAATCAAAGTTCTTTATTATTTCAAAAAACTGTCTTACCTCAAATGTTGATGAAACTTCCCCATTACTAATAGGGACCTAGCCAGTATCAAAAGACTGACAATGCTTTATCTTGTGGGCACAGAGAACCAAATTCTCAGATGGGATAAATTGCCAGAGTTTCACTGACTTTAATGGAACTATGCTAATTTACACCAACTGAGCATCTGGCCCATGGTCTCTAGATTCTCAGCTATTTTTTTCTGTGAAATTTGTTCACTGTGATGAATTTTTGATATATTGCCATGGGTTACCACAATAGCTGAACATGGTTACAAGAAATACCTTTCCATCTGGGGTTTGCATCTACCAATTTTTTTATGAAAGAGGGAATGGCAATTAGTTACAAGGTATTTTAAAAGGTTACAATGAGACAGTAAAAGCTTTTACAGTGAATTAACTAGTTCTGAGAAGGAAACAAATACTCTTGCTTTGATTGTTGTTCAGATAGTTATGCTCCATTGCTAATTAGGATGCTTTGCAAAAATTACATAGTGAACGTAAAGAACACCATGAGCCATGTTTTCAGACAGACATTGGATCAAAACTAAATATGTCCAGTTGTTTCATGCTATTAAAAGAGAGCAGAATCTTTCAGAGGACAGCGACCATGTTTACAAGTTAGGAATACCTGGAGAGCATCCAGTGACAATTCCTGCAGGGATTCAGAAAATAATAAATACTGTCATAAGGATAAAGATAGCCAGTGGCAGAACTCAATAGCTTGCAGAGGATTCAGAGGATTCTTTATCTTGTGGCTTTTTTGTTCCTTGCTGTTTACTTAGTGTTCCAGGATGTTCCTTTAATAAAAGTCCTGTTATTATGTGTAATGAATCCCAGCATGAAGTCATACTCCTTTCTAAGTGGATGATAACTGAACTACATCATTGTCAGCATTGTTTTATCTTGGCTTCTTTGTTCAATGGCACAAATCATTAAGTATTATCATCCATTATATTATGTTAATAAAAAGCCAGCTATACTGGTAGCCCTCATAAACTAGCCCTTTTTTCTAAAATGTTTAGATAAAATTACCTTAGTATATGGGATATTCCCTTATACTTTCCAATACTCAACTAAAATAGAGCAAATACTGAGTTCATCTAACTACAAGTGCTTATTCAGAGCCAGACTCTGCCATACTTACCTATGCAGAGTACCACCTGAGTCTGTGAATAGTCTCATTAAGACTCAATAGGCCTAAGGTTTTGGTCAACATGAGTAAGGATATCGGAATCAGAATATTTGTTGTATAAGGCAGTCTTTCTGGGGATTAAGACAAAGACTACGGATTTAGGAAAATGTAAGGGGAGCAAAAAGACATTTGAATTATCCATCACTCAGGTAATAGAAGGGGCAGCACCTTTGTATTCGGTGAATATGGGATCCTCTCACTGGAAGGGCTGGAGATGCTGCTAGCTTGATGTAAGTGAGAAAACTGTTTAAACAAATATTGTAACTTGCTAAAGTTAAGTCTTAGACACTAGGAAGCTTGTTTTATTTGTAACCATTTTCTGTGACTGTTATCTCTGCTTATTATCACTTAAATCTCTGCTTTTTATTAATAAACATTCATAGTTTTACTATAAATCATCTTACTCCTGTGTTTAAGATAAAGATTGAGTCCTCGAAGACCCAAAAGGCTGGTGTATGCACTGTCCCTTTGGAGGAAGTGAATTTGATTTCTGTCCAATGAGAAACACTGGACACTGCTGTGAGATGTCTGTGGGGAACTCAGAAACTGGGATTCACTGAATGTTACCTGCAAGGCAAGGTTAAGACTGGCAGAGTCTTATGGAGTTTGTTGGTGATGCAGATGTACTGGTATGGCAGGGAGCTGACACAGATTTGAAGCTCCAGCAAAGTTCTCCCTTGCTATGGCACTGTCATAAATATAAAGGGAAGGGTAAACCCCTTTGAAATCCCTCCTGGCCAGGGGAAAGCTCCTCTCACCTGTAAAGGGTTAAGAAGCTAAAGGTAACCTCGCTGGCACCTGACCAAAATGACCAATGAGGAGACAAGATACTTTCAAAAGCTGGGAGGAGGGAGAGAAACAAAGGGTCTGTGTCTGTCTGTAGTCGTCTTGGCCAGGGACAGAACAGGAATGGAGTCTTAGAACTTTTAGTAAGTAATCTAGCTCGGTATGTGTTAGATTATGATTTCTTTAAATGGCTGAGAAAAGAATTGTGCTGAATAGAATAACTATTTCTGTCTGTGTATCTTTTTTGTAACTTAAGGTTTTGCCTAGAGGGGTTCTCTATGTTTTTGAATCTAATTACCCTGTAAGATATCTACCATCCTGATTTTACAGGGGGGATTTCTTTATTTCTATTTACTTCTATTTTTTATTAAAAGTCTTCTTGTAAAACACTGAATGCTTTTTCATTGTTCTCAGATCCAAGGGTTTGGGTCTGTGGTCACCTATGCAAATTGGTGAGGCTTTTTATCCAACATTTCCCAGGAAAGGGGGGGGGTGCAAGTGTTGGGAGGATTGTTCATTGTTCTTAAGATCCAAGGGTCTGGGTCTGTAGTCACCTAGGCAAATTGGTGAGGCTTTTTACCAAACCTTGTCCAGGAAGTGGGGTGCAAGGTTTTGGGAAGTATTTTGGGGGGAAGGACGCGTCCAAACAGCTTTCCCCAGTAACCAGTATTAGTTTGGTGGTGGTAGCGGCCAGTCCAAGGATAACGGGTGTAATATTTTGTACCTTGGGGAAGTTTTGACCTAAGCTGGTAAAGATAAGCTTAGGAGGTTTTTCATGCAGGTCCCCACATCTGTACCCTAGAGTTCAGAGTGGGGGAGGAACCTTGACAGGCACAAAGGGTTACTGGCTCACGGTTATGGGTATCCTGCACAGAGTGTCACACCATTGCCTCTGATGTTTCTGCTATTGCAGATTATTTTGAATAACTGGGCTCCCAAGGCAAGCCTAACTGTTGAGGAGAAACTCAAACAAAAGAACTAACTTCAATTAATGAATCCCGTTCCTAACAATTATTTTGCTACCTAAAGTAGGAAAGAGACAATATTTGAAACTCAAGTTGAATTGCCTTCATTAAAATACATTTTCAAGAGCATGGGATAATTTCAAAAAGTTAAAAATGAAGCACTGTACAAGAAAATAATACAAGGAAATACAAAGGAGAAATAATGAGGCTTGTCAGCTAATCGTTTCTCAAAACCACCATCAGGCAGAGGTTATTCAGGGCATTACCATAAACTGAAATTTCCATGAGTCAAATTTTACAGGTCATCCATGGACACACCTGTGAAAAGAAAACATGAAGCATGCAAAAAGTATATTTGAAGGGAAGTCAGATCTGGCCAGTCTACTTGCTTGGTGAATATTTTGCTTTTGTGTGTGGTGGATCTTGTATGTATGGATAACTTAAACTTGGAATGTAACAGTCTTATCTGATACGGCTTAGTATGCCCAGACTATTTACAAAACATGCTCTAGGGATAATCAGGAAGAACCAAAAAGCCAAAATAATAGCCCTACATGAAAACTACAGCCATAATTATGGAAAATACCATCCAAGAAGGAATCCAGTGTACAAATTTAACTGAACCCCATTCATTATGTTGTGAAAAATCTACAGTAAAAATTTAATCAAACTCTTAAGTTCTTCTTCAAGCATTTGTCTACATGGATCCCATCTCATCCGTGTAAGCCCTTAATCTTTTAGCTAGCTGCGTCCTTTGAAGCTGTGCTCACCCCCTGTACAATTTCTTCTCATCAGAAAGGACAATGATTCAGAGCCCACAGTGTCCTCCCTCTGTGTCTGTAGCTCTTACTTAGGATTAAGGGAAGAAGATTTACTCCTCAGCTAGCTTGCAGTTTCATATAGACAGCTATCAGGTTTTGTTGGACAAGTATGATTTTCTGCAATAGGACAAAGTTCTGCCGCTCAGTGAGAAACTCCACCAAGACAACTGGTATCAGTTAAGGGTTGTGACTGTGGAGGTCAGCTGGTGGTAAAAACAGCATTACAGGCCTCTTTGGATGATTCTGACACTGTGGTGTGCTCAGTGGCCACTCTGGCCACTATGCACAGATTATCAAGGCTACAGAAATCAGGCAGCTCTGAAGAGTTCCAAGCTACAACTGGAGTCCTGTTCAGTCCTTCTCCAGGAAGAGGGGTGCACGTTCTTCATAACAATATCAGCAAAGGACTTCTGATTTTTCCACAAAAATAAACTCTCCCAGAAGAAGAGAGGTCTCCTTCTACTGTAACAGTCTAATCAGGCCAGATGTCTCAAATCTGATGCTACAGTCAAAAGTTCTGGGCCAATTTCAGAGGATTTTCACCCCATTCTCTCCTCCCTTGGGAAATCACCTTTCTTTTTTTTTTTTCCAGATGCATGCGCTGCAATTAGAAGCAAACAGTGGATCTTAGAAATTGTCCAGAAAGGATGCTCAGTCCAATTTAATTCTTTGCCAACTCCTTACTCCTTACTCATAGCCCTCCTTTTCAGGGACCCTTCTCCCAACATTCTTCTGGATGGGTGGAGACTGATTTTAGATGTCTCAGCAAGTTTATTTATCACTTCAAGTTTCAGGTGATCATCCTTTCTTCCATAATCCCTTCATTAGATTTCATGAATTTACAGCTGTTGAATTGCAGTATGCCTACTTCCATATGTCAGTCCATCCAGCTCATAGGACGTATTTGTGTTTTGTGGCCAATAGACTTCACTTCCAGTTCAGACTGCTAGCATTAAGCCTTTCTGTAGCCTCAAGGGTATTTGCAAATGCCGAGCTGTGGTGGCAACTTGCCAAAGAAGACAGAACCTCCAAGTGTATAGCTATCTCAAGCTATTTCATTGCCTGATTCATGGTCACTCACCTCAGCAAGTCAACAGAGAAGTTCACACACTTCTACAACTGTTTTCCAAGTTAGGCTTCAAGATCAATCGAGACAAGTATACTCTTATCACTACTTAATGCATTGAATTCAGAGGGGCACTCCTAAACTTCAGATTGGCAAGAGCATTTGCTGGTCATGAAAGATTTTCCACAATGAATCACGTCATCTCATACCTTCCATCTTATCCAAGGAACACATTGAGAGTCTTCCTCAGTTTACTAGGTCATATGACAGCTTGCACTTATGTGATTCTGTATGAAAGCTTACATCTTGAGCTTCTTAAAGGTTGGCTGAGAATATCAGCCAGTCAGCCACAACGTGGACTAACCTATGGAAATTCCTCTGAGAGTACTGTCATCTCTCCTTTGATGAAGAGAGCCTCTAAGTGCCTGCCAAGGAATTCTGTTTCATCCACAACCTCCTTCAAACATTCTGGTGATGGATGCATCACAATTAGGCTGGGGTGCGCAGCTGGACTCTCTCCATATTTAAGTCATGTAGTCCCAAGCAGAGTCTCAGTTACACATAAATGTACTAGAAATCAGGGCCTTTCATCTGGTCTGGAAGGCATTCCTGCCCCTCTTTCAGGAAACCATTGCCCAAGTCCCAATGGACACTGTGATGTTTATTCACTATATAAACAAGTAAGGGGGAACAAGATCATTGCCTTTACACCTAGCAATACCTATGGGACTAGTGCATCCTACAGCAGATCCTAATAGTCCTCCATCTTCCAGGTACCCAGAACAATTTGGCAGATCAGTTAAGCAGAAAGAGCCCTGTTTACTTATGGGTGGGAGTTGAAAGAGTTGGTTCTAGATCACATATGTCAAAACTAGGGAAATCCCTCCATAGACCTGTTTCCTACCAACCTGAACATGAGTTTCCAGGGCTCTGCTCCCAGGGAAGGGTAACTCTGGGATCTATAGCAGCTGCATTTCTAATTCAATGAGGAAAGAAAGTGCCTTCCCCTCCACTAATCCCCAGGGTTTTCAGGAAGCTACATCAGGAAAAAGCACAGCTGATAATGATAGCTCCATCCTGGGGACATCAGTTCTGGTATCCCAACCTGATGCACCTAGCAATCACATAGATTCATAGATACTAAGGTCAGAAGGGACCATTATGATCATCTAGTCCGACCTCCTGCACAATGCAGGCCACAGAATCTCACCCACCCACTCCTGAGAAAAACCTCTCACCTATGTCTGAGCTATTGAAGTCCTCAAATCGTGGTTTAAAGACTTGAAGGAACAGAGAATCCTCCAGCAAGTGACCCGTGCCCCATGCTACAGAGGAAGGCGAAAAACCTCCAGGGCCTCTTCCAATCTGCCCTGGAGGAAAATTCCTTCCCGACCCCAAATATGGCGATCAGCTAAACCCTGAGCATATGAGCAAGAGTCATCAGCCAGATACCCAGGAAAGAATTTTCTGTAGTAACTCAGATCCCACCCCATCTAACATCCCATCACAGGCCATTGGGCCTATTTACTATGAATAGTTAAAGATCAATTAAATACCAAAATCATGTTATCCCATCATACCATCTGCTCCATAAACTTATCGAGTTTAATTTTAAAGCCAGATAGTTATTTTGGCCCCACTGCTTCCCTTGGAAGGCTATTCCAAAACTTCACTCCTCTGATGGTTAGAAACCTTCATCTAATTTCAAGTCTAAACTTCCCGATGACCAGTTTATATCCATTTGTTCTTGTGTCCACATTGGTACTGAGCTTAAATAATTCCTCTCCCTCTCTGGTATTTATCCCTCTGATATATTTATAGAGAGCAATCATATCTCCCCTCAACCTTCTTTTAGTTAGGCTAAACATCACCTATTCCACTTCTGAACCTCCTGGACATCGTTTTGCAGAGCCAAAGCCTGCTGTTGCACCCAGAGATCTAACAGCATGGAGTCTAGCTGGCTGACCTCTGTAGACATAAGCTTTCCATGACTGTACAAGAGGTTCTGATCCAGAGAAGAAAGGACTAGAAGGACATATGAAACAAAGTGGAGGCATTTATCACTGTGCTTCATTCAGAGTTATATTCAGCTCTTGAACTCTTCTATTGCAGCTACCTTGGATTACTTATTGTCTTTGAAACACTTGGGATACTCCTATTAGAGTTCATCTTGCTGCTATATCAGCATGTTACCTCCCTGTTCAGGGCCATTCACCCCGCACCCCAAAGTACCTAGATTTTTAAAGTGTTGGTTAAGGATCCAATCCCTATCTGGGACATCAATGTGGTGCTTCTATCTTTGATAGGTGCTCCATTTGAACCTATGTCATCATATTCTTTGTATCACTTCTCCGTTAAAATAGTGGTTTTGGTAGCCATCACCTCAGCTCACAGACTAAGCAAAATATAGGCTTTCATGTCTGGCCCATTGTGATGTTCCCCTGGTGTTATCTGGACCGGTGATCTGCTAGGTCACTCCAATCCTTGATTCTGGGAGCCACTCTTACCCTGCTCTTCTGTGAGAACCCCCACTCCTGGGCTGTTCATGCACAGCCTCTGGCATGTAAGCTGCTTGGATTGTGCAACCGAATGATGCTAATCAATATCTCTGGTCCCAGATACTACCCTAGGAACCTCCATCTTGCAGTGTCCAGTTATGCCCGCTGGACGCTGCAAGCCTATCTGAGTTCATCAATTTAACAAAGAAATTGATATGCACTTCTTCTCCCAAGGGGAGTCTCTGACACACTTCAAACCAAATGCACTGCTTCAGGTAGAATAAACAAACAAATTTATTAACTACAAAAGATAGATTTAAGTGATTATACGTCAAAGCACAAGAAGTCGGATTTGGTCAAATGAAATAAAAGCAAAATGCATTCTAAGCTGATCTTAACACCTTCAGTGACCTTACAAACTTAGATGCTTCTCACCACAGGTTGGATGGTTGCCCTTCAGCCAGGCTCTCCCGTTAGATCAGGGTTTCAGTTGCTTGGTGATGATGTCTGTAGATGGAGGTGGAAAAAAAAAAGAAGAGCATGGCAAACGTCTCTCTCTTTTATCATGTTCTTTCTTCCCTATTGGCTTTGCCCACACTTTAGAGTCAGGTGAGCATTACCTCATCGTAGTCCCTGACTGACCAAGGGAAGGGGGGGTGACTCACTTGAGAGTCCAACAAATCCTTTGTTGCCATCTAGGCCAGCGTCCTTTGCTCCTGTGAGGCTGGGCTGGGTTTGTCCCATACATGCCATGATGAGGTGTGAACTGCCCATCTGTTTCTAGAAATGATGAGATAACTGGCTCTGTGGATGAGGGGAAAGCAGTGGACGTGTTGTTTCTTGACTTTAGCAAAGCTTTTGACATGGTCTCCCACAGTATTCTTGCCAGCAAGTTAAAGAAGTATGGGCTCGAAGAATGGACTATAGGGTGGATAGAACGCTGGCTAGATTGTCGGGCTCAATGGGCTGTGATCAATGGCTCCATGTCTAGTTGGCAGCCGGTATCAAGTGGAGTGCCCCAAGAGTCGGTCCTGGGGCCGTTTTTGTTCAATTTCTTCATTAATGATCTGGAGGATGGTGTGGATTGGACCCTCAGCAAGTTTGCAGATGACACTAAACTGGGAGGAGAGGTAGATACGCTGGACGGTAGGGATAGGATACAGAGGGCCCCAGACAAATTAGAGGATTGGGCCAAAAGAAATCTGATGAAGTTCAACAAGGACAAGTGTGGAGTCCTGCACTTAGGACGGAAGAATCCTATGCACCTCTACAGACTAGGGACTGAATGGCTAGGCAGCAGTTCTGCAGAAAAGGACCTAGGGGTTTCAGTGGACAAGAAGCTGAATATAAGTCAACAGTGTGCCTTGTTGCCAAGAAGGCCAATGGCATTTTGGGATGTATAAGTAGGGGCACTGCCAGCAGATGGAGGGACATGTTCGTTCCCCTCTATTTGACATTGGTGAGGCCTCATCTGGATTACTGTGTCCAGTTTTGGACCCCACACTACAAGAAGGATGTGGAAAAATTGGAAAACATCCAGTGGAGGGCAACAAAAATGATTAGGGGACTGGAACACATGACTCATGAGGAAAGGCTGAGGGAACTGGGATTGTTTAGTCTGAGGAAGAGGAGAATGAGGGGAGGATTTGATAGCTGCTTTCAACTACGTGAAAGGGGGTTCCAAAGAGGATGGATCTAGACTGTTCTCAGTGGTAGCTGATGATAGAACGAGGAGTAATGGTCTCAAGTTGCAGTGGGAGAGGTTTAGGTTGGATATTAGGAAAAACTTTTTCACTAGGAGGGTGGTGAAACACTGGAATGCGTTACCTAGGGAGGTGGTGGAATCTCCTTCCTTAGAAGCTTTTAAGGTCAGGCTTGACAAAGCCCTGGCTGGGATGATTTAGTTGGGGATTGGTCCTGCTTTGAGCAGGGGGCTGGACTAGATGACCTCCTGAGGTCCCTTCCAACCCTGATATTCTATGATTCTATGAAAGTTTTGCCTGGGCTTGTTTAAGCCATGAGGACACATTTTCAGTCTCATAACTATATACATGAATTTACAACGTATAACATTACTGTAACAACAATGCTCAGTGCATCATGAGCCTTTCGAAGATACCCAACATGACAAACTTTGCATTGGATACCATGCAATCATATTATAAGGATGAACATGGGGGTGCAGGGTGTTCCCCCGAGGTACAGAATGTTGCACCTGTCATATACTGTGTTCCAGAAAGACAGAGTTACTCTCAGACCACATCCTACATTTTGGCTGAAAGTGGTTTCAGATTTTCATAGAAAACAGTTTTATGCACTCACTGGTATTTTTTCCTAGACCTCATGACTCTCCTGTGGAAATTAAACTACAAACACTAGAAGTTCACGAAAGCTTATGCTCTAATAAATTGGTTAGTCTCTAAGGTGCCACAAGTCCTCCTTTTCTTTTTTAGAAGTTCTGAGGGTTGTGTCCTTTATCTATCTAGTCTAAACTTTCATCTATCTATAAAAAAGACATTTAATAAATCAGGTAGACTATTTGTAGTTTTTGGGTCAGGCTATGTCATCTCAGAGACTCTCTAAGTGTCAGTGGCAGACTGTATTAAGATTCCACATTAATTTAATAAACTAGCCGTACCCTCTTGATTTAGGTCACACACTACTTGAGCTGATGTAACTTTGTGCCTTGTTTCAGGGGAGTCCCTATTTATGAGATTTGTAGGGCAGCTACTTTGAGTTCTGTTCATATGTTTAGGACACCTATCTCCCACCTCCCTGAGAGAGAACTGCTAGTTACTTACCTACAATGGGATTTGTGTGGACAAATGCTTAAAAAAGAAAGAAAGGTTACTTACCTTACAGTAACTGGAGTACTTCAAGATGCTTTTGTTCACATGTATCCCACAACTTCCACTCCTTTGCCACTGATATGCAGTCCTTTTACCTGGATTTTATGTATTAGTGAAGAACTGAGAGGCAGTTGGAACTGCTCTGATATTCACTGTAGGGGACGCAAAGGCATTCAGGGACACTGTTGGCTAAAAGATTCTGGGTTCACACACACAAGGCGCACACACCTACAGTGTGATCTGTGTGAACAAAAATATCTCGCAAGACTCCAGTTACTGTACACTGCCTCTCTTTGATGCTTATGCTCTCATGCACCAAGCATGAAAAAATGGGATTTACATCTTAAGAGTTAATGTTTGGTTGATAATCAAGTCTCCCAGGTGATCTCACTGTGGGAATACTGCCCAAAGATTTTGAAGATGCACATCTAGTATATGAAACATCTTAAAGATCTATTCTGAGAAAGCTAGGGTGCAGATTTCCCTCAGAAAACTCAAGAAGATGAGGTGAAGGTAATGAAAATTATTTGGATGTGGAAGTCTGAAAGCCTGTTTCTGAGTCTGGAGACAGTACTGGTTTATAGTTTTGATATAAATGGGAAGTTTAACATTGCTAACTTCTGGGGCCAAATTATGCAATGGTCACAATTCAAAAAGGCAGCATTTGCCAAGAATTATGACATAGTGCTTCCTGAGATACCACCTATTCCTGATATTGGGAAAATAGAGATATCACAGATGCCAATATGTGGCAACTGTTAGCAAATTTTGACTTTCTAATGTTGATGGCTGTACACAACATTTAGAAACACGTCACTACTTGCCCTTTACACATGGGAAAGGAAAGATGAATACACTGTACACAAAGAATTTGTATTTTAATTAGGAGTACTATAAGTTTATCATGTAGATGAAGCCTCCAGTGTCAAGTCTTCCAAGAACTTGGAAAAAAATCAGAAAGAAGATGGAAACTGCAAATGCAGTATGGGCAGTTCATTTGTTTGAAGTGATAAGTAGACAGTTGTTTTCTTTCAGCCAGTTATTTGAATGATTAATTCAGACTGACACTATCCTACATTCTAGAAATTGAGATATTTAATTCTGGGATCTGTGTTACTTACATCGTCAACTCTATCTAAGTCAGATGCTCTATGTGAGGAAGAAGCAAAGAGTGCTTTATGAACTCAACCCACAGACAAGAAATTTCCAGCTTTTACCAGTAGTGACTGCTACTACAGACAAACATGATGTAACATCAGAATTTTAAATATTACCTAAATCTAGTATATCTATTAGCTATCAAATAGTAGAAGAGAGTGAATAAAGTCATTATTAAGTCTGAATTAGAAATGACAATCCATTGACCACAATTAAATAAATAGGGGGGAATAACCCTTTTTTTATTAGTACTGCTTATCAGCCAGGATCTTATTGAAGATACAATGTTGAAATTCTCATTCAGGGGCACACCTATGGCAGTGAAGGGAAGATCTGTAATTGTAGTGTAATTTCTCAGTAGTTTGGTTAAGATATCTAAAGGATTAATTGGTGGGTTCGTCAGAACAACATGAAAAGTGCCAGAGAAAATTTTGCAGCAGAGACCTGGATAACAGCAAAAGAAAAGACTGGATAGAGGTTTTAAATTTGAACAGAGAGAGATACTTCTTTGAGAAGGATTGAGGGCTAGATTCACAAAAAGGAGTTAGGTGCCTAACTGCGATTTTAGACACCTTATTACCAGAATCAAGCCTCACTGGGATTCACAAAGCCACCACTCAGCTGCCTCCCAAACTGTGTAGGGACCTAAAATCACTCGGCATCTAAATTTTTGCAGTAGAATTTCCCTAAGCACATAAGTTTCTGCTTCTGAGCATGCACACTGCAGCCCCAGGCCAGGAATCCAGGTGCCTAAGCCCAAGGGTGATGAACAAACTTTGGGAAGATAGGCTACTAACTCACCTGCTAGGCCCAATCCAGTAAGTGAGATCTGACCTCTCCTACCAGATGAGGCACTGAAAGAGAAATTACACAAAACACCTGAATAACCTGCCTCACAATTTTTAGTTCAGTGATTAAGGCTGTCATAACCATCGGGGTAGCCTAAATTCCTCCTTACCTGTAAGGGGTTAAGAAGCTCAAGTAACCTGGTTGGCACCTGACCAAAGGAACCAATGGGGACAAAAGATACTTTCAAATCTGGTGGGGGGAAGAGGTTTTGTTTTGCGTTTTTTGTTTCTGTGGCCGTTAGCTTTTGGGACTAAATGGGACCGGACATCAATCATAGAATCATAGAATATCAGGGTTGGAAGGGACCCCAGAAGGTCATCTAGTCCAACCCCCTGCTCGAAGCAGGACCAATTCCCAGTTAAATCATCCCAGCCAGGACTTTGTCAAGCCTGACCTTAAAAACCTCTAAGGAAGGAGATTCTACCACCTCACTAGGTAACGCATTCCAGTGTTTCACCACCCTCTTAGTGAAAAAGTTTTTCCTAATATCCAATCTAAACCTCCCCCACTGCAACTTGAGACCGTTACTCCTCGTTCTGTCATCTGCTACCATTGAGAACAGTCTAGAGCCATCCCCTTTGGAACCCCCTTTCAGGTAGCTGAAAGCAGCTATCAAATCCCCCCTCATTCTTCTCTTCTGCAGGCTAAACAATCCCAGCTCCCTCAGCCTCTCCTCATAAGTCATGTGTTCCAGACCCCTAATCATTTTTGTTGCCCTTCGCTGGACTCTCTCCAATTTATCCACATCCTTCTTGTAGTGTGGGGCCCAAAACTGGACACAGTACTCCAGATGAGGCCTCACCAATGTCGAATAGAGGGGAACGATCACGTCCCTCGATCTGCTCGCTATGCCCCTACTTATACATCCCAAAATGCCATTGGCCTTCTTGGCAACAAGGGCACACTGCTGACTCATATCCAGCTTCTCGTCCACTGTCACCCCTAGGTCCTTTTCTGCAGAACTGCTGCCTAGCCGCTCGGTCCCTAGTCTGTAGCTGTGCATTGGGTTCTTCCGTCCTAAGTGCAGGACCCTGCACTTATCCTTATTGAACCTCATCAGATTTCTTTTGGCCCAATCCTCCAATTTGTCTAGGTCCTTCTGTATCCTATCCCTACCCTCCAGCGTATCTACCACTCCTCCCAGTTTAGTATCATCCGCAAATTTGCTGAGAGTGCAATCCACACCATCCTCCAGATCATTTATGAAGATATTGAACAAAACCGGCCCCAGGACTGACCCTTGGGGCACTTCACTTGATACCGGCTGCCAACTAGACATGGAGCCATTGATCACTACCCGTTGAGCCCGACAATCTAGCCAGCTTTCTACCCACCTTATAGTGCATTCATCCAGCCCATACTTCCTTAACTTGCTGACAAGAATACTGTGGGAGACCGCGTCAAAAGCTTTGCTAAAGTCAAGAAACAATACATCCACTGCTTTCCCTTCATCCACAGAACCAGTAATCTCATCATAAAAGGCGATTAGATTAGTCAGGCATGACCTTCCCTTGGTGAATCCATGCTGGCTGTTCCTGATCACTTTCCTCTCATGCACTTGCTTCAGGATTGATTCTTTGAGGACCTGCTCCATGATTTTTCCAGGGACTGAGGTGAGGCTGACTGGCCTGTAGTTCCCAGGATCCTCCTTCTTCCCTTTTTTAAAGATTGGCACTACATTAGCCTTTTTCCAGTCATCCGGGACTTCCCCGGTTCGCCACGAGTTTTCAAAGATAATGGCCAATGGGTCTGCAATCACAGCCGCCAATTCCTTCAGCACTCTTGGATGCAACTCGTCCGGCCCCATGGACTTGTGCACGTCCAGCTTTTCTAAATAGTCCCTAACTACCTCTATCTCCACAGAGGGCTGGCCATCTCTTCCCCACTTTGTGATGCCCAGTGCAGCAGTCTGGGAGCTGACCTTGTTAGTGAAAACAGAGGCAAAAAAAGCATTGAGTACATTAGTACAATCCATGTTCTCCAAATCTTTCAAAACAAGTCTCTCATATTTCAAACTTGTAAGTAACAGCCAGGCAAGGCATATTAGTTTATCTTTGTTTTCTCAACTTGTGAATTTTACCTTTGCTAGAGGGAGGTTTATCCCTGTTTTGTTGTAACTTTGAAACTAAGGCTAGAGGGGGTTCCTCTCTGCTCTTTGAATTTTCTGCTTCTCTGTAAGGTTAACTACCAGACTAAGTTTACAGAGGTGATTCTTTTGCTTTTTTCTTTTTAAATAAAATCCTTCTTTTTAAGAACCTGACTGATTTTTCCATTGTTCTGAGACCCAGGGGTTTGGGTCTGTAGTCCCTTTTTAACCAATTGGTGAGGATATATGCTCAAGCCTTCCCCAGGAAAGGGGGTGTAGGCTTGGGGAAATATTTTGGGGGAATAGAACTCCAAGTGATCCTTTCCCTGATTGTTTGTTAAATCACTTGGTGGTGGCAGCGATCCCAAGGCAAGAAAGGAATCTGTGCCTTGGGGAAGTTTTAACCTAAGCAGGTAAGAATAAGCTTAGGGGTTTTTTCATATGGGTCCCCACATCTGTACCCCAGAGTTCAGAGTGGGGAAGGAACCCTGACAAAGGCACTTCCACAGGATGAGATAGACTCCCCCCCCATTTCAAGTCCCCCTACCCTTTGAGGGGGAGAAGGGAAGTGAACAGGTAACCTACCACCTCTAAAGTGTGTGCCGTAGCCCCTGGGCTATTCTGATGTGGGACTGAAGTGGGACTTGAACCAGGGCTCTCCCCACATCCTAGGTGAGTACCCTAATCACTGGACTAAAAGTTGTGAGGGACCCCTCCTCCCCAGCTTCCTGCAAAAACAGCATGGGCACTTAAGTCCAAGAGAGGGTTTTATGTATGAGAATCCCAAGAAGAGAGAGTCCTCTCCCTTTATACAGGACTAAGGCATCCATCTCTACAAGTGGGAGGTGGGGTTTAGCACACAACCCTCAGCTTGGCATCTCCCATTGGCCAGTTTAGGCAAGGAGCCACCTAACATGCTGGCCTTTGCAAATATCATTCTGGAGCACCTCTCTCTCCCCATTCATTGTACAGGGCTTTGAGAATTCCAGTGATGTTCTAGGCCCCTAAAAGTTGGGTGTGCTTTCTTTGTGAATCTAGCCCTGAGTCCTCAACTTAAAATTTATGAAGGAATCATAGGGCTAAAATTTGGGACTTTTATTTATAGTTTTCCCATTTTCTAGTTCATTTTGAACTTCCATATATTTTTTCAACATGAAAATACTATTACAAATAAATTGGTCGGCCAGCTACACAAATTTATCATTTATGTGTTGCAAATCACAGTTAGGCTAAGTGAAATTTGAAATAGGAGACTCTAATTAAGTTGGGGTTACATTCGCAATATTTGGTTCAACTTTGTGTGTACTTCAATTTAGAACTTTAAAACTCCCTGTGATGTACTGTGGTTCATTACCCCTGCTCTGACTGTTTAATCTGTTGCTTTCTATCCAACCTTTGCAAAATGTTTCTGGAAAGATGACTGCTAATTCTAAAAGAGCCATGCCACATGTAGATTATTGAAGCAGTAGTTAAAAATAGTAGACAAGTAGACACTCATTAAAATTGCAAAATAAGGAACTGTCTACTACATGGACTCAGATAAGAACAACATGCCTAAGCATAGGCATATGAATAGCTCTTTGAAATTTGAGACATATTCTTTATAAATTGTCTCCAAATTAATGTCTGGCATTATGGTGCATGTCTAAGAACACTGTTAGTGCCCATTCTTACCACACAGGAATTCTTGGAACACTTGATACAACAATTGCACCACATTATCTTCAGAAAAATAAAACAATAGTTATAACTAATAACAGGTAACAATTTGGTGGATGTAGTATACATATGAATAACAGTCAACGGCCTTTGGCAAACTTTTTAATGTATAGTTTTGCGATCCACCACTATAAATCATTACAGATCATAACAGTTATTGCCATAAATAAAGTAGTTTCATTTTAATAAGGGGTGGATACGGTTAGGGGCTTATTCCTTCACCCACTTACTTCCCTGGTCCTTCTTGCATGAACAGAGAGCAACAATACCCGAAGTCCAAAAGTGCAAACAATTCAATGTTTATTGGGGTGAACTTCCAGCAAGCATGATTCCAGTTTCCTTCCTTAGTGTCCCCCTTCCCAGCTCTGACACCACAGAGCCTTACCTGTGTCCCTGTTCCCATTCCCCCCCAAGGAAAACATGATTCCAATTTCCCCACCCCCATCCCTGTTCCCATTCCCGCTCCTTACTTCCTGATTGACTGCAGACTATAGAGTAAAACTTGAGTTCTGCTTAGCTATACCTTAACCAATCATTTTCCTGTAATTTAAGTAACCAATCCTAACATATTGTAACATGATTATGTAACCAATTATATCCTACCACCTTAATTAGTTTACACCCAGCAAAATTAATTATACAGCAGACAGGAACAATCACAGAACCAGACAGAGATTATACAGATAAACAATAGCAAAGTGGGAACTATAATGACAAAACAATACAGAAGTGAGGATTTCACATCCCAGCTATTGATAAGTGAGTTCTTGCCAGACAGGATGCTATCAAACTAAGTTTCCGTTTACATAGGCATTATCAGGACAGGATTGTATTCCTAACAGCCCAATAGCACCTTCTTTCAATGTGACTAGTGTGGAATATGAGGATGTGACAGGTCGCTTCCCAGCTTATGGCTGCCTTTGGTGCTTAGCCAAAGACCTTAGCCTAAGAACAGGGCCTCAGACGGTCACAGTAAGAGAAGGTCTTTATACCGCCAGACAGTGATTTTGATTCTTTCTTCTATACCTCTGTAATTAGCTAAGTGATAAGAATACATCTAAATTCTTAGAGTATAAGCCTTTACAGATAGGCCTGAATATCTATATCCTAACAGATACCTAATGTAAATCATAAACAAAGATCGCTAGATAGCTAGAGGCCTTAATGATTTCAATGATTCAACTTGAAATGTACTTAGTTAATGATTAAACAATGATTAAACATATTAAACAGTGTTAACTTTGATGAGTCTCCCGTGTGGAAGACAATAGGCATAGATATTATCTGTTTCTTCAGTGGGCTATTGGAACAATACAGTGTTTTATATTTTTCACCTTAGGACAGATTTAGTAATATGGTGATTTATGAAGGGAAAGCATCAACAACTCAGGAAGTGAGACTATTTATACCTAATAACTACTTTTCAGCAAAAGTAATGTTGCGTTTAGTGTTTCTGGGAGATGGTTTGGACAGAATAGTAGTTATGCTTGCTGACATATTTGGACTTTAGTATGCTGAGTTATCCTGCTAAAATTAACTGATTACCCTATGTACTTATTACCCTTTGTTGCTGTCTGCTGCATTTTTGACAGAAAATGTAGTGGTTAATAATGATGTAATGATGACACAGTCTCCCAATTTACCATGAAATATGAAACAAGATTGTAATATGCATTTCACAGAGTTCACACAAAGTAAATGTGTACACTTAGACTGTCTTACCTGTTAGTGCTTCATACGAAATGCGTCTTTCTATAACATTGTAGTATATGCATAAGGAAGTCAGCAGCCCACTCCATAACTGCTAATCAAGTTCAGGTCTTAAAGAACACTTTATTCTGAAACGGTGTAACACAGGCTCTGTTCATTATTCTGCAAGCTAGAGAGCTACAGGGTTTGCGTGAAGTCAACTAATTCACTTACAAATCTGATCTTTTCTGTATCTTGTGGGATACTACAATATATTCCTTTTTGGAAGAATTGTACCTAAATGGGTTAGACAAAAGTTGGGTAGCTTTGAACACAGTTAAGATATTTGACCTATTCCATCGTGTGTCCAAACATGTGCATAAGCAGCAATCATTCTCAGAAGTTCTGCTATTGAAAACATTTCTTCCAAGAATGACAATTATAGAGTTTGGAGGGGAATGGATAGCTTGATATAATTTCTGGAAGTACTGCAAGAAATGTTATTCTTAGGTCTAGGGGGAAGAACACACACACATACACACAGAATTCACTTTTGCCTGAGTGTTGAGTGCTGGATTCAGTCAGTATTTCTTCTAACAAGAAACAATTAGTGCTTGCAGTCACAAGGAATATAATTCAATAAATCAGTGTTCAGAAATATCATTCTCCATTTCTCAAAGAACCATTTCAGATTCTCTTTTAATTCAGTGTGCAATGAAAACTTTTGTATGACACTCAAAAAAACAATAATATTGCTCCTTACAGGGGAAAACATCCACTGGGCTCTAACTTAACGATTTCTTTCTTTTCACCCAAGAGGTTAAGCTAACAGAGCAATATTAAATTACATAACAGTTGCACTTTACATATTCAAGAAGTGTGAATTGAAATGACAAATATGATATCTTAGCAGTGCAATGTTATAGCTCAATTATTTCCACAACAGACAACATCACTTGGTCAACAGATGTTTCGTAGGTAATCAGAACTCCCATTTCAGTTAGGTCCCTTTTGGTAATCTTAAATCTAACTATCAATCTCTCTGTCTTTTGCCTTTGTATTTAAATCTTCATCTTTTTCTCTATATTTATCATGAAAATGGTTGAAAATGTTTCCTATTTTCATCTCCGAGCACCACATTAACTGATAATGCAGATTGCATAGATGCAAGTTGCAATAAAAAAAATTGGATTTTCTACATATCGAATTGCAAATATAATAAAAAACTCTTTAAAATATATATAGGGAGTAAATGTAAAGCTAATGAAAGATGATAGACTGCAATCCTGGAAAGTTAAATGGACTGTTCATCTACAAAAAAAGGGATACAATGCACAGTGAATGCTTCTCAATGGACAGTGAATGCTTCTCCATGCAAACATGCTTCATTCCTCACTGTAAGGAACCAGTGCTATGGGTCAGATAATAATTCACTTTCCATACCCATTCAAGACTTGACCTCTCTCTTGAGACTTCCAGTAAGATTACTGAATAATGCCACTTGTGATGGGTGGCAGTTTTTTTATGATGAATTAACCTTTGTCAGCTAAGAACTTAAGTGGAATTTCCAGATCAGTTCATAAAGAACAAAGAACAGCTACAAGATGGTAGCAACTTTCTGTCATTAGGATCCTCAACCTGATTTACACAGGCACTTTACATAAGAACAACCCTACTGGGTCAGACCAAAGGTTCATCTCTCTCAGTATCCTGTCTTCCGACAGTGCCCAGTGCCAGGTGCCCCAGAGGGAATGAATAGAACAGGTAATCATCAAGTGATCCATTTCGTGTTGCTCATTCCCAGCTTCTGGCAAACAGAACCTAGGGACACCATTCCTGCCCATCCTGGCTAAAAGCCATTGATGGACCTATCCTCCATGAATTTATCTAGCTCTTGTTTGAACCCTGTTATGGTCTTGGCCTTCACAACATCCTCTTGCAAGGAGTTCCAAAGGTTAACTGTATGTTGGGTGAAGAAATACTTCCTTTTATTTGTTTTAAACCTGCTGCCTATTAAGTTCATTTGGTGACCCCTAGTTCTTGTGTTATGAGAAGTAGTAAACAACACTTCCTTATCTACTTTCTCTACACCAGTCATGATTTTATAGACCTCTATCATATCTCCCCTTAGGCATCTCTTTTCTAAGATCTAAGTCCCAGTCTTATTAATCTCTCCTTATACAGAAGCCGTTCCATACCCTAATAATTTTTGTTGCCCTTTCCTGAACCTTTTCCAATTCCAATATATCTTTTTGAGATGGTGCGACAACATCTGCACACAGTATTCAAGATGTGGGCGTACCATGGATTTATATAGAGGCAACATGATATTTTGTGTCCTATTATTTATCCCTTTCTTAATTATTTCCAGCATCCTGTTCACTTTTTTGACTGCCTCTGCACATTGAGTGGATGTTTTCAGAGAACTATCCACAATGACTCCAAGATCTCTTTCTTGAGTGGTAACAGCTAATTTAGACCCCATAATTTTATATGTATAGTTGGGATTATGCTTTCCAATGTGCATTACTTTGCATTTATCAACATTAAATTTCATCTGCCATTTTGTTGCCCCATCACCCAGTTTTGAGAGATCCTTTTGTAGCTCTTCGCAGTCTGCCTTTTAGAAGTGAAAGAGTGTAAACCTGTACACCAGCATGGGATCTGATCTGGCCCAAATGGAGTTAATGATAGTTTTGACATTTACTTCAATAGGAGTAGGATCAGATTCATCCTGATCCATGCAGTCCTCCACTATCTTACCATATCTACCTGCTGCAGTACTGAATAGAAAGATTCATAGTTGCAACTATTGCTTTCTCCCTAAATCAGCTCTTAACAGATTTCATTCTTCTCTACTTAGTTTGTATAAGCTCTTCTGATGAAATGCTTCAAAGTGTCAGCAAAATTTATGTAATTACCGCACACAGTATCTATTAAATTAGATTCAATTGGAAAACAATTTTGTGCTGAATTTTTGTTTAATTACAATCTTGTCCTGCCATGAAATATTTTATAGACTGTTAACCAGATAACCAAATCTAGAATTTCCCCTCATTGGTTATATCTGGAAAAATGCAGAACAGAAGAAAAATCTGAGGGAGAGGAGATATTGTGTATAACTGTCTACCTTTTGGCACAATGCACATCTGTAGCAGAGAAGACAAATTAAATTTAACTAAATAAAGGTGTTTATAATATATGATAAATCAGAGGAATTAATTATCATAAAAGAGTGTAAATGAGGATACATCTGAAATATTGTGCACAGTTACTTTATTAAGAAAATAATGTTGTGATAAATTAAGGAGCAGGAGGGGGATAGCTCCCTTTTGTTGACACCCAGCCAACCGGTTAGCTATAAAATCTCTGTTAGTTCTCTACTTGCTTGACCTGTAAAGCATTAAGAAGTAAAAGGAAAGGAGTGGGAACCTGACCAGAAGAGCCAATGGGAGGGCAAAAACTTTTTTAAAATTGGGAAAAAACGTTCCCTTTGTCTGTCTGTGGTTGTTCTCTGGAGAGAGGAGACACATAGCAGCAATGTTATACGTTTTAAGCCAGGTATGGAAAATCATCAGATCATACCTAGAACTACTTATCTGAAACCCCAGATATGTAAGTAAATCAGGGACTGTCTAGGGAAGACACAATTAGGGTTATTTCTTTTATTTCTTATTGGCTTGTGGACTCCTTTGTGCTAACCCCCAAATGCTTTTGTTTTGCTTATAACCATTAAGTTGGACCTCAAGAAAACCAGTCTTGATGCTTACTTATTATATTTGCTCTTTTTAAATCTAGCAATAACCTAAGTTCCAGATTTTCTTTTTGTTTTTAATAAAATTTACCTTTTTTAAGAACAGGATTGGGGTTTTTGTGTGTGTCCTAACAAGTTTGTGCATATGTTATTTAATTAGCTGGTTGCAACAGCTGATTTCCTTTGTTTTCTTTTTCAGCTCTTCCCTGGGGGTGCGGGGGTGTGAAAGGACTTGAGGGAGAAATTCCCAAGTGCACCTTCCTGGGTTCAAAGGGTTTTTTTGAATTTGGGTGATGGCAGCATCTACCCATCCAAGGCCAGAGAGAACTTGTGACTTGGGGAGTTTAATACCAGTCTGGAGTGGCCAGTATTAATTTTTAGAATCCTTGTGGGCCCCCACCCTCTGCATTCAAAGTGCCAGAGTGAGGAATCAGCCTTGACAAATGTGTTAGAAACAAAAACAAAAAATCAAGTGAAGGTAACCACAGTGATTCACAAAAAGAAAAGGAGTACTTGTGGCACCTTAGAGACTAACCAATTTATTTGAGCATGAGCTTTCGTGAGCTACAGCTCACTTCATCAGATGTTTACCGTGGAAACTGCAGCAGACTTTATATACACACAGAAATCATGAAATCAGAGTCTCCAAGATCTTAGTCTGAACTAAGTGTGTCACTCAAGAACAGTGGAATTGCACTGAGTATACTCAAAAAGAAAAGGAGTACTTGTGGCACCTTAGAGACTAACCAATTTATTTAATTTATTTATTTATCTCTAAGGTGCCACAAGTACTCCTTTTCTTTTTGCGAATACAGACTAACACGGCTGTTACTCTGAAAACTGAGTATACTGTTTAACTTTGAAATTTACAGAGAGGCTAAACAGGGCTCTATAAATCAGTGTCAAATGAAAGGATTATAGGGCTAGATGAAGCACCAAATGGTAAAAGAAAATATTCAGAATTTTTTAATAGAGTGAACAATTAAACTAAGAGCAGAAATTGTACCAATGACTATAAATCGTTAAAATGAATTGGACTGATATTTGATAGCATGGATATTGTGGTATACAACTGATAATCCAAAGGTGGGGACAAACCTTAATGGGCCTTCTGTTCCCCTTCTGTCTTAACAGGACTCAGAAAATATTAAAAAGATAAAAGTTAAAATTCATACAAGCATAATGGATTCAAAAGTGTGCATGCAAAGAACACAATACACTTTAGCAGTCAGAAATGACAAACTTCCACAGTACACAAATATAAATTAGCAAGAACTGACCTAAATGGTAATGATCTTATTACACATTAGAGTCAGCTGACATTTCCCCTAATTTAAGGGTACTGCAATTACAGTTAACCTAAAGGTTAGCTGCTTTCAACTCTATCATCTTTGTGATAGTGTTGTCACTGATATTGTGGCACCATGGAAATTAAATGCACCATAAAAATACAGCTAATTATTGTTGAATCTGTCAGTTCCTTCGCTGAATAGGTTTAATACTTTAAAACCCATATTTTGACCTGTTTGTCTGACAACACCATCCATTGTTGACCTATGGCATGAATTGTGTATCTCTTCTTTTTTAAGCACTAGGTGTCTGTCTGACATTGCATTTTCTCTTTTTGGCTATGACTATAGTAATTTTTTAACATGTAACAAACAAAACATACAAATGGAATTCTTAACTAAGTACTGGATTTTGGATTTTAGTTTAAAAAGCTCCAAAATAACATACATTAATGGGTAGGGAACTGACATGTCAATAAATGGAACTTCAAGATTCATGTTAGTAAGAACATGAAGACTCAATACATTGACTAATTGCAGAAAAAAAGGCCAATAGGATAGGAGGCTTAATCAATACAATTACACACTAAATGGGAGGAATTATTATAACATTCCATGAGGACCTCATGAGACCCAGCCTAGAGGACTGCATTTACTTTTGAACACCTAAACTCTAGGAGCAATTTTGGAGAAAGTAAAGAGCAATTAAACTAAGCAAAAGCTTGGTGGATCTTATCTAAAATTATAGACTGAACTATGGTCCAACCCAGAATGGTGTGAAAAGTTTTAAGCATAAAGCAAAATCAGATTAATTTTGCCACGCTCCACCAACCCTCACCTCTTTCCTGCAATACCTCTCTATTTCTTTTTTTTTTTTAGAAATACTTTCTCAGAGCAGGTTGAATACAATTCAGTGAATACTTTATTCACAACATTTTGCCATTTTTCATTTAATAAGAATGTTTGTCCAGTATTTAATAGGTTTATATCAGGGCTAATGGCATTTAATGCGTAAATTATTCTACAAATATTGGTAATATTAACTGAATAAATTATTTGATGAACATTTTTCCTGGAATTTGACCATGGCTAATATTTTTATTCTTTTTTACATTAGTGCAATAACATTTCTAATTTTCACATCTAGGTAGAGTTGTGTGAACTGTTCATAAGAAAGCCAGAAAACTGTTGAATGTTCCTCATTTGGGATTTTTTTATTACTCTGAAAATAGCATTATGGTTTGCAAACTTTTGAGTAATGGTGGGCTGCATTTCACCCATTGTGAACATTTATGTGTTCCAGCCAAACTATGAAAATCTTAGCAGTTATAGAGAAACACATAACAAAGTGAAAGGGCAAGAATATATAACAGAAATAATAACAACAAAAAAGATGAACTGACCCCCCCCCATATGAACTGAAGCTGTTGAGTTTCACAGAGCTCCATATCAGAGGATGATCATATTCAGCTGACACCAATCACATGCTAACAGGCTTCCTAGTAAATCTGTAATGTTCCCTTATGATTGTTACCTGGAATTCCCATCCGAAGTTTCAGGTAAAAAAAAAAAATCATGACTGCTTAATATGTGGGTCTTTTCTTCAGTAAATATTTCATTAGTAAGCAGATCTTTGCTTGGCTAAAGTGTTAGGAGCCACTAGCATTACTTCACAAAAAGAAAAGGAGGACTTGTGGCACCTTAGAGACTAACAAATTTATTTGAGCATAAGCTTTCGTGGGCTACAGCTCACTTCATCGGATGCTGTAGTTCACAAAAGCTTATGTTCAAAAAAATTTGTTAGTCTCTAAGGTGCCACAAGTACTCCTTTTCTTTTTGCGAATACAGACTAACACGGCTGCTACTCTGAAACCTAGCATTACTTCAGGGACTCAACTTCTCCAGCGGGTCATTGCTGCTCACTACATTGTCTAAAGGTTACACATTATTGCTAGATTAATAAAACACATATTTTAAAAAATGAAGTTGATAATGTACTATGAATTATTTTAATGTTATAATTTAAACACATCTGGCATTCATTTATAATAGCAACAAAATGAAAAACAGCACCAGATTTGCAACAAGTGTTGGCATATTTGGATCCAAACTGTAGGACCAGCTATGCTCAGAACTATAGTTCCCACGAGAGTCCCATTTTTTTTTTTCAGAATCAAAGCATCAGCCCTAACAGAATTAAAAAGAACTAAAAGAACAAAGTCAGGGTCTGTGAGTCAAACACATCAGTGAATTTTTAGAGGCAAAAGACCTCCAATGAAAATGGCTTTACCATCATCTCCAGCCATTTATATCTAGGCTTCATTAACAAGAATTCACCAACTGGTCAGAAGTACCTTCATGTTCCCTCAGGAAAGAAATGATATGGCATTATGGCCCATATCAACAAAGGTCTTAGGCACTTAAATCCAAAATGTAGGTGTTGAAGTCCAATGAGATCCTCAAAACCCTTGCTTAGTAGCTGCTTCACTCTAGAGACCCTTAAAATCTCTAGGTCCCTAGGTTTCTATCACTGAAAACACACACAACGCCTCAATGCAGGTGCATAGGTGCTTATATTGCCCCAGTGAGAGCCTCAAACCAGGTGAAGATAGGTGTTCCTCCACCTTTCTCTCCTGCAGATCCTGATCAGATAGGCTTTCTCAAAGCTCACCTATCTTTGCACAGAATGGCAAGGGGGAAGGAGGAGGAACTAGCCTTATTTATAATCTTTTGCACAGTGATTAGGAAACTCACCTAGAACGTGGGAGACCTTGATTTAATTCCCTCCCTGCCTGATATGGAGAAGAGATTTGAACTGGGGCTTCCCACCTCTCAGGTAAGTACCTTAACCATTGGGGTCTGCCTCAGTATCTCCTTTTTGCAGCTGTTCCATTGTGAATAAATAATTAATCATGCATTGGACCAGGGAGAGAGAATGACTGTATAGTCCAGTCTTTGTGTATGGGATAGAGCTGGACAGAAAATAAAGTTTTGTTCCGTGAAAAAATTCAACCTTTTGGCAAAATATTTCAGCCAAAAACCAAAATACTCTTATTCAAAATGGTGCCTTGTTGTTTCATGGGAGTTGTAGTTTGGATGTCTTATGTTCCCATTTTCCTCTCTGATCAGATTACATCTTCCATGATTTCCTTTTCGCTGAGAGGCAGGAAAGTATTATAGGAGCCACTGGCTGTGGTGTATTATGGGAGATGTAGTCCAGCTACAGAACTCAGCCCATAGAGAAGAATGGGAATATACATTACCTGATCTACAAAAATCCATGAGGCACCACAGCACCATTTTAAATTGAAATAGTTTTGTTTTGGTCTTGGTCTAAAAACTGAAAAGTTTTCAATTTTCATTTTTTCAATGAAATATTGTTTTCCACAGAAAGAAGACACTCGTAGTGAAAGATTTCATTCATACTGAAACCCAATATTCAGTCAAAAATAGTTTTGATAGAAATTTTTCAATGAGCCTCACTACTAAGTTTGTGCAAGTAACTCTCTGAAGAGCCAGAAGAAGCTATAAGATGTAAATGAAAGTAGTTCCACCTACCCAGTTGAACTTATACATTCTTCTGGATCCTCAGTTATAAAATTAAAAGCATTCCAAACCCTTATACTTCTTTTGAACTGAACTGAACCTCCTCCATTTTCTTCCTCTCAGCATACCTAATTCTGGAAACCCACTGCTGCTGCTGCTACCACTGACGCTGTCTAGGATCTCCCTGTTAATGATGCAGAATGCTCCTGGAACACCCCAAATGCCACATGATGTGGGACTTTCAGAAATGTCACATGGCTTTCAAAAGCAATGGGCCAAATAAGATTGCCTCCTGCTGCTGCAAGAAGGGCTGTGGAGCATACCCCAATAATATCACATACAGGTGAGCAGATGTAGGGACTCCGTTCCTCCACCACATTGGGAGAGTATTGCTTGCTTTAAGAAAACTGTTGGGAATGGACAGGCAACGGACTGTTAAACTTCCTTTAAAGACTGCTGCTGCCACCAGGTAGGAGATGGAACTCTCTTTAAAGCAAGGGCAGGGAAGGAAGGTCAGAAGAGGGGTAAGCCCACAGAATATTGATTTGTTTTGGATAAGTTTTGGAAAAGTATTACATATCTTGAGCAAAATTCCCATTTTGGGGTTTGCCCATTGTCAAGTAGCTTTGAAATCCCTAACATAAACTAATTTCAACTGTATTTTGAATTACTACTCCCAAGAGAAATAGTAGTTGATCTTTACTACCACTTTGTTAAGAAGCCATAGAAGCTTGGGTTCGCTCCATGTTAGGTCCTTTATATTCTTGAGCAAGTCAACAAATCCCCTATACAAAAGTTTAAATTGTACACAATATCTATATAATAAGATTCCAGGATTGACACTCTGTGTGTCACTCTGAAACCTATAATGCCTGTACAGTCAGTGAGACAAGGTGGGTGAGCATTTCACTGGACCAACTTCTTTTGGTGAAAGAGACAAGGTTTCAAGCTACACAGAGCTCTCCTTGAAATGATGGAAACAGTTACAAGCATGGTTGAAAGCTCTTTTTTTTTTTTTTTTTGAATCACCAGATTCAAACATTGGGTTTCACAGTCTGTTACAGTCCAATTTTTGTGTTCACTTTTTTGCTCTTTAAGAATTATACTGTAAGAGAGCATGGCCTTTCACTAGCTTTAGAGTCTCCCGTGTGGAAGACAATAGGCATAGATATTATCTGTTTCTTCAGTGGGCTATTGGAACAATACAGTGTTTTATATTTTTCACCTTAGGACAGATTTAGTAATATGGTGATTTATGAAGGGAAAGCATCAACAACTCAGGAAGTGAGACTATTTATACCTAATAGCTTAGAGAGTCACAGTCCCACCCCAGTTCCCCAGTACAAGGCCCTGCCTCCTCTCTCTTACCCACCCACCTCCAGTGGTATCTTGATGGATGGAAGCAAGAGGCAGAAGTCCCTGCACACTCTTGAGTGCGGGGATTTCGGTTGTGGCTCTCTTTTGTGGACTGTGCATGTGGAGAAAGTCTCCTTTTACTTTAGTCTTAGCCTTATGCATGCATGGAAAGGACAGCCATTATCACACCCCAGGTTTGCAAACAATGTCCTGAACTGAGCTTCCTTCACAGAAACACAAGAGTTTAGGAATTAAAATTATATCAAATTATTTTTGAACAAACTGATTTTAAATAAATACTTGAGAATGAAATTTCATCATTACATATCCAATAAAAAATACAAACATCCGAAACCATTTTATTTCACAAAAAGGGGAATGATTAATAGAATAGCAGTAACTGAGTTATTATATCTTTAATCAAGAACAATGGTAGCCAGCTGGTTTTAAAATTGACAGCTGTTATTAGGCTTTTGGTGTGACATCTTCAAAACATTTCATGAAGTATTCTGTATGTCAAGTATAGAAATTCATAGAAAGAGAGAGCCTTTTTTGGAAGCTATTGTGGTATGGCAGATAAATATTACAGCACTTTACCCAATAACATCATGAGCCAGGAAAAAATATATATAAAAGAAATGTTGATATTTCTATAAAATCACAAAGAGCAAGTCATCTCCCTTTCATATTTAATAAAGATCTTTCCAGTCAGCTGCAGCAGATAAGTATAATATCTTTAAATGGTTAATCCAGGGATCAAGTACTTTATGTGGTTGGAGCAAGGAAAGCTGTTAGTAGCCTCAGTGTGCATTTCATAAACCGAGGGTTTTTTTTATTATTATTATTATTATTATTTTTTTTATTTTTATTTTTTATTTTTTGTGTGTTTGGCTTTCTACTATATCTAAAATGCTTTATTTTTCAGGGGAGAGATAAGGCCTGATTCTTCACATAAAACTACAGCTTAGCCATTACTTAGTCTTTCTCTGTTACGGAAAAGGTCCTGTCTGTGCACAGATGTCTCAGATTAAATTGTATCTCACAGTCCTTACAGTGCTCAGTACTAGATGAACTGCCAAAAGGGCCGTAGGCAAGAACTAAATTGCTTTGGTTTCAGTACACAGTGAATTTGGCTCAGACAAGCTGAATCAGTACATTAAATGCGAATCCCTCACAGATTTGAAAGCAGCCTTTAGCACAATTATTGACTGTGAGTGATGATTATGTCTAATTGAAGGAGACTTTTGCTACCTGTAGCTCAGTTGGAGTCCATGAGAGCCACAGCAAGGCACTGCATCTTAATTCAATGTTCCAGCTTGAGAGAAGCAATTGAACCTAAATCCTGAAGTGTATACACATGGTCGATAAACTTTAATAAACTTTACAGGTTCAGTAACTAGGCTGAGTGTATATAATTCAATTTTTTAATTCAGGAAAGGAAAATAGCTAACAAGTATGTTAGGCTACAATAATGTATTAGTTCATCTCATGCAGAAGCCCTCTCAGCAAAAGGAAAATATACAGTTTCATGCTTGTCTTTGGTACAAGTTATAAATCTGCTGCTCTATACACTATATTAATGCTCTACAGGTGGGAGATTACCAGGGTTCTTGTGTATGAACCAACTTTCAGGAAATTTGTGAGGGAAATAAAATAATTTGACAATTTTGCATCTTTTGTTCAGGAAGATATGCCAATAATAAAAGGAAATGAATGTGTTTCCTAATAGATTCTGCCTCTCCCACCAAGTTCCTGACACTACTGGCATGCTTTCATAGCAAAACAACCAGTCATACTGAAACTCATGATGTTCTATGATACTCTATGTCTTAATCCCTTCCAAAAAAAGTTATTGATTTTTCTCAGTGTACAAAAATAGATTCTCATGGGTTCAGCATTCAGAATTGTGTTTTCCTTCTGTTCTTTAACAAATAAGAATCTGTCAATATGTTTGTTGGGAACCTTTTGCTCCCACACACACTTGTTGTAACTTATTGGCTCTTTTCTAGTCAGATTCACTTTATTTTAGACTAGAATCTCTTGGCACTATTATCATGGTAATGTTCGTGAAAAAACAATGCCAAGGTATTTTCCATACTTTTCATAAATGAACAGTAATTTGAATATCAACTTTCAATATAAATTGATTCCATAAAAAAATGATGTTTTAAAAACGCTAATGTTCACCAGTTTTTTATTGAAGGGCTACTCATAAGCTATCTGTGCTGGCTTGCATTTTTGGTCTGTTTTTTGTATTTTTTAAAAAAGAAAAATGCACTGGAGCATTTGCTTGGAATTGGGCTGTGCAAACAATAGGGCACTAAGCTCTGGTCTACACTAGGAGTTGAGGTCGAATTTAGCAGCGTTAAATCGATTTAACCCTGCACCCGTCCACACGACAAAGCCCTTTTTTTCGACTTAAAGGGCTCTTAAAATCGATTTCCTTACTCCACTCCCAACAAGGGGATTAGCACTGAAATTGGCCTTGCTGGGTCGAATTTGGGGTACTGTGGACACAATTAGATGGTATTAACCTCCAGGAGCTATCCGCTCTGGACAGCACTCTCAACTCAGATGCACTGGCCAGGTAGACAGGAAAAGGCCCGCGAACTTTTGAATTTCAATTTCCTGTTTGGCCAGCGTGGCAAGCTGCAGGTGACCATGCAGAGCTCATCAGCAGAGGTGACCATGATGGAGTCCCAGAATCGCAAAAGAGCTCCAGCATGGACCGAACAGGAGGTACGGGATCTGATTGCTGTATGGGGAGAAAGAAAAGGAGTACTTGTGGCACCTTAGAGACTAACCAATTTATTAGAGCATAAGCTTTCGTGAGCTACAGCTCACTTCCTCAGATGCATATCGTGGGGAGAGGAATTCATGCTATCAGAACTATGTTCCAGTTTTCAAAATGCCAAAACATTTGTCAAAATCTCCCAGGGCATGAAGGACAGAGGCCATAACAGGGACCCGAAGCAGTGCCACGTGAAACTTAAGGAGCTGAGGCAAGCCTATGAGAAAACCAGAAAGGCGAATGGCCGCTCCAGGTCAGAGCCCAAAACATGCTGCTTCTATGATGAGCTGCATGCCATTTTAGGGGGTTCAGCCACCACTACCCCACCGTGTTGTTTGAATCCTTCAATGGAGATGGAAGCAACACAGAAGCAGGTTTTGGGGATGAGGAAGATAGCTCACAGCAAGCAAGTGGAGAAACCGGTTTTCCCAACAGCCAGGAGCTGTTTCTCACCCTGGACCTGGAGCCAGTACCCCCCGAACCCACCCAAGGCTGCCTTCTGGACCCGGCAGGCGGAGAAGGGATCTCTGGTGAGTGTACCTTTTAAACTATTGTACATGGTTTAAAAGCAAGCATGTTTAATGATTAATTTGCCCTGGCATTTGTGGCTCTCCTGGATATACTCCCAAAGCCTTTGCAAAAGGTTTCTGGGGAAGGCAGCCTTATTCCATCCACCATGGTAGGACACTTTACCACTCCAGGCCAGTAGCACGTACTCAGGAATCATTGTAGAACAAAGCATTGCAGTGTATGTTTGCTGGCTTTCAAACAACATCCGTTCTTTATCTCTCTGTGTTATGCTCAGGAGAGTGATATCATTCATGGTCACCTGGTTGAAACAGGGTGCTTTTCTTAAGGGGACATTCAGAGGTGCCCGTTCCTGCTGGGCTGTTTACGTGTGGCTGAACAGAAATGCTCCCCACTGTTAGCCACGGGCAGGGTGAAGGAGGGAGGGGCTAGCCACGCGCTGGGGGGAGGCAAAATGCCACCTTGGAACGAAAGCACATGTGCTATGTATGTAATGTTAACAGTAAGGTTTACCGTGAAAGAGTGTACCCATTGTTCTATAAAATGTGTCTTTTTAAATACCACTGTCCCTTTTTTTCCCCTCAAACAGCTGCATGTGTTTCAAGGATCACAGGATCTTCTCCTTCCCAGAGGCTAGCAAAGATTAGAAGGCAAAAAAAACGCACTCCCAATGAAATGTTCTATGAGCTCTTGCTGTCCTCCCACACTGACAGAGCACAGACAAATGAGTGGAGGCAGACAATGTCAGAGTGCAGGAAAGCAAAAAATGACCGGGAGGAGAGGTGGCGGGCTGAAGAGAGTAAGTGGTGGGCTGAAGAGAGGGCTGAAGCTGAAAGGTGGCAGCAGCGTGATGAGAGGAGGCAGGATTCAATGCTGAGGCTGCTGGAGGATCAAACTAATGCACTCCAGTGTATGGTTGAGCTGCAGGAAAGGCAACAGGAGCACAGACCGCTGCTAAAGCCCCTGTGTAACCAACCACCCTCCTCCCCAAGTTCCATAGCCTCCTCACCCAGATGCCCAAGAATGCGGTGGGGGGGCCTCTGGCCACCCAGCCACTCCACCCCAGAGGATTGCCCAAGCAACAGAAGACTGGCATTCAATAAGTTTTAAAGTTTTAAACTTTTAAAGTGCTGTGTGACCTTGTCCTTCCCTCCTCCACCACCCCTTCTGGTGCTTCTCTCCTCCACCACCCCTCCTGGGCTACGTTGGTACGTATCCCCCTATTTGTGTGATGAATGAATAAAGAATGCATGAATGTGAAGCAACAATGACTTTATTGCCTCTGCAAGCAGTGATTGAAGGGAGGATGGGAGAGTGGTTAGCTTACAAGGAAGTACAGTGAACCAAGGGGCTGGGGTTTCATCAAGGAGAAACAAACAGAACTTTCACACCGTAGCCTGGCCCGTCATGAAACTGGTTTTCAAAGCTTCTCTGACGTGCAACGCGCCCTCCTGTGCTCTAACCGCCCTAGTGTCTGGCTGTGTGTAACCAGCAGCCAGACGATTTGCCTCAACCTCCCACCCTGCCATAAACGTCTCCCCCTTACTCTCACAGATATTGTGGAGCACACAGCAAGCAGTAATAACAGTGGGAATATTGGTTTCGCTGAGGTCTAACCGAGTCAGTAAACTGTGCCAGCGCACTTTTAAATATCCAAATGCACATTCTACCACCATTCTGGACTTGCTCAGCCTGTAGTTGAACAGCTCCTGACTACTGTCCAGGCTGTCTGTGTATGGCTTCATGAGCCATGGCATTAAGGGTTAGGGTGGGTCCCCAAGGATAACTATAGGCATTTCAACATCCCCAAAGGCTATTTTCTGGTCTGGGAATAAAGTCCCTTCCTGCAGCTTTAGAAACAGACCAGAGTTCCTGAAGATGCGAGCGTCATGTACCTTTCCCAGCCATTCCACACTGATGTTGGTGAAACGTCCCTTGTGATCCACCAGTGCTTGCAGCACTATTGAAAAGTACCGCTTGCGGTTTATGTACTCGCTGGCTTGGTGCTCCGGTGCCAAAATAGGGATATGGGTTCTGTCTGTGGCCCCACGACAGTTAGGGAATCCCATTGCAGCAAACCAATCCACTATGACCTGCACATTTCCCAGGGTCACTACCCTTGATATCAGCAGATCTTTGATTGTATTGGCTACTTGTATCACCACAGCCCCCACAGTAGATTTGCCCACTCCAAATTGATTCCCGACTGACCGGTAGCTATCTGGCATTGCAAGCTTCCACAGGGCTATTGCCACTCAATGCTCAAGTGTGAGGGCTGCTCTCATCTTGGTATTCTTGAGCCTCGGGGCAGCGGAAAGCAAGTCCATGAAAGTGCCCTTACACATGCGAAAGTTTCGCAGCCACTGGGAATCGTCCCAGATCTGCAATACTATGCGGTCCCACCAGTCTGTGCTTGTTTCCCAGGCCCAGAATCGGTGTTCCACCACATCAGCCTGCCCCATTAGCACCAGGATGCCCACATTGCCAGGGCCCGTGCTTTGAGAGAAGTCTGTGTCCATGTCCTCATCACTCTCATCACCACACTGACGTCACCTACTCGCCCGGAATCACTTTGCCAGGTTCTGGTGCTGCATATAATGCGTGTGGTGTTTAATGTGCTCCTAATTGCCACAGTGATCTGAGCAGGTTCCATGCCTGACGTGGTATGGCGTATGCACAGAAAAAAGGCGCAGAACGATTGTCTGCCATTGCCCTGATGGAGGGAGGGGCGACTGATGACATGGCTTACAGGGTTGGCTTACAGGGAATTAAAATCAACAAAGGGGGTGGCTTTGCGAGAAACTGAATGGCCCCCTCAAGGATAGAACTCAAAACCTCAAGGATAGAACTCAAAACTGGGTTTAGCAGGCTGTTGATTTCACAGAGGGAGGTAGGGAGGAGAAAATGAATACAAAACAAATCTGGTCTATTTCTTGTTTTGAGCCACTTCATCTATCTTTATATAGCTTGCTGGCAGCAGACTGTGCAGTACGACCGCTAGCCATCGTCATCTCCTGGATACTCGGCAGAAGACGGTGCAGTATGACTACTGGCTATCATCTTTTGCTAGCTGCAGATTAAAAGACAGTGCACTGCTGGTAGGACTCAATCGCCATGAGATGAAACAAGGGAAATAACCTGGCTGAGTTACTCCCATGTTTGCCCAGGCGCCCGGCTAAAAGAGCACCCAGGACTACGTCGATGACAGCTACCAGTCATACTGCATTGTCTGCTGCCAAAAGGCAATAAACTGCTGCTGTGTACAGTACAGTATCACATCTGCCAGCACCCAGGAGACATACGGTGACGGTTAGCTGAGCGGGCTCCATGCTTGCCGTGGTATGGCGTCTGCACAGGTAACTCAAGAAAAAAGGCGCAAAACGATTGTCTGCCCCTGCTTTCATGGAGGGAGGGAGGGAACAGGGGCCTGATGATATGTACCCAGAACCACCCATGACAATGTTTTAGCCCCATTAGGCACTGGGATTTCTACCCAGAATTCAAATGGGCAGTGGAGACCGCAGGAACTGTGGGATAGCTACCCACAGTGCAACGCTCCGGAAGTCGACGGTTGCCTTGGTACTGTAGACACACTCCGCTGACAACATGCACTTAGAGCATTTGTGTGGGGACACACAAGCGACTGCATAAAAACGCTTTCTGCAAAACCGACTTCTATAAATTCGACCTAATTTCGTAGTGTAGACATACCCACAGATTGATTGAGTTGCTAAACACACAATATACCTGCCACAAACCCACAAAAGCAAGGCAGTGAAAACCCATTTATCTGAGCATAGCTGCTATCCCTTCACTCACAGGAACACACCTTACCATTACCATGTATACCATAGACTACACACTGCAATCTTAACTCTGCTCCCCTTTCACCTTTCTCCACACGTTCATTACCTGATTATTTTCCCCCTGACTTTAGTGGTTGTGGATATTTGCTATAATAGGTGTTGGTGTGCACAAGAGCAGTTAAAGAGGGTGATGAAAGGCTGGCAATCCAAATAATGTTCCAATCCCACCTAATGCAAAGTAATCCCTCCAGACCCCTACTGCAGGGCTAACACTAAAAGGGATTGTATTGAATAATAAACTAGAAAACTATATTAAAAGAGCATCATTAAGATTGCATAGTCAACGTTCATTCTAGAGCAATGGTGAGCAAGCTGCAGCCCGCGGGCCACATGCGGCCCATCAGCGTAAGCTGATTGCAGGCCGTGAGACATTTTGCGGACATTGACTCCCAAGTACAGTAGTTAAAAGGTTCTTAAGTGTTGCTGTTTTATATCAATTGAAATATATTTAACAAGAAAGTGGAATAACAGGTCCTTTCCAGCATAAGGACTGAACCACTTGGCTGAGGGTCTGGAGGAGTTTATCATGAGAGGGTCTTTTGGGTTTTTTTGTTTTATGATCTTTAATAACTTGCTAACTTAATTACCTGTTTAATTTTAAAGGTTTGATTTGGAAGCTTTAATAAGATTAAGGTTTCCAAAGTTTAATTTCCCTTCTCTTTTTCTTGCCCACCCCCCCTTCTCTCACACATACACTGCTTCCCTTCCCCCCCACCCCTTTGGTCTTAAGTCTGTAAGTCTGTTGCCTTTGTAGTTTTGGAAATGGCTCCAGCAGCTGAATACTTCTGCAGGAAATAAAGATCGTAGTTTGTTTCTTTCCACTATTGCTGTGGTGTATGTTAGCGAATGAAATCAGGCTGTAAGAGGCCATCTTTTAAAAGAAACCAGGAGATAGTACAGTAAAATGATGACACTAAGAGGAAAATGTAATAAAGTTACTTTAAGTCTCATATCACTGTAGTTTATATACTCTTTAGTTAAAAATCCAAAGTTATTATATCAATACATACAATAGGAGTAGCTAGTTGTGACAGCTATAGTTCAGGTTACCTAACACCTTCCCTTATAAACTCTTGTTTTCAGTTGATTATAGTCCTCAAGGAATCAATTCTGAAGCACTTAGATGAGAGGAAAGTGATCAGAAACAGTCAGCATGGATTCACCAAGGGAAAGTCATGCCTGACTAATCTAATTGCCTTCTATGATGAGATAACTGGTTCTGTGGATGAAGGGAAAGCAGTGGACGTGTTATTCCTCGACTTTAGCAAAGCTTTTGACACGGTTTCCCACAGTATTCTTGCCAGCAAGTTAAAGAAGTATGGGCTGGATGAATGCACTACAAGGTGGGTAGAAAGTTGGCTAGATTGTCGGGCTCAACAGGTAGTGATCAATGGCTCCATGTCTAGTTGGCAGCCGGTATCTAGCGGAGTGCCCCAAGGGTTAGTCCTGGGGCTGGTTTTGTTCAATATCTTCATTAATGATCTGGAGGATGGTGTGGATTGCACCCTCAGAAAGTTTGTGGATTACTTAAGTTTGTGGATTACACTAAACTGGGAGGAGTGGTAGATATGCTGGAGGGTAGGGATAGGATACAGAGGGACCTAGACAAATTGGAGGATTGGGCCAAAAGAAATCTGATGAGGTTCAACAAGGACAAGTGCAGAGTCCTGCACTTAGGACGGAAGAATCCAATGCACCGCTACAGACTAGGGACCGAATGGCTCAGCAGCAGTTCTGCAGAGAAGGACCTAGGGATGACAGTGGATGGGAAGCTGGATATGAGTCAACAGTGTGCCCTTGTTGCCAAGAAGGCCAATGGCATTTTGGGCTGTATAAGTAGGGGCATTGCCAGCAGATCGAGGGACGTGATCGTTCTCCTCTATTCAACATTGGTGAGGCCTCATCTGGAGTACTGTGTCCAGTTTTGGACCCCACACTACAAGAAGGATGTGGAGAAATTGGAGAGAGTCCAGCGAAGGGCAACAAAAATGATTAGGGAACTGGAACACATGAGTTATGAGGAGAGGCTGAGGGAACTGGGATTGTTTAGTCTGTGGAAGAGAAGAATGAGGGGGGATTTGATAGCTGCTTTCAACTACCTGAAAGGTGGATCCAAAGAGGATGGATCTAGACTATTCTCAGTGATAGCAGATGACAGGACAAGGAGTAATGATCTCAAGTTGCAGTGGGGGATGTTTAGGTTGGATATTAGGAAAAACTTTTTCACTAGGAGGGTGGTGAAACACTGGAATGCGTTACCTAGGGAGATGGTGGAATCCCCTTCCTTAGAAGTTTTTAAGGTCAGGCTTGACAAAGCCCTGGCTGGGATGATTTAGTTGGGATTGGTCCTGTTCTGGGCAGGGGGTTGGACTAGATGGCCTCCAGAGGTCCCTTCCAACTCTGTTATTCTATGATTCTATAACTTTGCTGAACTTTAACTGCTCAGACTGAAATTTTCCATGTGTTCTCTTTATTATTATTTTATCATCATCAATCATCATTATCATTGTGTCCAAGAGCCTGAGTCATGGACCAGGATCCCATTGATTGATAGGTTCATAGATTCCAACTTGGCCAGAAGGAATCATTGCAATCAATTAGTCTGAACTCTTGTATAACACAGGCCACAGAACTTCCCCACAGTAATTCCAAGAACACAGCTTTTAGAAAAACATCCAATCTTCATTTAAATATTGTCAGTGATATTACCATGACCCTTGGTAAATTGTTCCAATGATAATTATCCTCACTGTCAAAAATATATACCTTATTTCCATTCTGAATTTGTCTAGCTTCAGCTTCCAGCCACTGGATCATGTTTTAACTTTCCCTGCTAAATTGAAGAGCCCTTATTAAATATTTGTTCTCCACGTAGATACTTACAGACCATAATCAAGTCACCCCTTAACTTTCTATTTGTTAAGCTAAATAAATGGAGCTCTTTGAGTCTATCACTATAAAGCATTTTTTAATCCTTTAATCATTCATGTGGCTTTTCTCTAAACTCTCTCCAATTTAGCAACATCCTTGAATTGTGTGTCCCACAGCTGGACACAATATTCCAGCAGCGGTCACACCAGTTCCAAATACAGAGGTAAAATAACCTCTCTGCTCCTACTCAAGATTCCCCTGTTTATGCATCCTAGGACCACATTAGCTTTTTTGGCCACAGTGTCACATTGGGAACTCCTGTTCAGCTGATTATCCACCAAGAGCCCTAAATCTTTTTTCAGAGTAACTACTTCCCAGGATAGAATCCTGCATTCTGCAAGTATGACCTACTTTCTTTGTTCATATATGTATACATTTACATGTAGCCATATTAAAACACATATTGTTTGCTTGCACCCAGTTTACCAAGTGATCCAGATTGCTTTGAATCAGTGATCTGTCCTCTTCATTATTTATCTTTCTCCCAATTTTTGTGTCATCTGAAAACTTTATCAGATTTTATATTTTCACACAGGGCCAAGAACCAATCACTGTGGATCCCCACAGGAAATACAGCCGTTTGATGACAATTCCCTGTTTACAATTACATTTTGAGACCTATCAGTTAGTCAATTTTATACCCATTTAATGTGTGCCATGTTATATTGATCTCATTTTTTTAATTAAAATGTTTTGTGATACCAAGTCAAATGTCTTACAGAAGTCTAAGTAAATAGAAAGTTTTGCCAGTGTTAATTATTTCCCCCCATCCATTTCTTAAGCAGCACCAGTACCTCCATCCTTTGGAGTAGGGACTTGAAAATTTGGCATGAGAATGTTTCTGTGGCCAGAGAGGTGCCTTTTACTGCCCTTATGAAAATCTACCCTGAGTTGTAGAACTCTGAATCTGGAATCTGGAATCTGATGAGGTTCAATAAGGATAAGTGCAGGGTCCTGCACTTAGGACGGAAGAACCCAATGCACAGCTACAGACTAGGGACTGAATGGCTAGGCAGCAGTTCTGCGGAAAAGGACCTAGGGGTGATAGTGGACGAGAAGCTGGATATGAGTCAGCAGTGTGCCCTTGTTGCCAAGAAGGCCAATGGCATTTTGGGATGTATAAGTAGGGGCATAGCGAGCAGATCGAGGGACGTGATCGTTCCCCTCTATTCGACATTGGTGAGGCCTCATCTGGAGTACTGTGTCCAGTTTTGGGCCCCACACTTCAAGAAGGATGTGGATAAATTGGAGAGAGTCCAGCGAAGGGCAACAAAAATGATTAGGGGACTGGAACACATGACTTATGAGGAGAGGCTGAGGGAGCTGGGATTGTTTAGCCTGCAGAAGAGAAGAATGAGGGGGGATTTGATAGCTGCTTTCAACTACCTGAAAGGGGGTTCCAAAGAGGATGGCTCTAGACTGTTCTCAATGGTAGCAGATGACAGAACGAGGAGTAATGGTCTCAAGTTGCAGTGGGGTAGGTTTAGATTGGATATTAGGAAAAACTTTTTCACTAGGAGGGTGGTGAAACACTGGAATGCGTTACCTAGGGAGGTGGTAGAATCTCCTTCCTTAGAGGTTTTTAAGGTCAGGCTTGACAAAGCCCTGGCTGGGATGATTTAACTGGGAATTGGTCCTGCTTTGAGCAGGGGGTTGGACTAGATGACCTTCTGGGGTCCCTTCCAACCCTGATATTCTATGATTCTATGATTCTATGATTCTATGAATGTCACCGTTTTTACACATTTATTGGGCTTTTAGAGGCTTGCAGCTAAAATCTCTAACTTTTGCTCCAGACCTAGTGTTCCCTACATACCAGTTGCACCAGGCTTGCTCCCAGACCACACCAAGACTCTGTATGGATGGACACAAAGCTAGAAATCTGGATGGGAGATCACAGTAGCAACACCCACCTGTGATGCTGGCAGACCTACTGATGCCAAAACCCCAGGTCAATCCACCTGTGTAATAGCATAGATCAAAGTAATTGTTAAATGTATGGTTTCAGAGTAGCAGCCGTGTTAGTCTGTATTTGCAAAAAGAAAAGGAGTACTTGTGGCACCTTAGACAAGTACTCCTTTTCTTTTTGTTAAATGTATAAGAGTGTATTTGGTGTTTAAACTTTATGAAAACTACTGAGTTGTTACTTACTTTGTTTTCACTTATCTGTATCCTATTATAATGTAATACAAATATTTACACAGTAAATACCCCTGTAACTGAATAACCCATCAGACAAGAAAGAAGCCTTGTGGAATGTAAACGAAGACATTTAAGAGAAAAGTGCTAATTTCAAAGGAAATGGTCATTGAGGTCAAAGACTCTACATGCACTCCTCACTCTCCATCATCAAAGGAAAAGCTTGGATGAGTAGTGATATTGTCAGCTTGTTTTCTTGAGAAGAAGCTATAAGTGTGGATTCAAGGAAGGATCATGCATCTCTGGATTGTTGGGCTCTTACAGGGAAGTGTACCAGATGCAAAGCAAAGATCCCCAGAGACAATCTGCGTACCCTGAAATACATTTGGGCAACTGGCAGTTTATTACATCACTGCCACCATTTGGAATTACAAACTGTGACTCACCTGTGCATCTATTTTACCTGCTTTAATGTCTCAATAACTGTAATTTCCTTTTCTTAGCTAATAAACCTTTAGTTAGTTTACTATAGAATTGGCTCCCAGCATTGTCTTTGGTGTAAGATCTAGAATACCAGTTGATCTGGGGTAAGTGAGAAGTCTCTTGGGACTGGGAGCAACCTGATGTGGTGTGATTTTTGGTTTAAGTGACTTTTTAATCACAAAGTCCAGTTTATCTGGGTGGTAAGATAGACGGGAAGGTCCCAGGGGACTGTCTACGACTCCATGGTAAAACTGGTATACAGATCCAGGAGTTAACATTTGTTACTGGCTTGGTGAAATCTAATTATAGAATACACCACCAGCTTGAGGTATCTGCCCTGTTTTCTGAAAGTCTGTCCTGAGGCAGGCTCTCACAGTTGTGAGTCACTCCAGACAGCGTGACAACCACCTCTACTCTCATTTACCATAGGGAAAAGTACACTGCACTGGGAATCAAGAAGTGACCATAAGCTCTTATCTTAAGCTCTTCCACTGACTGTTGTTAATTCTGTGTACTTCACAGTCTGTATTATAAATACATCAGATTCCTACCTCAGGAGGCAAGCAATTCACCCATTTTACAAGGATGGTATCTGAAAGGCTGCACAAGATTACTTCTGGTGAAGTGCTGAATAGACCCCAGGTGTGTAATTTAGCAAGTTTAATTCACTTTTTTTTTTCAGAATAAATGTACCAAATGTGCTTTGCTGTGATCTACCATCACTAGACCACTCTCCTCTCAGGAACAGAGACCAGAGACAAGAATAGAAACTAGGATTCCTAATTCCCATTCTTTTGCTGTCTAGTAAATAGTCCTGTAACTATGACAAAGTGTGCCCACATCCTCCCCTAGTGGCTAGTCTGCATAGAGGATAACAGCTTACTTTGGATTCCAGTTGCTCCTTCTGCTCAATTGATAGAGGTCTGTGCTATGGATCAGAAGGTCCTAAGTACCAACTAAAGCTGGTCAGAATTATTTTTTTTCTTTTTGGAAAATTCCAACTTGTAATTGAAAAAAACAAAAACTTTTAAGAATAGAAAATTTGTATTTTCCATTTTGAATCGACTTTTCATTGCATTTTCAAAATTATATAATATAATGTACAATTTTTACTAATTCAAAATTTTTAAAAATCAATTTATCTAAATGACATGTCTCCATCAACCTCACATTTTATTTTGTGGAAAATTTATTGATGGTTTATTTAGATTTTCTTTTCCAAACAAAATAGAAGGAAAACATCTTAAAATCATGGATTATCTCACAAAACAAATCTGGTTCCCTTCAGGGTCCCTATAGGACCACTGCCTTACTCAGTGCACAAGATATGCACTGAGTGAGATAGAGGACTGCAAAAAGATCGATCTTTCTTACATCTTTCTTATATCACTGGATTGGGATGCAGGAGAGCAGGGATGGATCCTACAAAGCATTTACAGCTACAGTTAAACAATATTGACCAGTTTTGGCTACTTCTATTTCCTTACAAACAACTGAATATCTAGATTAAGTGTGGCAATTATCACAGTGAAATGTGGTATTTAGAAGAGTAAATAAAGAGTTTTGATCTTGGTAATGGAGAAAACCTCAGAACAACCATAGCTATGGAATTGTTACTGGCACCTTCATAAGACTCACACAAACTATAACACATTCCGATCAAGTCAGTTTAGTAGAATACTCACTAGGCTCATGTTTATATGTGAGGCCCAAGGAAGCAAGTATTGTGCTATATGGCTGCATATTATATTGACTACATATTTTAGACTTTGTTTTGAATCAAACCTTTTAGAAATAATTTAAATAGAAAAAAGTACTTAATTACTCTACAAACAAGTCAGATGTTAGGATCTTGTAATGCCCTAAGCCTTATACTAGCCCCTGGCTTTATTGTGAGTTCTTAAGATTCTGCCGACAGGACTCTTTGAAATTAAATTCAGATCAAGTTAAAGCCTGTTTTGAAAAAATTATAATTATAAGCTATGTTTTGGGATTTTCTTTTTTCAGTTAGAACATTTTCAGTACTTAGCCCAGAAAAGAAAAAAAAAATTGCCTTCCTTTCTCTCTAACTTTTTGATAACATAACAACTTGATGAGAAAAGTGAGTATCATTAGGTTCTGTGTTAGCAATGAAATACACACAGGGACCAATATTATCTAAACTAATGATTTTGGGTGCCCAACTTTAGAAGTCTTAAAGGGGCCTGATTTTCAGAAAGTGGGTGCTAAGCATTTTCTGAAAATAAGTTCCCTTTAAAATGTCTTGAATTGGACCCCACGAAGTGAGGCACCAAAAATCACTGGTCATTTTGGAAATCTTGGCCAGGGCTTCTAAGTATCATAGCAAGAACAAATCAGATAGATAGAGCTAAAATAGCTATGTTGAAATAAAACTATCTTATAAATATAGGCATATTAAAAAACAAATTAACCATTAATACAAGGATAAGGTTGAAGAATCAAGCACATAAAAGTCATGAAATTCCAAAAGTTATTTTTTTTTCTCATAATGTTAATTCAGCCACGTTGCATGTCCCATATTTTTATGGTATGCATGAATACCTTAAAGTTTACATTTAAAAGGGAGAAAGGATTAGAGATCATTAGATATTAAGTGCCAAAAACCACTTCCATGGCATTTTAATGTTGCTCATTTAAGAGCTCAAAAGTCAGGAAATGTCAGTGGTAAGACTGAACATGAAACCTTAACTGTATGCCTAGGTAGCCAAAGTAGCCAGGCCTGTCACTGGGGAGTTCTGAGGGCAGTGGGGCCCAGCAAGGAATTCTCCTATCTCCCTGGGCTCTGGAATGGCATCAAAGTATTTCCACAACCACAGATGCAGGCCTGTGCCCTTGCTGTTTTAGTTCATATATCTATGTAAATAGAACTATTGGTCATGCCACCATTTCTCCCTTCCTGCCCTGTCCACACACCTACTTGGCCAACAGAATGCTAGAGGGTGGTGTGTATGTGGGGAGATGCTTTATCTTTCACCTTATTTGTTGCTCCTTCTGCTAAATCCTTCTGCCCCACTGAAGTCAAACTCCCATTGATGTCAATGGGGTGGGATTTCACCTTCTGTCTGTAAATGATACATATTCTACACACCCATTAGCAGTCTAGCTTCTGCAAGTTACATACACTACTTTACCACTTAAATCTGTTTTCTGTCTTGTGTATAACCCAAGTGTAACTTGCACCACTGTTCAAGTGATCCTAATTAATAAATTAGACCACAAGACTTCCAAGGGAATTGCATTTGTTTACACCTAGTCTGAATTTGATATAAGTTCTTCAACTTGTACCAGTATGTATATTTGTAATGATTAACAAAAAGACTGGGGGGAAATTGTCACCATTTCATTCTGGATATTTTGTGCCCCTGAGATTTTACTTTTCCCTGGGTATTTGAGACAGAACTTGTAAAATCCAAGCCCCTGTTTTTCAACTGAAATTTTGTACTTGAAATATTTCAAGTAGAAATGGTACAGTAGCCATCTTTAAGATGTTAATATGCGTGTTACAGGTGAGGAAAGTGTGGAAGATACAAAAAACAGGATGATTATGCTACCCAGATGGTGATGCTGCTCGCTTTCTCTATATCCACATTTCTTCCTGGAGAGCTGACATAGTGGACATTCATCCTCATCTGAGGACTGACTACTGATCATCTCATGTTTGTGAGGTGAATTATCTTACCCATATAGATCCACAGGTAAATAACGGAGAACAACACTAAATTGAACATCAGCATTTCTGCTGAGTTAACATGAATGATCTCTGTGGAAGGACTAATGTGCTTCTTTGGAACATGACTGGCCTGTATCTCCTGTCCAGTGGCTGTCTAAAGGGAAGTTCCCTCAGTACAAGATTTTTTTGGAAGTGAGGAGAAGCACCCAATCTCTAACCCATTGCAGAGAGCTTCACAGAGCTCTTCCCTTCTACTGCAGCAATGAACTGGAGCAGAAACACACCCCATTTGTACTAACAAGTGGTTGATAGGGAAACCTAAAGGTGCTTGAAAAAATATAAGAAACTCTAGGTTTCTTCTGACTGGCTTAGAGAAAGCATACAGAATGCATCCTTCCCCACTGAAAAAAGAGTTCTAAATGGCTTCTGTTGACTCTGAGTTTGTAGCATAGGCATGTATCAATGAGTACAATGAGTAATAGGAAACACCAGGCAATTTTAGCCAGTCAGCTTTTACCATATCACCAATATCAGCTTGAAAAGTTAAATTGCATATATACTGCAAAAAAACGATTTAGAATTGCCCCAGATTTAAGCTTTGGTTCCAGGATGTGCTGAACACCTTCAACTCCTGCTGCCTTCAGTGTCACTGGCATTCAGCAGCATTAAGGAGATGGTCAGTTCCTTGCAGGACAAGATAGAATCTTTGTGCCAATTTCATTGTAAATTTGCTAAGGGTCTAAGACTCTGAGAGAGCTCCACAAATGCAGAAGTATGCAGTGTGAGGTGCTTTTAATTTTGCACGACGTGTTTATCACACCTCTAATTATCAGTGGTGTTACAAGTTAGCTTGGCACACTGGGATAAAAATAGAGTACATCATGATTTCTTTTTTTTTTATTTTGTGTAAACAATATAAAGCTACATCAATATACTGTTCATGTAAAGCAGGGTGATTATTACGGCTGATGATTGTATTTGACACACAGGAGCACAGATAACTTTTTACAGCTGCTATTCAAGTTCATTAATTTACCTAATTTGTTAGCAATAATATTTGGTCAGGGAGGAGCTCATGATACTGTGAGGCTTGCTTCTTGCTGAGATTGCCTATTTAGAAAGGAAGATTAGTTATTTAAAAGGAATATCAAATGTTGAACTAGAATATTTGAGGTTTTAACAGCAATAATCAGCATCACCTATTATGCTGTCTATAGGTGGTTTTCTTCCTGCCTAGATGACTGGAAGCATAAACTAAGTAAGATGTGTCAGGATTATTGGGTTTCAGTAAGTGTAATATCTGATTGAAATAAGACATAACTGAAACGTCACAGGGAAGAGGTAACAGTTTATCCTACCAGTACTGGTTTGTACTAAATGTACTAAGGTTATCCTTCTTTTCAAAAGAACCAAAAGTAATACCACTTCTAAATTATTCCAGCCTAATTCAGTTATATCTAAAAAAGTTGAGCTCCCACAGACAGCTTTTTATATTCTTCCTCCCCTGTCTCCCCATCCTGTGTGTGTGTCACTTCAGTAAACAGATACAAGTTGATAAAGGTTTTTATAGGAGTTATTATGAGCTTTTTATTTTAGAGAAGGAAAATGAATAACTGTTTTCCCTCTTCTTTGTGGCATCCAACTCCCTTACTCTTGCACATTATGCAAACTTCAAGGAAGAAGCAGTTAGCATGTCAGAGAACAAGTGATGATAACTCCTGAGTGGTGCAGTCTGCAGCAGCTTCTTTAGTTTCACGACAGGCACATTAGTCTGGAGTTTAGCTGCTTCTCCTTAATTGGATTGCTTGCATAAATTGCAATACAAGGTGGACATGTGATAGCTTTCTTTTTTCCCAATCAGTCATGTCAAGAGAACCTTACGTATTTTATATAGAAATGAGAAAAATTTATAATTTGAAGAGATGAGAAGATGGCGCAGGGTAAAAGCTGATATTCTTCCTTTATAACAGATAGCCCCAAGTTGTAGAGGCCATTATTTCTTGCATTTTCAGAGCAAATGAACTTGACAGATGGCTGTGTCACCTAAACCCCTACCTACCAACTTGATTATGCAGAAAACAATACAATAGAAAAGAAATCATTACTGAAGGAACCTGGTTAGTCCACAGAGGGCTGAGCGATGCAGAAGAACAAAATTACAGTTGTGGAATTGAACAGCAAGAATGCATTTAACATAAAGTGGGTTACAGCAAGGCAATCAGTCATGGCTAAAGCTATTGTCTGAGCTTGCTTGCATGGTATATGAAGTAATCTGTCATCTACCACTGAATTTATGCTTAGTTTATAGTAGGAAACTACAAAGGTTTTGCCAGGGCATGTTTTGGTAGTCTTAAGTAGCTCAACTGTGGATCTATAAAATTAAAACTATGGGAACTCAGGACATTTTTCTGCTCTCACTGTGTTTTGGAGGACATCACTTTAATACAGAAATGATCCCACCACATTTCTCTGTTTCTCTGACATTAACCAAATCACACCACTTATTGGAAGTCAAAGGACAAAGCTTTATTCACAGCGGTAAGATAAACAATTCACAGCTGTTCTATGCCATATTACACCATCATCACAGCACACTGGACCTCACTGCAAGTCAGCCTGCAGAATCCAGAAAGCAACATGCAATGTCTATGGCTTAGGGTAGGGAAACATTTACTCTCTGCAGTTTTATCAGCTCGCCCTTTAGCATATTCTTTGCAAAAATTAAGCCATTTTGCCAGTAATTTTTATTATTTATTTGCTTTTAAGCTTTATTATATAAACCTCATATATTGTGAGTGCCTACATTGGCTTGCAGTCTATTCCTCTTCCCTTCAATGGTTTCAGGGGGCATTCACTATTTCCATACCCTGTAGGGCTTTATGCTGATGTAGATCTATGTTTACACTAACATTTTAATTAATTAATTCAAATAACTAGTTATTGAAAAAAATCTTATTATGCTAATAGTATTGATTAATTCTGCTGCTTCTAAATTATTTTTTCTCCAGAAGCACTACTAAATAATTCAGATTTAAGAATTATGCCTGAAATCTCCTACAAAATAGCTGAGCCAATAGCATGCTCTTCTTGCAGCCTCACATCCGGGTTCCTAGTGCCCTATTTTCCAATCACAGCACACAGTCATGACACTGCCTTCTTTTATTCTTAAAACATGTGGGAGTAGCCACTGGTCCATGTGTACATGTTCTATCAAAATGTTTTGCTTGAAAAAAAAATTATCAGTTGATGACCTTGTGTGAAGCATCTTGTGATCCATTAACTTTCTGATACCCTTCATAATCATCACCTGCTAAATGTCTGAAACAGCCCTAAGACAAGCTCAACACCATAGGAGACATATAATAACTTCTGACATTCTAAAGTTGAGCTTTTCAGTGGAGAAGGAATTTGGCCACATATCTTCCACTAAACTAATGGAACCCGGAACTACTTTGAAAATTTCAGCCGAAATAAATGTCTCATAATCTTCAAGTTCAGTTGCTTGCCATGGTAATGTTTTTTCAATTCCTTTTCAAAATGGTGTTGACAGAACTTCCCATCCATTTACAATAATTTTAAAAAATGACTTTAGGGTCACCTGTACATACATTGATTTGAAATGGAGTCACCTTGATCGAGTCGCTTACTATAAAAGTGGGTAGCCAAGTTTGCTCATTCATTTCATTCTGCTTTGGAGTGAAGTATATGTATTATAATACACACACATATATATATTTTTTCCGATACCAGTCTTCCATAAAGAGGTTCTTGCCTACTTTTCAATGGTTTTGTAACTGTCAGAGTATCTTTTTTTTTTGACTAGTTACAAGAATCAGACTTAGACAGTAACCAAAAATTTGATAAAGCATGGACAAGGAGGACTGGATAACATTCATTGCAGGCACTAAGTGAATGAGCTAATGAATTTAGTAACCACCGGGCAAGTACCAAAAATGTAGGGAAAACAAAAACAGTAATTATTGTTCAATGAAGAAGAAAAGAGAAATCTTGGCAAATAATAATTGCGCTGGAATGGAATTGTCTCATCCAATCAGAGAAAAGAGTACTGTCACTGATATATAACTGCAATTTTTCTTATTTATGGAACTCACTGTTTTTTTACTCATTGTGGGTGTCCAATTTGTTTAATTACTTTAGTTATATATCAATAATCTCACAAATTTCTGTATTCTGATTGGCTAACAGTCACTGACAGCCAATCAGATTGCAGAGATTTACTTAATCATTATATAGCTATTTCTCACTAACTATAGCATGAAAATGCAAATCTCTTCATGCTGCTTGGTGACCATAATCCCTCTGCTTTGAGGCCTCCAGTACAAAGACTCTGCCTCAGCTTCTTCTTATTTTTTTGGTAAAGCAGACGCCCTTCCCCCACCCCAACCTTTAAATGAAAGAGAAGGTGGTTTGTGGGGAGCAGAAAAAACAATACTCCCCTCTCAGCAGCCAGGCTCCTCTGCAAGCATCTGAGTATGTTGGGATTTCCTACATAAGAGTGGCCATACTGGGTCAGACCAAAGGTCCATCTAGCCAGGGCCAGCTCCAGGCACCAGCTTTCCAAGCAGGTGCTTGGGGCGTCATTGAGAACGGGGCAGCAGTCCGTGTCCCACGGCAACAGCCCTGCTGTTCTTCTGGGTGCGGCGGCAATTCGGCGGCAGCTCCGCCGCTGTGGTGGCAGCAGCAATTCAGTGGCAACTGCTTGGGGCGGCAAAATTGGTAGAGCTGCCCCTGCATCTAGCCCAGTATCCTGTCTTCCCACAGTACCCAATCTCAGGTGCTTCATAGGGAATGAACAGAACAGGTCATCATCAAGTGACCCATCCTCTGTCACCTATTCCCAACTTCTGGTAAACAGAGGCTACCTTCTTGCCCCTTTTGGGGTGATTCTATTAGGGATGGTCAGGCATCTGTTAGGGTTGGAAGAACTTGATAAGACCTGTGGTAGTAAGAGGTGGATTAGGGAGAGCAGGAGCATGGTTCTTTACTCCTCAGGAGCCCTGCATGGACCCTGAGGGGCAGGAGAAGGCACAGGTAGGTGGGGAACCTGGGAGTGAAGAATCTCAGTCCTCACTTCCCATGCTGTCTCCAGGTTCTCCATGGACCCCATGCCAGGGTGTTGTGGTGAGTGAAAACTCCTTCTCCCACATCCATATTCCCCCACAAATTTAGGAGATTGTTCATCTTCATTGCAGCCTCCAACTCTTACAGTTAGGGCTCCCCAACCCTTCCCTTCCCCTCCCCCCCCCAACTCCAAGACTTAGGAGGACCATCAGCCTGCCCCCATGGGCTTTATGAGGCACGTGTCCTTCTTGTGTCCTTGTTATTAGGCTCTCTTGGGGTCATACTGCTCCATCTCCTGAGTAAGCCTTAGGAGAGGCTACCTGGGGGTACCCTATGCCTTACACTCTGAGTCATAGGAGGATAACTGGGCAAACCTCCAAGGTGCCAAAATGAGCTCATCGTCCAGAACAATTATATGAGAGTGGGTCTCCCAGCCCACTGAGAGGACTGGGGAGAGCAGAGAGCTTGTGGTTAAAAGAACAGTGGTCATTTTCTCCTTCCTGTGGTTTTACAGAAAACCCCTAGCAAACCTAAGGAGGTTGCCCCACCAAGCCTTAATTGCTTATAATCATGTTTACAACCAGTTTCACCTAAACACACATGTAATGTGGCTTGAATTCACACTCAAGGTGGGTATAAATTTTGTTAAGTCATGTACAGTAAGTGCACAATATTAGAGGTGATATAAGAGGCAACTAAGTAAGTAATTCCAAGTAAGAATGTAAATTATTTAAACTGCTAGCAACTGGGCAAGATTTAGAAGTGCAATTTCTCAACATTTTAAATTATAGCTTCTCAGAACAGCTAGCTCTAGAGCACACAAATGAAAAAGCTATTCTCGACTTAGTGACTCACTGTAGTTATTCTTAAACCAACTCCTGTGTCTTTCTTAGGACTAAGTAAAAGTGATGATAACAGAATTAATTCAGCATCCTTAGGGGAGGAACTGTACCAAACACTAGCTTGGTGACACTAAACTTTAAAAAGGGAGAGTGTAAAAAATGAGAAAGCTAGTCAGAAAGGCCCTAAAGTCAAAAGTGAGGTAATTAAAATCCTTAGACTGCATTGGAGCCACATAAGCAAACCACAACAAAGTGAGAGAGACATACATCCCCCTCAACAGAAATGGAAACAGGAAGAAAAAGAAGAAGAAAACCTAAAGGCATAAAAACAAATGACAAGAAATGTGCTAAGTATATCAAAATCAAGAATCTTTATTGTGAGAGACTGTCTGGGTCCAGTGGACTACACCTGGGAGAAAAGGGAGCAATTCACAAGAAGAAGGGCATAGAAGAGATCAGTGATTTGTTTGCCTGAGTCTATGCCACCGATGATACTGGGGAAATTCCTACCCTGGACAAAGATTAGGCACTGTCAGATAATGAGGTGTCACAAAAGGAAGTACTGTAAGAAAATGATAAATTAAAACACAAGAAACCAGCAGGCCTGGATGATACTCATCCAAGAGTTCAGAGAGAATTTAGATGGCTGAGCTACTATGTCAGAGAAAGGGAGGCTAGCCAACCTATATAAAAGGTTCTGGGGTGATTCTGGGTATAACAGACCATGGAGCATTACTTAAGTACCAGATATATTGACTGAAACAATAAATTATAACACTCCTATATTAACAAAATATAACAGGGACAAATGCATAAGCAATTGTATGGAGACTCTGAAGAAGCATCTCTCTGCATTTATTTGCAATTTATATGGAGTTACATATATAAGCTCTCCTAGATATCACCCATTTTCTGCAGATTTATTGATCCATATCCAGTTCTTCTCAGCAGATATAGTGATATGTCTCTTCCCCATCATTACTGAACTCCTAAACACCTCCAAAGAATCATCTGTAGTGGAGCAGCTTGCCAAATATCTCCAGAAGCAGAAGATTTTGCACTTAAAATGCCTAGGTTGTTGTGAGGAATCCACTTCATATTATAGACACAACTTCCAGAGGCAAACTGCTTCTCCCTATCTCATAAATATGTTTACTTACATCAATACCACCTAAAATGCAGCATCAGAATAGGGGGTCTGAAGAGGAGGTCTGCTCACAACAGAAAATACTTTCTTTCTCTTTGTGTATTAGCTCTTGATAGAACAGAAGGATTCACTTCACCTTCTAGCATGAATTACATTAGTGCTGGAGTAAAAGATTCCATTCCTCATTTAGCTCACTGTCTAACTGCTAGTGATGCAAAGCAGCCTCATCCAGGCCAACATTCTGGCCTGGTAATTTCAAATGCATTCTTTCCGTCCTCAAAAGTGACAGGGTCAGTTCCAGACTTTTGCTAATATGGCCAATTCTTTTTTTTTTTTTTTTTGCCCCTTAGCATTCCCAAATGCCAGCCCAGTTAACAGCTATAGCGGGGGGTGTCAGCATTGTTCTACTTCCCCCTATCTCCCGCTACAAAATGCTTTTATTTCAAAGTCAACAGATTTCATTTAAACTGAAACCAGATTACATTCTCTGTCCTCTTAACTCTCTCTCTCTCTCTCTCTCCATCCAGTGTGGCTTTTGATATCAGGTTAGCTACTTTGGGGTGTGCTTTTAGTGGTAGGCCTACATTAAAGACTTATGTCTCCTGTAAGCTAAAAATCTGTACAACCCTGAGATGAAGTACTTCCCCTGTATTTATTTCACCGTTAAAAAAGAGCAACTGCTCACTCATCTAAATGCTGATCTAGTCTTCCCTATGTTAAGAAAAAGTTACAGTATGATACAAATGTATCTTTGATTAATCATTCTATTCAATTTGATTAACTTACTAGGAATATTTTTCTTGGTTTTAGCATTTTGAGTGTCCGTGGAATCATAGGATCTAGAGATCAAAAAGACTTATTAAGTCATCTAATCCATCTCCCTGCCAGTGCAGGACTTTTCTGTGATGTACATTTACTAGTGTTTTGTCCATTTTAGTTTTAAATGTGCTGAGAGATAAGGATGCTTTGTACTTTGTTCTTATCTTACTGTTAATGGTGTTATTATTTTGGATGCTTTTCGTGTAAAACCCCCTGCTGTTTTGTCTATACTAAAGTTTAAAACAAAACTGAAAACATTAAATCACAAGCACTAGATAATGCTATTTTCTACTTCTGTTGAATACTACCTTACTGCACAAATAGTTGTATTGGAATGAATAGGACTACCCACTGAGTAAGATAATACTCATTGTGATTAAAGGTGACAGAATCTGACCCAGTGATTATTTAGGTACTGGCATCCAATTCTAGAAATATGTAAGTAATTGATGTATTGGCAGATTCTTATTTTACACGATGTACATGTAGTTTTCCACTCCATGCATCTGATGAAGTGGGTTCTAGCCCACGAAAGCCTATGCCCAAATAAATGTGTTAGCCTCTAAGGTGACACAAGGACTCCTCATTGTTTTTGCTGATTCAGACTAACACTGCTACCACTCTGAAACGTGTCTACATAATTATTGTCATTTGCAGGCGATAGTTATGTGAATTTGTACTAACAATGGATGAACTTCAAAATTAGAGGGCTTGAGCCTGCCAGTGTCTATACACGAGTTCTGATTGTGTAAAAATTAATTGTGGGATATGGCCCTGAGTTCTTAATGGCAAAGCTAGACCCATCTTTCCATGCTTCCCAGAAAAGGACAGGTGTTTGCAATATAATTTTGTGAATGCCTTCTCCTATTCTACAGCATGCTGCAAGGCAGTTTGGGATTCTTAGTTGTTAGCAGCATTAATTTCTTTTACTGATGACATCATCAGTATTTTGTCACTATAGAATTTAGCTCTTCTGTGTAAAGCTGACCCTGGAAGTTTTAAACATTGATTTTCTTTTTCTTTGTAGCATAAGAGAATGATTTATTATCTTCTTCTGGGACATCAGCTACTGGCAAGAAATAGCTTTTATAACACACTCTAAAGCCACTTATACTGATTGTGTATTTAAGATATGGATAAAGAAATGTGCTCTACCTGGACACAGGAATGTCAGCAGATAGGACATATGGAAAAGTGAAAATAAAATATGCTTCTTTTCCCATAATGTTATAGCCACTTTAAAAATAAAACAAAACAAAATTTTTAAAAAGAAAACCTTTAGTTTGTAGAGGTCACAAAAATTTTCCAGATTTACCTTTTTATCTGATATTTTTAATCTTTATAATTTCTGAATTAAAATATATTGAAACTATACACTCTAACCATGAAAGACTAGAGTGAATGATACACACACACATACAAGAATATACTGTAGGGAGCTTCCTGCTTGACACGGGTTTGGACAAGATGACCTACTTTAAATAGGCTTTCTCCATCTCTCATATCTATGATTCTGTGAATGTGTATGATTTATACAATTGGTTTATTTTGAGGTCCAAATATAAATACATCTGAAAACTGTTTTTTTACTCAGATATTGGACCAGATTAATATTTGGTTGTGATAACAAGCCAAGTATTTATATAAATCAGCAGAAGACTGTAAGACTACAACTCTTGCAGTATTTACCATGAAAACACACTGGTAAGTATACAGAAGACAGTCTGATAGCATTTCCAGCACATGAATGCTTTCAATTTCATGAGAAGATGAGATACCAAGGGCTGTGTGTGTGTGTGTATGGCTGTCTGTGCTATTTTCTAGTATAAAAGGCCAAGATAGTGCAGTGTAGTTTCCTAGAGGAAACTAGAAAGAAAACAGGATCTCATTTTGAAAGAAATATTTTATTCAGAAGACATACAATTAATTGGAGTGAGTGGAAGACAGAAATACTTGGTGTATCTAAATCAAAAATCTGTTATAAGTAGAGAGACAAGGTGAATGAGGTAATATGTGAGCACAATTTTGTTAATCTAAATGTTCATTTGTGGAGATTTTCTGAGCCCCAAAATTGAGATTTGAGTTTTGTAACTAAATTTAATTTGTTTTGGGACTAAGTTAAATTTATTTTGGACAGAAAAGGAAGTAGATTTCAAAGGCCAGGTATAAGATTGACTCACAAATTACTGTACTAGAATTACTGTACTCTGTCTCCTGACAACAGATTTTGAGAACTCATGGAATAGACTAAGCTATTATACCACCTTATATTTTAAAACAACTAACAGAAAAGATGTTTCCTGGGGCAGGAAGGAAGGGGTGGATGGGAGGTAAGAAGATGATTCAGGATATTCAGCAGCTAGAGACTGACTGTGTTGAGAACAGTCAATTTTTATGGATATTCAGATCCAAAAGCTGGTACAAAAAATCAAAACCAGATATGGTTATCAATATTGGTGCACAGACCTACCTGTAGGCCTTGTTAGACTATACTAGCTCCTTCAGTGTATTCATAAATCTTCACCTATACATCATGTATCTGTCTGGACTGACGGAATTAAGATATATTTGAATAATGAAGCAGTTGTTTTTAATCACAATAAAGTATTGTCATTAGTGATTTACTTTCCTTGAAAGTGTCATGGTATAAAATTACTTTCAAACCAATAAAAACATTCAGAAGAACTTCAGAGTTGTTACCAATGCAACACTAGTTTAGCATAGGACTGGAAACAAAGATTTAGACCAAATGTTCTTGAAAACACTTGCGATGATAGCAAAATGTACAATGGCTTTCTGTGGAAATCCAAATAAAATATTTTACATCAGTTTACTGCACAAGCATTATTTTCATTTTAATTCAAGCAATAAATAGCATAATTTAAGCTTTATGTGCATTAATTTAGTATGAATTTATCTTTATCAAGATGGAAAAAGTGCAAATGAAACAATTTGTGTTTATGTAGCAAAAGGATAATAGATATAAATAAATTGTACTATAGATTCAGTAGGAAATGCTACAATAATATGCAGGTAATTGTTTCCTCTAAAAATGAAAAAGAGATCAAGTCTAGCTACCCTTATTTCCTACTTTTGACATCTGGCTGTGTGTAATTATAAGATATATGTTGCAATGCACATGCGCCATTAGAAGAGATGAAATAATCAATAAAGTTACACTGGATGCACTTTTTAACAATTGCACATTAGACAAATCTTAACCCCTTTGATGCCACCACATATGTGAAATTGGGATCTAGTTTAGAGAACCAAAATCTAATTAATATCTGTTAAATACCAACATTAATTAAGGGGGTGATTCTGTCACCCTTACATTGAGCAATAATCTTACTTCATGAGTAGTCCCATTTATGTCAATGGTAATAATACTGCAATTAGAAAAGGAGAATTTTTGGCACCTTAGAGACTAACCAATTTATTTGAGCATAAGCTTTCGTGAGCTGCAGCATCCAATGAAGTGAGCTGTAGCTCACGAAAGCTTATGCTCAAATAAATTGGTTAGTCTCTAAGGTGCCACAAGTACTCCTGTTCTTTTTAGTCTCTAAGGTGCCACAAGTACTCCTTTTCTTTTTGCGGATACAGACTAACACGGCTGCTACTCTGATACTGCAATTATGAATTAGAATATTAAGTTATTGTGCTAATAATCTCCTGTTATCGAATCTTTTACAGACCAAGTCCTGTACTGATCTGCATTTTACAATGACAAGTTACCATCTGGCACATTAATAAAGTTGTGTTTCTTTGTTTTTAAGAATTTGAGTGAATGTATTTGAATAAAACAGAATTTTGATAGCAATTTAAAATAAAAAAATAAATCTTGGAATTTTGCATGAGGGAAACAGCTCTACAAATAGAGAATGGGAAGAAATTATAACTGTGTGAAGCAGTAATGGCTCAACAAACTGAGAAAGGATTTCTTAGACTCTGGTGTGTCTGAGAGGCAATGTCTCTGTGCTTAGCACTCACAGCTGAGGTTTGAAATGCAACCAGAGTAATTAGCAGTTACTCTATGTATCTTGAAGTGCTTTGCAAAGGGATTGGTCCTTTGGGTAAGAGGAAGAGTTGGGAGGAGAAATTAGAGTACTGTACCTTTCTAGTGCTCTCCTGACACACATTGTTTGGTCAATGGTGAGAACTAGCCAGATTCCCTGAAACAGCACGCACTATTACTAATGCTTTAACCTCTGGACTGATTCTCCACTGCCCTGTATCCTGTGTAGTCAGTTTTGCTCGTGAAACATGAACATCAACATTACTAGATCACTATGACCTCTTTTTACACTCACTTAGCACTCACTGTCCACAGTAATAAATGACTAAGAACCATGTGATGGGCACCGCATATTCAGGCCCTACATGTTTAATTCAAGCCCTTAAAAAAAAAAAAAACACCACAAAATAAACATGACCAAAATAAACAGATTAAATAAATTCCTATTTAGCTCCCAGTAAATAGTTCCCAACAATGAGTCCAATCAGGTAGGCTTTTTAAAAAGCACAGGGAGTTTTCCAGGATTTCAGGTTTGGGTTCTGAGATCCAAATTCAGCTACCACTTACACAGCCAAGGAGTCCCCCTCCCCTGGCTACAGAACTTGTGTCCTTTACACATTAGCAACACACTATCAGGACAGCTACCTTGTAACAAAAGAAACTCAAATTGTTCAAAAATGCTAAAGTGGGATTTGGAGAAGCAGAAAGGTGTCATTTGTTTATTTTTCTTCCTTCAAGGAAAAGTCCTATAGAAATCAACAGAAAACAATAGCCTTTTAACCATTCTATAGAATTTAATTGAGAATTACAGAATATCCCTTCTCTAAGGTGGTCCAAAAAACCTGTAGAAAGGATATGGTTTTCTCTTCAATTCTATAGAACTGTTGGTTCTTCCGTTTTGAAAATCTTGGACTGAAGTGTCTGGATTTAGCTCTTAATGAATTAAAAAAATCAGTTTATAAAAGGTTTGCAGACCTCCAGAAACACAAACTTGCTTCATACTGTTGCCACAAAGAGACCTTTTCCTCTCTTTTAAAAGTCAGTATCAGACCTGACCTATCTGTCCACTTATGTAAATAATAAGTCAAACTCCCACCTTGAGCTCATGCTAATGGGTTGCTATTAGAGCCGCAGTGTTATTTAGGCAGGCAGTGGAGAATCAAAGACTGCTTGTGCTGCAGCAGTCTACTGCTATGTTTCTAAGAAAATGGGCTCTTAAAAAAGGAAATGTCACACCACAGTGTGAGAGATAAACAGAGGTATATCTTTAGAGCAGCATGCAGGGACTATGGAAACACTGTCTGTAAATGACTTTGATCCCCTAGTGTGATGAATCATGGAGTCGCAAATCCTTTTTAGCTAATTGCTATCAGCTTGTGAGATTTTTCTTTCCATGTTCAATATCAATTTTCAGGGCCATAGGAGATAGCACTTCTCCCCCGAGTCTACTGGCGACTCACCGATAAAAACTGAACTAGCACCACTTAGCAGTTTATAGAGAGAAGTCATCTAATATGTAGCGGCTGCTGGTAACTAAAAGGGAAAAATATGAGGGGCAAATACATGGAATCATACATTTTTCCAGTGCCTTAAAGCTATTGACCTTCCTGAGAAAACTGTCCTTTCTATGTTAGCACACTGTCTGCATATCCATCTGGTAACAAAGGAAGCTGTCATTGTTCAAAAATACTAAATTGGGATTTGGCGAGGCAGTAATTTGCTTATTTTCCATTCCTCATGGAAAAATCTTATCGAATTCAATAGAAAATGAGAGACTTTTCTATAGGTTCTTTGAATTCTCCTATGGAATTAAAAGAGAATTACAAAATATCACTTCTTTATGATGGTTCAGACAACATATGGAAAGTGTAGCATTTTTATTCCATTCTTTACATGTTTAGAGTAATTTGAATAGTAGCCTATTAAATTTCTATAGAGACCTACATATTTCTTCCCTATTCAGTTCTACTTGACTTTTACATAAAGGTTTCTTACAATTATTTATCAACTGAGCTACTTAAGCTAGTTCTGATCATTTTCTTAAAAAACTTAACATAGGCCCTCATTTTCAATTTTACAATAGGGATGTAAATTCATATTTAGTCACCTAAATAAAAGTGGCCAGATTTTCAGAGGTTCTGAGCCCGCAAAAGTCCCATTAAAATGAATAGGTGTTGAATGCGCCCAATCCTTCTGAAAATTAGGACACTTTAATTAGGTGACTAAACGGGAATGTAGGTGTTTAATCACCTAAATTTGAAAATGTAGGCTTTCATTTGCTGATTTGCCCACGCTATTTACTGGCTTCATTGCTGATAAATTATGTTAATTTTTCAGGAAAACTGAACAAAGGAAATACTACAAAAATGTTCAGGGATATTTGCTTGAATTGAAAATTGAATTTATTTCGACGGAGTTTGTGTCCCTTTTGTGTATGGCTTCTGCATATATTCTACTGGCAGGAGTCTTTATGGAAACTACAAATTTTAAACAAATATTCGAGAATATATGTGGGAAGCACATTTGATCTTGTAAATGTGAGTATTAACACTGTAGCCCTAAGAGTTACACTCATCCATCCAGAGAATAGAAATATGAAACTTATACACCCAAATCAAAACTAATCTACAATCAAGCTAATATTTAATATCCACAATTAATTGCTTGAATACAATCTACAGACCAAGAATAATTCACAGAAATTATTCAGTGACATATTCTGAATAATAAATGTACCTGAGAAAATTATAATCTGCCTGCGGACAATTTATTAAAAAAAAATATTTGCTATAACGTATTCACTCATCTCTCTTCACTAGCAAAGTTAGCGCCCAATTAGGGATGCATTTAACCTAGTTGGCATGAGGCATGGGCACCACACACTTACTTTTAAACATGGTAACAGGTCAGACAAATCAGATTGTTAATGAACAGACTGGGATCAGGGTGAGACTCTATCTCGGCTGCAGCACAGGACTCAGACCCTGAGTTGATACCCAAATTCACTTCCTTCCTAGTGTTTGATTATTAAGGCATCCATTTAAAAACTGGGAAGATGAGAGGATTAGGGCCTTGAATTGGATCTAATACTAAATGGAAAGTCAGTGTATTCTGCTGTGACACTTCCCAGGAATAGTGAGGGTTGTGAGGCACCTTGCTGCCATGTGCCCTTAGCTTAGAATCATAGAATCATAGAATATCAGGGTTGGAAGGGACCTCAGGAGGTCATCTAGTCCAACCCCCTGCTCAAAAGCAGGACCAATCCCCAATTAAATCATCCCAGCCAGGGCTTTGTCAAGCCTGACCTTAAAAACCTCTAAGGAAGGAGATTCCACCACCTCCCTAGGCAACGCATTCCAGTGTTTCACCACCCTCCTAGTGAAAAAGTTTTTCCTAATATCCAACCTAAACCTCCCCCACTGCAACTTGAGATCATTACTCCTTGTCCTGTCATCTTCTACCACTGAGAATAGTCTAGAACCATCCTCTCTGGAACTGGAACCACCTCTCAGGTAGTTGAAAGCAGCTATCAAATCCCCCCTCATTCTTCTCTTCTGCAGACTAAACAATCCCAGTTCCCTCAGCCTCTCCTCATAAGTCATGTGTTCCAGACCCCTAATCATTTTTGTTGCCCTTCGCTGGACTCTTTCCAATTTATCCACATCCTTCTTGTAGTGTGGGGCCCAAAACTGGACACAGTACTCCAGATGAGGCCTCACCAATGTCGAATAGAGGGGGACGATCACGTCCCTCGATCTGCTCGCTGTGCCCCTACTTATACATCCCAAAATGCCATTGGCCTTCTTGGCAACAAGGGCACACTGCTGACTCATATCCAGCTTCTCGTCCACTGTCACCCCTAGGTCCTTTTCCGCAGAACTGCTGCCTAGCCATTCGGTCCCTAGTCTGTAGCTGTGCATTGGGTTCTTCCGTCCTAAGTGCAGGACCCTACACTTATCCTTATTGAACCTCATCAGATTTCTTTTGGCCCAATCCTCCAATTTGTCTAGGTCCCTCTGTATCCTATCCCTGCCCTCCAGCCTATCTACCACTGCTCCCAGTTTAGTATCATCCGCAAATTTGCTGAGAGTGCAATCCACACCATCCTCCAGATCATTTATGAAGATATTGAACAAAACCGGCCCCAGGACCGACCCCTGGGGTAAGCTTTGTCTGTGCCTGCTGTGCATCAGCTCCCCAACTCCACCGGGCACGGGCAACACAATCACTCCCCTTTGGGCCTTGCAGATCCTGCGGTTACTCTGCAGGTTATCAAATAGGCACACTCCAACCCCCGAGCTCTCCAAGCATCTCCCTGAAATGTCCAGTGTCTGATCCACTTGACGCTCACAGTAGTCACAGATTCCTGCTTCCAAAGAAACAGTATACTCCAGCTTACAAGTTCCACCTCAGACCACTGCTGTGATTAACACTCAGCTCTTAGATATGTTTATAGTGATATCAAGTATAAGTTTATTTAACAAACCCCAAAGATTCAAGTAACAGCAAGTAGAAGCATTGGAAACAAATGGTTACATATACAATGAGATAATAACACTCATTTTAGAGCCCAGGCAGAATTAACAAGGTACTCTTATGTCTTGTAGCATATTGTTCACCCAAAATCCTTGCAGTGCATAACAGCCAGATTGGCTGTGACCCTCCTTTCATGAGACAAGAAGGGTGTCAACTTGCCTCCTTGGTGAAGGATTCTGTTTGTTTTCTTGCACCCCAAGATATACCAGACCAATCCTTTGTTTTTATTCATAAACAGGACACCTACCTGCTGTTTGTTTCATCCTGTAAATGATCACTCTTGTACATTTTGTAGTCCTTCATTTCAACCCTGGTTCAGTATGCAAATAACCGCACACTATGAGCTTACAATACACAATATACATGTGGTCTGACAGGGAACTAGGTATCTGTTACCACCTCCTGGAAAGGAACATTTCTGAGGTATGTCACCTCCTAGTGATCTGCCTTAACTCCAAAACCTTAAGAACATATTTTTTAGTATAGATACATAACTCCTCAAATATTATCTAAACATACATTTTGCAATGATTATGATGACCAGCAGGCTACTGGCTCTCAGCAGAAACCACACATGCCTCCCTTTGATGAACTATTATGCATATATCTGACCAAGGGGATCCCTGTAAAACACTAAGTGCCCCTTGTGAATTGGCACCCAGGGTCCCTGAGAGCACATGAGATATGTTTCCATCTGTCTATTCTGTTTAGCTAGCTCCGTGGAGCACAGACTTTGTGTATTCACTTACGGCACTCTATATGAGTTAAGAATAGAGTAGTAGCATTGACCGGTTTACTTGTCATTGTTATGTTTATGTTACAAGTTCCAATGTTGATTTAATTTACACATAAGTTTTAATGTGTTGTTATGATTGGTAGTGCACTGCCTTATTTGTTCAAGGGAGGAGACCAAAGGGATGGCCCAAATCATTTCTATCCTTTTGCAAACAACTTTTCTTCACTATAAGCTGATCCAAGGGCTATGTCATACTATCTCTGAGCTCAGGATCTCTGGCAGCATCTCTGCTGCAAAATGAAAACTCCCTGTGTTCTGAAATCATAGTGCCCCCTAACATTATGTTGAGGCACTAGCTCAGTACTTACTTAGGGACTAGTTCTACCTTCCTTACTCACATTGTAATCTGACTCATGAAGTATGTTGCTATTCAGTGGCAGTGTAGCAGTTCATACGCCCAGCTTTCAAGTACAGCGGGGCAACAGTCAGGGCTCTGGCCTGTAGTCAGGCAAGCTATAGCACCAGCACAGTCTATGGGGCCCCGGCAGGGGTGAGCACCAAATACAGTCTATAGGGCTCAGGCAGGGGTAACTGAAGACCGTAGGCGTCCTGGCCTAAGGAGGGGGAGTACTGCCACCCCAGGGGTAGGGGGACCCAGGCCAGCCCAACTCCACCTAGGGCCAGACTTATACCTTATGCACCCCTAAAGCACTACATCTTCAGCAACCCCCTGCCTCCTGTTGACCTTCACATTGCACACAGTTTTAGAGATATAAGGTGCCCCAAGAACACTGGCACCCCTAGGTACCTCCATGTGCCTACTGTGCCTAATTGGAAATCTGGCCCTGACTCCACCATGTCCCAGCCCAGAGTCCTAACAGTGCCAAAGTGGTCTGCCACTGGGTCAGCAGGGAATACACCCACAACATGCTGACCATGTTTCCGGCGGCACCAAAGCCAGATGGTAGGCTGGTTCCCCTGGGCTGCTTTCCATTCTCCCCCTCAGGTGTACTTGCATATAGGGGTCGTCCTCAGTCTACCCAAGATACTCTGCCAAGGGTAGCCATAGCTGCTCCTCAGCATCAGGAGTGGCAGGGTCCTCTGCAAGGTCATGCAGGTTCTCAGGGCAGCAGCGGTCCTCCTTGGTATCCCATCCCAGCAGTCTGTCTCCTTCAGCAGCTCCATCTCAATTAAATTCTATCATATCTAGTTGGCAGCCGGTATCAAGTGGAGTACCCCAAGGGTCGGTCCTGGGGCCGGTTTTGTTCAATATCTTCATAAATGATCTGGAGGATGGTGTGGATTGCACTCTCAGCAAATCTGCGGATGATACTAAACTGGGAGGAGTGGTAGATATGCTGGAGGGGAGGGATGGGATACAGAAAGACCTAGACAAATTGGAGGATTGGGCCAAAAGAAATCTGATGAGGTTCAATAAGGATAAGTGCAGGGTCCTGCACTTAGGACGGAAGAACCCAATGCACAGCTACAGACTAGGGACCGAATGGCTAGGCAGCAGTTCTGCGGAAAAGGACCTAGGGGTGATAGTGGACGAGAAGCTGGATATGAGTCAGCAGTGTGCCCTTGTTGCCAAGAAGGCCAATGGCATTTTGGGATGTATAAGTAGGGGCATAGCGAGCAGATCGAGGGACGTGATCGTTCCCCTCTATTCGACATTGGTGAGGCCTCATCTGGAGTACTGTGTCCAGTTTTGGGCCCCACACTTCAAGAAGGATGTGGATAAATTGGAGAGAGTCCAGCGAAGGGCAACAAAAATGATTAGGGGACTGGAACACATGACTTATGAGGAGAGGCTGAGGGAGCTGGGATTGTTTAGCCTGCAGAAGAGAAGAATGAGGGGGGATTTGATAGCTGCTTTCAACTACCTGAAAGGGGGTTCCAAAGAGGATGGCTCTAGACTGTTCTCAATGGTAGCAGATGACAGAACGAGGAGTAATGGTCTCAAGTTGCAGTGGGGAAGGTTTAGATTGGATATTAGGAAAAACTTTTTCACTAGGAGGGTGGTGAAACACTGGAATGCGTTACCTAGGGAGGTGGTAGAATCTCCTTCCTTAGAGGTTTTTAAGGTCAGGCTTGACAAAGCCCTGGCTGGGATGATTTAACTGGGAATTGGTCCTGCTTTGAGCAGGGGGTTGGACTAGATGACCTTCTGGGGTCCCTTCCAACCCTGATATTCTATGATTTTATGATTCTATGAAATTGCTAGGCCAGCCTTTTATACTTCCATTTCCTGTCCCGCCCCTCTGCTACTGGTGTGTGGATGTGGCCCTCCTGGTTCCACCCACCAGGCGGCTTGCAGTGTTCCCTGTGCATTTGCCTCTGAGGGAGGCCACATCTGATCGCTACAGGCAGTAAGAGTGGGCAGAATTGAGCCCTCAGAAAGAAAAATGCCACCTTCTCTACAAGCATCAATTGTTGAGAATAGGAGACAAATATAGAGGTTAATGTTGCCATCGTCTGGCTTTGTATCAGAGTACAGGCCCTGGGGAAGAATGTTAACAAAGGCAATTTAAACTTTGGAATCCTTTGATTTACCACAATACTCAATGTCATATTTAATAAAGAAAAAGAGGATTTTCTTTGATGAATCTGAAATAATAGGTAGAGCTGTAAGAATTTGGGAAAGGGGATCTACTGCATAGAAAGTTGATTGGAGTGGTTTTGCCAAGTTAATTTTCTAAAAGAAAACTTTATCTTTCTTAAACAAAATATTGGCAATCAAACCTATCTGAACCAAACTTCATACAGTTAGTCAACAAAAATGTCAATACTAATTCCAGAAAATCAATTCAGTTCCATACTTTTATAATTTCCCTCTCTCATACATTTTCAGTTTGCTGAACTTATTTTACCAAAGTACATTAATAAGCAATAATAAAGAGGTTAATTTGCTAGCAGGTTAACCAATAAAAATACTCCACAATATTATTTACACTTTAGGTGGCATTGTTGGGGTTGTAAAAATAGGAATAAAAATAATAGTGATTATAATATAGAATGATTTAACAGAGGATCCCTATGTGTATACAATTCCAATGCAAACATACAATGCCATTGAAATGAAGCTACCTCTGGGAAGGGAGGGCAAGAGCAGTCCAGTGCAGCTCTCACTGTATCACAATATGGGTGGGGAAAAATTTGGAAAGTGAACACTGGGGCAAACCTTTGCTTTTTAAAAACACAGAAATGCACTAAAGTGCAGTGGACTTACAGCACTCAATGGGTCTCTTTCTGATTTCAGTGTAATTCAGAATGAACTCCCTTACAACTGATCAAGAGAGTTACACCAGTTAAAACTTGTGTAAGTGAGATCTGGATCAAGTTCAGTGTAACAGTCTCATAAGGAAAAATGACTGAGTTGACCCAACTGGGAACTAAACAAAGGTTCAGGAAATTTTGAATGTTTTGAGCCTGGTGCTTGGAACACTAAATTCCTTTTTCAGTAAAAAAAATTAACAATAAATTTTCTTTAAGGAAAATGTTAAAACAAAAGTTTAACGTCTAAGGACTGGCAGATACACACCAAATCAGGTCAATAATCACCAGCTTTGTATATCCTTAAATGTGATCCCTAACATGTAAAGAGAAATTTTCATTTACTGGAAAAGAAAAAATATATCCCATTTAGTCAACATTCTGGAGTCAACAAGCTGAACTATTAAATAATCCTCTATCCATCTAGGTGAATTTGGAAATTATCTCAATTATCCTAGTAATTTTAAAATAGAAAACAAAAATAAGCTTAAGGAAAGATACTATGGAAACCTGTGTTTTAAGGAAATGTAAGCACTATAACAGCAATTTCCAGTCATTCTAAGGATCTTTTATAAAGAGACGCTGCTGATTTTAATTAAAAAAATTATAACTTTTTATAAAACTGCTCCAGAAGACCATACACACAGTAAAACAACATCAAACCACTTAGCAGCTGGAAGTAAATTTCTCTGTCAAAAGTATACATACATTTTCAAATAACATTTAAATAGGATAGATTTATACCTGTTGCTAACATTATAATTAATTTATTATATAGTGCCACAGATGCATGTCACAAGCTTTACCAAAATAATAGTTCATTTGGGTTTGTATCTCAAGCAGCAATTTAAGGCCCAGATCCTGCAGTTCAGTTGTTTGGGTGCATGCCTGAACTATACCTGAACCTATGTCTCTCGGGTCTGAGAAGTAAGCTGAAAAGCTCATGAAAACAGATTGGTTTTCTCCATGGCATTTTGGCATTTCTGCTTCCAGTCCTGACACAAATTAAAAAGTGCAAAGATGTGTGCAAATGTAGACTATTGAAGAATCAGTAACTTAACCAAACTTGTCTATACCCTGAAAATAGTTTGGTCCGGATTTGAGTTTTGTGTGAAGGTTCAAGTAGATTCTTATTTTATCCAAACAAATGTGGCCAGCCTTATGGAATATTACTCTATTGGAAGCTTTTTAAGACCTGTTTCTGAAATAGGATAGTGTACTTTTGAGTTTTTAAATAAAAATATGGCATTAGCACACTCAGATTAATTTAGAACTTGTAGGGATGCCAAAACATTAGCTAAAATGATGAGTCAGAGTGTGAGTGACGCTGTGTTGTAAGTGAAAGTCATTGTTTGAGTGCAAGGCAACTGCAAAGGGGAAATCTAAGTTTGTCCTTTTAGAAATCTTGTGAGAGAGCATCTGGAGCTATCAGTGTCAGCATTAAAGTCAAATGCATGACAGCATAGAACCCCGCAGATTCAGCACCTTGTAAATAAAGGGCCCAGTTAGGGTTGCCAACTTTGGTTGGATGTATTCCTGGAAATTTCATCACATGACATAATCTTGGAGACTCCAGGCCAATCCTGGAGGGTTGGCAACTGTAGTCCTAGTCCTGCATTTCCTGTGCACCCAAAGCTTTCTTTGATGTCAACATGAGGGTTGGTGTGCATGGGATGCAGAATCAGGTCATAAGATTGTAAATTTAATTCAAGGTCTCTAATGAGTTTTTTGTTGAATCTATTATTTTTTTTAATGGCATCTTTTTCTTCCTCAGGGAGATCTGCAGGCTATGGCTTTTTGCCTTTGAACATCCTCAAGTCAAGCATCAAGAAAAGGTGATGAGAGTTAGGGAGGCTCCCCTGACATTTGGTGCACTGGCATCAGCCTATGCAATTATGGGCCACCTTTCTAGCAGACGGTAATTGAAAAGTGTGAACCACATGGGCTCTAGTCAATAATGGCGTCAGCATACAAATGACACTCTGAGCTTTCTGTGTTCCCCATCCACTATTTTTGCTTTTCACCTTTTATCCTTCTCAGCATCATGACTTAATCCACTCTAATGAGGTGAGCTCTATTGCCAAAAACCAGCTGCAACAGAACTCTCTTTTGGCATTGCTTGAGGTTTGTAAGGAGTCAAAAAAGAAGTGACTTTGTCAGCCTTCCAGAAAAGAGGACAATGCACCCTTTGAAAAGTTTTCAGCTTTTCAGAACTGCCTTTTCAAGTGCAGATTTCCTCCATACCTGCCTAGGAATGCATATAAGCTTGGTAAAACTTGTTCGCCATTGAGGTAGTACAAACCCGAAGTAGCCAGAACATTTAAATTATTGTAGCTCATGCTTCTCCTTGTTTGAAGGTCATTATTGGTGACCACATGTCACTGTTTACAAACAGCAGGTGACTGCCAACAGTAGCGAGTATGTGAATTTCCTTTGCTTTCTTTTTCTTATCCATATGTCCTTGTTTCTTGAGTCATAAGTACATACTTGTATAGAAATATATATATATATATATATATATATATATATATATATATATATATATATATATATAAACAATTTGTAGAGAAAATAAAATAGTCTACTTCCAGGTAACTGAAAAACAATAAGAAAGAATTTAAAAGAAAAATGGTTCATTTTATAGACACACATTTTATTTTCTGTCATATGGTGATTTTAATTTAAGTTCATAGGAGAATTCATCACCCATAGAGCATTTACAAATGTCCTATTATATGCATATGAGGCAATGATCTGTAATTAATTACAATCAAGTTGCAGCTACTATGGGCCCAATCCTGTTTTGAAGTGTTTCTATTGACAACAATGGAAGCAGAATCAGGCCCTATTTATGCATCAGTTTTAAATAAACCTCAGATTCACAGATCTTGCATAAGTAAATCAGTGTATTTCAAAATTAAAGCACCTTTAAAAAGAAATAGTGTTATTATTTAACAGCTGTATGGTTTATTTATTAATAATTTTAAACTGCCACGACAGTTTCAGTTTTTAAAAGCAGAAAAGCAGTGGGGAAGAAAAAAAGAGAAATACAATGGAAAGATTTCCATGGGATTAGACCACATGGCCTTAGTACATGTATACACAACCAAGAGAAGTAGAGGGATTTTGCCTCTTACACTCATTGCACCTCTCTCCTCTTTCTTCAGCCCTAATCTGATTTTTGCCAGTTCCTTTTGATCTACCAGGGGCAGGCAAATCAGGTCCACAAGTACAGATGGAGTAAATATGGAGATTAGCCTCTTCTCGTACTGCATTAGCTCCTAATACCTGATTAAGTCCGGAATCATGCAATTGTCTCTGTGTTGGCTATCAGAGTGGCAGAGCACAGAAGGGGGCAGGATGAAGGCTGATTTTGTAATGGATACTTATTTTATCCCAGTGCTCTAAGAAGATTAGGCCTGGGGGTGTCACATTAGCCATGATCTCTAGGCCTTTGGTAGTCTCTTGCAGTTTTCAAACACCCCTGCTTCAGCCTTAGAACAAACAGGCAGCTTGGACTCTGTGGCCCCATGTTGTGGCATGAATAATTGCACACTGCAAACTGTTTGAAGATCACAAAGTGCTGTGTAAATTACCCAGTTTGGGCTTAGTAGAAGTGATTTGTGGTGACTTACTGAATCTTTTCATAGTTCAGAATTAAACTTTCTACATTTCTTACTATCACTGAGATAGAATGAAAGTTGAGTTGTTTCAGCCAGTATTCTGATCAGATCAATCTTTATAAAAGCCAGTTGGTATAAACAGTTGTACTGTATGCAGACCCTGCGTGCAGCACCTTGCCTTTGATAAATGTTCAGTTATATTTAGCTGAAACACCAAAAGAGGCCTACTCAGCATAAATCCTCAATCAGTTCATGTGAAAAATTAAAGGACGTGCTCAAAATCATCCACATAAGATGTACCAGAATGGTACATATAGAAACCTGTGATTTTATTATAAAATTCTGTTTTCACCTGGAAATAAGTTTAAACAATGAAGGAAGGCAACATTGAGGAAAGAAAATTGGCTTTGTGATAGTTTGAATGAATATAAAATTAACAGAATTCAACTAGGGAATGGTCAACACAAAAGTTTTATTTTGGCATCTGAGCCATGCTAGCTCACAGAAATACTTGCAGTACTTGTGCCTCTGACTTGAAAGGCAGCTCAAGCCTTTGCTATGAGCCAACACAGATAAGTACAGTGGTTAAAATTATATAGATACTTTATATTAAAATGTTAGCTAGCAATATTTCTGCTGGCAGATAGCTGACCTCGTAAATCTACAAAGCCTTACAGTAATGAGATTAACTCTATACAAATTAGTTAATTTTCTTTGAATATTTGTCTGTTGCAAAATGATTTATGAAATGCTTCATGAATACATTCAAAATATTGGGAGTCAGTAAACAGCATCACCTTTCAATGAGCCAGTCCATACATTTCAAAGCATTGCAAAATAAGATGCCACCATAACATGTAATTATGAATAGATACTCTCTTAGGGCCAGATTACAAACCCCTACTCACATTAGTGAGTAGTTGCTAACATGAGTAGTCCCAATAGAAATTACTTATGTGAGTAATTGCTTACGAATGTGAGTAAGACATTCACAATCTACCCTTTAATATTGGTCTCTTTCATAAAAAAACTGCAGTCAGTGCGGTTTTTTGCACATGCATATTTGTTTGGTGTAGCTGTTTGGGACTTTTGCAAAGTGGGCAATTAATTTCAAAAGCTTTAGTTCCAACTTGAAGAAATTCTACCGGAATATTTGCAAATGCTCTAAAGCAATGTAATATAAAGAAGTCAGGAAAATTGGCAGGTAGAATATAAAGGGGAAAGCATAAGTCTGACAATAAAGAGAAAAGCAGATTAATATATAGATTTTCATTTGTATTTTTGCATTGCTGATTATAATCAATGTAGTAATCAATTTTACCACAACTTAAATTGTAATAATTTGGGCTGCAGCCATACACGGGAGGTAGGGGTGGGTGGATTCTGAGTACCTTCCTTCAGAAAAAGTGTGATAATCAAAACAATCCAACCAAAAACATGTTTATTCCATTCAGCATAGCTATTTCTTCCTATATGAGTGCATTAATATTTATTCACTTTACCAGTGAGGAGTAGGCAAGCTAAAAACACACCATCCCCCCAAAAAAACATATGAAATGGATGTGAAATGAATGTGCTTTGTTTTAAAACAGCAAGAAATTACTTAAATAGGAAGAAAAAATCTCTAAAACAATCCCCGAAACTGTAGTTGAAAGAGAAGATTGAAACTGTTGTTGTTTTCTAGTGCCAGTTCAAATCCTACAGGATTTAGCTCAAGTGTTTACTGAAGTATTTTAAAAAAAGCAACATTTGCAAGTTCAATCCATAGCTAAGATAAGTAAGCTAAGTGTGAGATATGATACATCTATAAGCAATGTGTTGTTGTTTTTTTTTACATCAGATAGGTATGTTTTAAAGGAAACAAATGCTGCAAAATAAGCTTTACTGAATTATTAATGCTCTTTTCCAGCTGTTTTATGTATCACAGAAGCAACATTTTCTCTTTTCTTTCTATTTTTCCAAACTAAAGAAAATATAAAAGTTCACCAGGAAACTTGTGGAGCAGCTACAGTAAAAGACATTTTGTAGTTGAATTTTGAATATCAAAGTAGTTTGCATTACATAGGAGAATGCCTAAATCTAACATATATATTGCATCAATGCACAAGAAAAGGCCACATGAACATTATTTCTGATTGTGGAAGAGCAAAAGAAATATTTTTTTCTTTCTCAAAGAATCTAACAATGTTGCTGGTCCTATGCAAATAAATGAAATATATAACAAAAACTTTGTAGTGCATAAATACACTTAAAAGTTCTATTAATTTCTTTAGGCAAAATTCATTCTCAGTGTAAATCTGCTAACTATGTCAAGAATTCTACAGATATTCTAATAGGGATGGAACAAATCTAAGTTTCCATTTTCTGTCAACATCTTCTGTCCTTGGACAGACATGATCACATTTTGAAAAATTTCACTGCTGTCCAATTTGCCTGCATGCACATTTGCACAGGCAAAATCTGAACTTGTTCACATGTACATTTGTTCATGCAAATTCCAGCTACCCAACTGAGTTCATAAATACCTATCAATCCCACAATCGTACAATTGAGGATGAAAGCTGCACTAGTAAACAAAACAACCTGGTTTAGAAGGCAGCTATAAAAGTGAAGGCAGCTATAAAAATAGGAAAAAAAATGTACAACAAATGGAAGAAAGGAGAAATATAATGAATATAAATCATAAGTTAGAAATTGCAGCAAATTGATAAGAGAAGCAAACAGTCAGAAGAAGAAAACAGTGGCAAGCAGCGCTGAGACCAATAACAAGAAGCTTTTAAAAATATATTAGGAACCAAAAGAATCCTGGCAATGGTATTGGACTATTACTAGATGGAAATGGTAGAACTATTAATAATAAGGCAGAAAAGGCAGAAGTATTTAATAAAAATTTCTGTCAAGTATTTGGGGGGGAAATAGTGATAGAGTGGCATCAGATGGTGATAATAACACTCTTTCCTCCTCCTAGTATCTCTGTAGAATGTTAAACAGAAGCTACTAAAAAGAAAAGGAGTACTTGTGGCACCTTAGAGACTAACCAATTTATTTGAGCATGAGCTTTCGTGAGCTACAGCTCAAAAGCTCATGCTCAAATAAATTGGTTAGTCTCTAAGGTGCCACAAGTACTCCTTTTCTTTTTGCGAATACAGACTAACACGGCTGTTACTCTGAAACCTGTCAGAAGCTACTAAAATTAAACATTTTTAAATCAGCATCCAAGAATTTTAAAAGAGCTGATTTAGGAGGTTTCTGTACCGTTAATGTTGATTTTCAATAAGTCTTAGAGCACTGTGGAACTTTTAAAACACTGGAAGAAAGCAAATGTTGTGTTAATTTTTTAAAAGGGAAACAGGATGACCTGTGTAATTGCCTGACACCAGTCTCTGCAAGATAATGGAGCAGTTGTTACGGGACTCAATTAATAAAGAATTAAAGGAGGGTAATCTAACTAATGCAAATCAACATTGATTTATAGAAACAGTTTCTGTCAAACTAACTTGATATCTTTTTTGATGAGATTATAAATTTGGTTGACAAAGGGAATAGTGTTGTCATAATTTACTTTGATTTGGTACCACATGACATTTTGATTAAAAATCTAGAAAGATATAAAATTAAGATGGCAAACATTAAATGGATTAAAAACTGGCTAACTAATAGGTCTCAAAATATAATTGTAAATGGGGAATCATCATCCACAGGGTGTCTTTCCAGTGGGATCCTGCAAAGATCGGTTTGTGGCCCTACTCTATTTAACATTCTTATCAATGAAATGTAAGAAAACAAAATCATCACTGATAAAGGTTTCAAATGACATAAAAATTTGGGAATTGGTAAACAATGAGGGGGAGAGGTCACCAATACAGAGCGATCTGGATCACTTGGCAAGTAAGAGTGTTGTCACATGATATGACTACATATAGATACAAATGTATACCAAAATTGTCTATACTTGAATCTTTGTGACATCTAAACACGAACTAAATGTGATTGTATATGAATTCATATATATTACTTCATTACTGTGTATTAATTAATCAATATTATTTATGCCCTTTGACCTTGCAGTCCCTTCTAAACCTATAATTCTATGACAGGAAGGAATCCAAGCTATGACAGTTGTACAAGAATATAGTAAATCTTTCCTAACAGAGATATTATTTGTAAATTACTTAAATGGATGTTAGAACTTAACAGCTCTCAAGTTAAAGATTAATACTTTCAATAAATTCCTGGCACTACAGGGATATTACAGTATCACTCACTTTTGTGAGCTTTTTCATGGTGGAACTAGAATACAAATTTCTCAGAAAAGCAACTAAAACCTGTTCAGGGAGAGAGAGCTAGATAACATAAATTCAGTGAATAATCTTTGCCATACTTTGGCAGTTAGCTATCATGATGCTGACTTTTTGTATGAGCTGTTCTGTCCAAAAATTATACTAATACATAGTAAGTACAATTTTTAATTTCCATTAAGATTGAAGACTGCAGTTGCTTGGAAAGTCTGGAAGCACTTGATGCTCTTTTTTTCCAGCTCATTTTCTAATGTTATGTTCTGCTTTTCTAAGAGTCCTTAGCTTGTGTATTTGTTTTGTGTATCAGTTTGATGGTCACCCCATGCATCACAAGGCTACCGCATCTTTAAATGCGACCATGATATCCTGCATCTTTAGTAACTCATTGGTTTAGGAACTAGCCCTGGGCAATAGGAGCTCTGAATTTTATCCCTATATCTGTAATTAAGGCTACTGTCTTTTTTCTTTCCACACATTCAACCTTCTCAGTGATTCTTCCTAGCACATGACCTTACCACAAGGAAGAAAAACATGTGGGTAGCTGCCATAACCAACACAATTCTTAGATATGTTAGCAGGTGGCATGAGCAAGCATAGTAAGGAAATTACTAGGGACAAAGCACAGTAAGTCTGACTTTGCTCCCACTGGCTACTTTTGCCATTGATTTCAGTGGAGAAAGGATTGGGCCTATCATTTTCACAATGCTATTCATCCTCTGTCACTGGAGCCTGGGAGATCCATTTCAAGGCTCAAGCCCTAATCTTCTAGATGACAGCACAGTGGCTCTGCCTGATTACACCAAAGGGTCGCCCTATACTTCATTTATCTTTGCTTTTGTAAACCTTTTGTTTGGAAAACCCACTGGTTTTTAAGCTTGTTTCCAGCTGATTGTGAGCATCTTCTTAGGTGGCAAGTGATCAGTTAACATTTGCTGGGATTTGGAAACTATGGAGTACACTGGTCAGGGTAGAATGGGTGTCACATCATTAGCATACTGATAAGCAGACCTGAAATGACAATCACTGAAGGAATGTAAAGACAACCCAGTTTTAAATAATTCCTACTTGATATGTTAAAGTAAATTGAGTATAATATTGTCTCATGGTGTAATAATAACTATTAGTCACATGTTAATTACTCAACTCGAAATAAGGGTTCCATTTCAATTTCATAAAAACAATTATTGCATATTAAATGTCCACTTATAATTAAAACCATATATTGTGGTTTTAAAACTGTGTAACAACAGAATCCATGTATCTATCACTTAGCTGATAATAAATATTTTTAATAGTTTGTGGATACAAATATATAAAATCTAATGTAAATACACAGATAAGCATCATTAGGATTTACACTGTAATTAAGATATATTTTAATAGCTCAGTATTTTTGAGGAATTAAATAATTTATTAAATTTATGAGACTGTAGCTACTGTTTAATTTCCTTGCATTTGAAACCTCACAATTTGGAAATCCCAGTATGGTAGAGTCCCAGAAGTAGGACTAATCAGTTAATTCAGTTTCTTAGTACCACATGTTAATCCCAGGCTAAGGACAAATAAAATGTAAGAAGGGAAATTATAATAAAATAAGGAAATATAATGGCCCAAATTCAGCCCTGGAGTTACTGTCTTGAAGTCAAGACTTAAATGCAGTCTTTAGTTTAGCCCAATATCTTTAACTCTGTGAAGTCTGATGACTCTTTCTATTCAGGTACTCACCATAATATCTATTTAAGATTGCAAATGTATTTCTTCTGCTGCTATGATAGTTGATTTATTTCATCTCAGAACATAAAAAAAAAAATAGTTAATACCAAATTTAAAATAAGAGTATAAACATTTTGGGAGAATAGTCATAGGAACATAGACACTGCCATACTTGATCAGACCAACGGTCCATCTAGTCCAATTCCAACAGCGGACAGAACCAGATGCTTCAGAGGAAGCTGCAAGAACCCCATAGTGGACAATAAGGAACAATCTCCATACAAGGCAACTTTCTTACCTACCCCTATTAGTTAGGAGCTGTTTTATACACTGAAGCATGATCAGCTATATCCTTTCTAAACATTTTAAAATATTGCACTATGTAACTATGTTGTCATAATTTATATGAATTACATTAACGTCCCATGTTAAACACGTTTATGTGCGATCCATGATCACATTAAATTATTAGATATTATTTTTCCACAAGCTCCTGCCTCATTCAGTGCACAGGATAGATGGTACTCAGGGAATGAGTCAGGGCTGTGTAGTGAATGAGATTGTTGTCTGTGAAACCTTGGCCTCATTTCCTCTAGTAGCTGGAAGGAGTGTAGGGAATGAGCCACTGCTTGCCTAAATATCAAGGGCTAATAATAAATATTCTTACTGATTCTATATATAAGGAATCAAGGAAGTGGTAGGAATTCCAATGATACCAACTGTCCTATCATAACCTCCTCATTAACATTAGAGGCCAGGTGATAAGCAGAAAGATTCATGCTAAGGTCATGAGATGATTTCCTGAGCAAGAGTCTTACAATCAGTGAGTTGAGAGAAGCTGATGTTTTCCCTTATGCAGAGAGCCATGGATAATTTCCACCAAGAAAAAGCCAAACATCTCCTTGCAAGGTATTTACATACAAGGTGTATATCATACACATTGTAAGGAGAGTGATCACTTTAGATAAGCTATTACCAGCAGGAGAGTGGGGTGGGAGGAGGTATTGTTTCATGGTCTCTGTGTATATAATGTCTTCTGCAGTTTCCACAGTATGCATCCGATGAAGTGAGCTGTAGCTCACGAAAGCTTATGCTCAAATAAATGGGTTAGTCTCTAAGGTGCCACAAGTACTCCTTTTCTTTTTAAGGGCACAGTTGTAATTCACAGGTTGTCATTTTGTTTCATCTCTTTCACAGCAAACTTAATTCTTCTATGATACATCTGGACCTCGAGACACTTGTCACTCCCCCTCAGTTGAAGAAATCCAGATTCTCAAAAGTATTTAGGCACCTACCTCCTATTGATTACAATGATGAAGGCATCTAAATAGCTTAGAGGAACTGGGCCAGAGGCTCATTTCAAAACTCCTTCCATGAACATCTGGCCCCATCTTCTCCTGCCTCCTTTGGGGTGGCTTACACCTACAGTGGTGCAAGAAGAGACTGAAATTATGACCTAACTTTAAGAGTGGTGCATGAGTGTGGACTACTCCTTGTGCCCTTCCTCCCCATCCCATGCACACCCGCAGGTGCAAGCTATGCTGAATTTGTCTTTTAACCAGGTAGCTCCTCCTACATTATATCAACCTTGTAAAACTGTTCTTCAGGAGGCTGAAGGAGAGCCAAAGTAAGGTGTCTATCTAATAAACCTCCTCTGTTATGTGCTCACCAGGCTTCAGGCATCAGGTGTGTGTTTAGGAAAAGTTTGTGTCTTTTCAGTTTTGTACAATGCAAAGAAAATATGGACTTCTCATTCCTTACCGCATCCGCCCGCACAAACACACACCCTGCCACCCTTATGTAAAACAATGCATGTGTTCCGCCCCTTCTAACATAATGTGAGCTCATTAGACAAGTGATTTGCATTATCAGTTCCCACCTTTCCCCTAGCCTTCTTCATGAACAGAAAAAAAGTACTGCCATATGAATAGAGACACCGAGATGATTAGTCCCATTAGTGGTTTCTTTGTAATATGTAGCCACTGACCTAAATGGAGTTCTGTGACAGTATCCTTTGTCAGTATCAGCCAGTACGAGCCAGGCCCTCCAGTGACAGGAAATACCAAGCTTTCAAGGGGCTGAACCTCTGAAGCAAGAGGAATTTTCTTGTGTTACCATGGGCATCCTCTAAAGAACAAACCTGACAATAGGGACAAATCAGAGCCAGCACATAACCATTTAGATGTACCCTGGACTGGCATTAACGTTTCAGCCCTTAAATCACACTAGATTTACTTTATTTTTTATTTAGATTTATATCTACTTTGAAACTGGGAGCATAACCCATTACCCCTGTGTGAACAGAAGACTAACATGTCCTCACATCAGCCTTTTGAAAATTCTTTATGCACCTATTAAGTCTTGTCTTCCATTTAGGAACATGGTAGGCACTAAAAACTCCAGTTCTGGAACAGATCTTTAGAATCCTAGCTAAACTGAGTGCAGAATGCATTTGCCTTTTTCATGTATTACAAAATCACCATGCAATGAGATGAAAAGACTCTAATGTACTTCCTACGTGTACAAAGAATCAATCCCATAAAAACAACTGAACATTTTAAATTCAGGAACCTCTTCATGAAGCTAATTTTAAAGACTTATTTTTTCATTAATAATTTGTTACTTTGGTCTGATTCTTCATTTCTTTTCTACCCAAAACTCCCACTGATTTTATTAGGAGTTTTGGTTTTACAAAGAGAGATAGAACCTAGGTCCTTACACAGTTTCTAGTTAGTTCTAACTATAGCAAATCTCCCATTTTAGTAAATGGACTGAATCCTGTGGTCATTTTTCCATTTTTACACGTCTGCTTGTGTAAAGACTGTAAAAGCTAAATAAGGACCTCAGGGTTTGTCCCATAATACAGCATCAGGCCATGTCTTATTCTAAAATCACAAAGCTGATGAACTTAAAAAATGTTTCACAAGATCCACAGCTCTAGTTATGAAAATGAAATGCCCACAAATACACAAGAATAGAGAGAATGCAAATTCAAAAGTCAGGTACAGTTCTGAAGTGAAAGGAGATATTGTTAGGACTGGCACAGTAAGTTCAAAGCTGATTTACTTTTTTTCCATGTTTATAATTTTCAGATACACTTTTTTTTTGTTTCCAAATGCTCCAATGCTCTTTTGTCTAAAATAGCCAAACACTAAAATCCTAGCATCAGCATCCTCCCACTTACAAGAATATTATGTATACATGATGGATGGAAAAGTGCAGATTTTAGTTTCAGAACTACTAAGAAATACTATAAACAACTTTTACTAAAAAAAATTATGAAACAAAATGTGTCTGCATCAAAAATATCTCTACTACAATCAGCACTAATTAGCACTCTGGTTGATACTGTCAGTAGAGAGGCAAAGACAATGAAGACAGAACAACCCTTTCAATCCAGGTGCTCCCTCCAGGGCAGGATTGAAACATGCTGGCAGAGGAGTGTGAGGAAGCTTGCCCTAGCACTGTCTGGGCTGTGCCTAAGGATGTCACTTTTCATGTGCACTAAATTTACTCAAAATGTTATAAAAAGAAAAAAAATGATGAAACATTTTGACAGTCGCCTTTTAAGTTTCTCAAAGATTTAATAAACCACTGGAAGTGCAGTGAGCCTGTCAAGGTATGGATGGCTGCATGCCTGGAAACTCTTATGCACTGTCCATTACTGTTGCTAATCCAGCCCCAGGCTGGATTAATTTGTGTGATGTTAAAAAACCCTTCCAGCAAAGTGAGGGTATCCAAGCAGGGGATTGAGAATAGCACAGACAGAATGCTTGGAAGTGAGCTATAGCACCAGGGAAAACAAGCAGGTGTTCACTCTCTTAATCCTATACAGTAGTTTTTCTACAATATTAGGGCCCAATCCTGGTCTCTTGTGCAAAGACAGGGTAAACAAAGATGGAGGGGAAAACATACTGCAACCTTTCAGCAAAGCAAGGAACACCTGTACAGCTAGTGTACATCATCCATAATTTCAGAGAGTCCAGGACTCACTCCATATGCAAGGGAAACTCCTGCTAATTTCAACAAGAATAAAGTGTGTCCCTGGGGTCTTGAGGGAGAAAACTTGTAAGTTAAAGTAACATTGTATTTTAGGCTATTGCCCCCACTTTTTTCCCTCTCCAAATTCCAATAAATCTTCACAAATATCCGATTACTAATTGTATTGAAGAAAGTAGGAAAATAGTTAGTCTAGAGTTACTTCTGATAGAAAAATACTTATGTGATCATCCCCATAAATGCCTGTGATTAGTGCAATTTTCATTAATTTAAGGATGATTATCATGTGCTTAAAGTGTGAAACAAGAGGAGACCGGAGAGCTGGCACTGCAGGGGGTGCATGAGTAGGTGGGGAGTGCATGCCTCGGGTGTGTTGTGAGGCGTGATGCCAATGGGCAAGGATTTTCCACCACCCAAAAAGTTCACCAGTCATTTGCACATGCAGTGGCATATTGCTATTATAACACAGATAATTAATTTTTACATTTCTTTTTTATTCTTCTGCTATGAAAAATGTTCCTAGTGAAATGATGAGCAAATAATAGGAGAAAGGTTCTAAATACCTTTTCTCTATTATTTTGCAATATCATTAACCTCAAGTTCAAAAATCATAAGTCCAGCTACAAAATTGACTTAAAAGTCATGAGTCTTTTTAACAATAATAAATGTTGGTTCTTTTTTCTTTGCCTTCTGGTCTCTGACCCTTCAAGGTGCACTCATTTCACATTTTCAAGATTCTCTTTGCAACTATGAGGGCTAAAAACTTACTTTTAAAAAAATGAAAGCTGGGGTTCTCATGCAATCTCTTCACTGAAGAAGCTGGACCTTTAAGAATAACACCAAATATATATCACAAGACTCATAATAAAATCATGATACTTGGTGACACTATTTTTGATTATCTTTATTGTTATTTTTTCCAAACATGCCCTATCTTCTCTTAAAGATTACCACATGATTTGGACTCCTTTCTTCGTGTCCTCTTACCAGAAGGCTAGTTACCCTTACAATAGTAGTTTGCTACACAGCTGCCAATTTTAACTCAATTTCTTTAATGGAAATTAAATGTGGAACATTGAATAGTTCTCCATTTTTCTTTTATATTAAAAAATATTTTAAAAGTGGCTGGAGGAGACACATGCTACACACCAGCACAGTGTTAGTAGCTGACAATTTAGAATGGTCATTTTATCTCCTTCAGTGCCTCCCTCCTCACATCTGCTTCTCTTCACCATGATACCAACATGGGGCTTTATTTGTAAATGGTATCTTGGAAATCTTCATTTGTGCTGTCAATGTCTTGAGTCTTTTCCATACTGTTTCCCATGAAAATAACAAAGGTAATTTGTGGGAGACTATCCATGCTTGTAGCTGTGCTGAGAAGCTGAATACATGTTTGGAGATCTGCTAGCTATTCTTTAGAGGCTGCTAGAAAGGAGAAGGGGAAGCCTGCAAGGTGGCTCAGTGCAGATGCTGAAAGGGAACCCCACTAAATTCCACTAAGCTGTCATGCTGGATATATGATTTTTCAGCAGGGCTATGGGAGGCCTCAGGGTGAGCAGGGAAGGGAAATAAAAGTCACAGAAAAGCAGTGACAGGTATGAAGAAACACTGGTTTCAGGGACCATATGTCAGGAATTGGGTCTGCGGCACAGCCAGAGTCTGGACAACCTCATTAGTGCAGCTGGCTTGTAGTAGGTTGCCTAATAAGCTATACCACCTGATTGGCTGGAAGAGCCAGGTGTCCAGCTCTTAAGCCCAGTAGCAGCAGCTGTTGAGTGGCTGCTCAAAGCATGTGGCTGTGGCAGCTCTTGCACCTGCTTGTTCACAGCCTTATTCCTGCCATGTTCCAGTCCTGCCCCTGCCCCTGCCTTGCCTCACTTCAGGTAACCTGGTTCTGACCCTTGACTCTGGCACCTCGCCTCTCAATCTGGTTCTAACCCTGGGCTCCAATGCCTGGCTCCTGACTCTGGCTGTGACCCTTGGTTCTGAATCCCTTGGTCCTGCTACTGGTGCCTGTACTAACCAGTAGGCATGACCACCCATGTCCTGGTCACTGACACTGTGCATCCCATGGGGCTGGTGAGGTGTTTAGATTAGTGAATAAGGGATTAGAGGGAAAGAACTGGACAAGTTGAGATGTTGAAAGAAAGAGAAGAAAAAAGATTAGGGTTATGAGGACAATGATGAGAAAAGAGGCCTTGTCTATATTCCTGCCGGCTATATACTTCCTCTGTGACCTTTGACATGACATTTCCTCACTCTGAGCCTTGATTTTTTTATCTCTAAAATGTGATAAATGCAACAGAAAAAGCCTATTAAATAAATAGTATGTAATATAGAAGAAAGGTAAAGGTAAAGAAAAATAGGAGAAAGAGAAGGCACTAAATACCAAAGGAGGTTTAGAAAGTTACATTATTTTATCTGATTAAAAATGCCACAGTAAAATGTACCTGTTTAAAGTACATAGATTTCTATAAAATATTTTGTTCACCATCCTCACTGACTACCTGGCCTTCTTATTAATTAAAAAAATAAGTTCCTACCACTGAGAAGGCCCCAGGATATTTTGGATCCAGAAATATAGGATATGAATTGCTTCTAAGCAAAAAATATTTCTGAATACTGCTACAATGCTTTGTCAAGAAAGGTTAGTTGAAATGTGGACAACTCATGAGCTAACTGATGTCTAATTTAGAAATTTACAAAAGGCTGAGGAATTCTTTAAAGATATTGAGACTCACTCACCAATTTGTTCTCCTTCTGTCTTCCCTTCTGCTTTGTCCCCATCATCCTGTAGAATTTAGAGGTCTCTTGCACTTCTAGTTAGTAAAGCATTCTTGGACTCCTGTAAATTATCAAAATAAAGTGGTATAAACAAATAACAAACAGGAAAAGCCTCTATTGTTACAGGCAATCATTTTATATATGGCATATCATGGTACTTATTCCAGTACTGAATGAATTAGCTATCCCTGACAAATTAATACACTAACATCATAAAGATTTATGACTGTTCCATTGTCTAGCTAATTCTGTCAATTGTTAGTCATATGGTGCCGTAAAAAGAGTATGTTTGACTATTTCCCACTTGTGTTTTAATACACAACGAATTAAAGTTGCCTGTTGTCAAGGTTCCTCCCCCACTCTGAACTCTAGGGTACAGATGTGGGGACCTGCATGAAAAACCTCCTAAGCTTATCTTTACCAGCTTAGGTCAAAACTTCCCCAAGGTACAAAATATTCCACCCGTCGTCCTTGGATTGGCCGCTACCACCACCAAACTAATACTGGTTACTGGGGAAGAGCTGTTTGGACGCGTCTTTCCCCCCAAAATACTTCCCAAAACCTTGCACCCCACTTCCTGGACAAGGTTTGGTAAAAAGCCTCACCAATTTGCCTAGGTGACTACAGACCCAGACCCTTGGATCTTAAGAACAATGAACAATCCTCCCAACACTTGCACCCCCCCTTTCCTGGGAAATGTTGGATAAAAAGCCTCACCAATTTGCATAGGTGGCCACAGACCCAAGCCCTTGGATCTGAGAACAATGAAAAAGCATTCCGTTTTCTTACAAGAAGACTTTTAATAAAAATAGAAGTAAATAGAAATAAATAAATCCCCCCTGTAAAATCAGGATGGTAGATATCTTACAGGGTAATTAGATTCAAAAACATAGAGAACCCCTCTAGGCAAAACCTTAAGTTACAAAAAAGATACACAGACAGAAATAGTTATTCTATTCAGCGCAATTCTTTTCTCAGCCATTTAAAAAAATCATAATCTAACACATACCTAGCTAGATTACTTACTAAAAGTTCTAAGACTCCATTCCTGGTCTATCCCCAGCAGAAACCAGCATATAGACAGACACACAGACCCTTTGTTTCTCTCTCTCCTCCCAGCTTTTGAAAGTATCTTGTCTCCTCATTGGTCATTTTGGTCAGGTGACAGCGAGGTTACCTTTAGCTTCTTAACCCTTTACAGGTGAGAGGAGCTTTCTCCTGGCCAGGAGGGATTTCAAAGGGGTTTACCCTTCCCTTTATATTTATGACACCTGTAAAGACATAGACCCTGATCCTCAACTGAGGGAACAGCACAATTCAGGAAGGGGGCTGCAAACGTGGCCATCACCTAGCCCCAGCTTCATGCCTTCACTGCTCCTTTCAATGGTCCCAGCTCCAGCAGTGGCGGGAGTCCTGGGTGCTGGATCAGGAGGGAAATGTTATTTTGCATTGTCCCATTCAAAGTTAACCAATGGGCAACATTAATTTAACAAAACAAACAAATAAGCCTTATTCAAAAGAGATGAAAAATCCTTCAAAGATTTAGCCATAGGAAATATGTAAAATCAAATGCACTTTGGGAACTTGCCTCGGGAAGTTATTTTGTCTGATTGTGGTCTGAAGATTATGTAAAATGCCAGATAAATTTCTCATTTCTGCTCTTTCCTAGTGTTATCAACTCTTTCAATAATTAGTATTTCATTAAAATTGGCATAGGAATAGATGCTAAATAGTGCAGGCCATATCCTCTGAACTCTCTCACCATATAACAGTTAGAGGCCATGCTGAGAAAAGGAATTAAAGTCCCAACTTACAGTCCCCAGCTCTAACCAAAATACAATACAGCTTCTTCCTTCAAAGAAGACTGATTTCATTCAAGAAGGAAGCAACATATTTAGGTTCAGATTATGCCTTGCTCCACACAGGTAACCCAGGAGCATAGAGAGTGCCAAGACCATTTCCAATTACGTTTCCGCCCAGGGACCAGAAATGAACAGTATTTGTGCTCTTCTCATTGCAAGGACTGAGGAAGCTTCTACAATGGCATGAGAGGTGTTGAATGGAACCACAGTGGAGCTGACTGGATGCTCTCTGACTGGGTTATACAGTGGCCATGATTCTCCTGTGAGCACCAGAGCTCTGGGAACATTCTTCTTGCCTGATGCAAAATATCTGACTGAGATAAAGTGCTTCCAAACTTCGCCCAATATACTCCTGTGCCTTGAAAACCCAATCAATCATTTGACACTGGAATATTTAGTGATAGTTGGAAATCACATGCAGCTCCTCTGCTCATAATAGGAGTGTTTGAAGGCATGTGCACACGCACATGGGCTATTTAATAAAGTTACATTTTCCTTTTAAAATTGTATTTCGAGGAATCTTTCTATGGTCTTATCTGGCAAACCCAACTTATTTTGATGCCAATGGAAGGAGAATGAAAACAAAGCACATTATTTCTATTTACTTTGCTGGATTGTCTGTCCAAACCAACGCATGGCATTAAACACATATGATGTACAATAGCAGCCTGCAAATCTGTGTTTGTGCCCCAAAAAGTGAAAATAAGAAAGGAAAATGGAAAATGGATATAAAAGAGGATAATCTCAGCATTCAAAGCACAAGAGAATTGCCTTTACTGCAACAACCAAAGAAAAGTGGAAAAACTGAATCTGAAAGCAATGTACTGTAGCCAGAGGTGTCAGCAATAATATCATTTGACTCAAGCTTGACAATTTAGTGCAATGGTAAGTCTCCTATAAATTTACTGCCTTCATAGATTTCTCTGTGCAATCCTGTTCTCCTGTTGTATTACACAGACTGCATGTGCAGTTGTATGTGCCTCCTTCTCTTTCGTTACTTTTATGGTTATGACCAGCGTGTAATGCATTTTTTCTCAATGTTCCCCACGTAATGATCCTTGTCTCCCACCAAGTCAACAGTGTAAATGAGATGTGACATTACTGTAGTGCAGTAGTGTTTAAATTGAAATATCATAGGAAGAGCAACACACTTCAGACTTTTGATGTTACAATACAGTACTCAAGAGTTATGTATACAACATACATTGTTTACTACTTAATAGGGAGCTAGTGTTCAAGCAAAAGAAAGTGGGCAAGGGTGCATGATAGCTAATAAAAGCCTCTAAGGTTTGTTATTGTGATGAACGGGGAAATCTCAAATTATGGCCTTGATACTGCAATGTAAATTTCTTTGCAAAACACTCTACAATAAAAATGTATTAGTAATAAATAGATTTAGCACACTTCTGTCTTGTTTAATGAGTAAATATATGATGATAGAGTTTAAGGACAGAAGGGACCACCAGATCAGCTAGTCCAACCTCCTGTATATCACGGACCACTAACACCACGCAGCACCCACACACTAAACCTAACAACCAACCTTAGACCAAAGTATCACAGCCCACAGGAGACTAGACTATTATGTGCCACAGGCAAAGAATAGGAAGGACTGTGGTGCACCAGTACCCAAGGCCCCTGCAATGGAAGAGAAATAAGTAAGTGAAATATACCCAGATAATCCTGGCAAGTGACTCACACCCACACCCCAAAAGTCACTGCCAATGTGACCTCAGGGAAAATTTCTTCCTGACCCCCTCATATGGGCAATCAGTTAGACCCAAAGCATGTATACAAGAACTAGAGAGCCAAGCACCTGAGACAGAGAATGACCAGTATCATTTCAGAGCCCTGGCCCTCCTTATCCAATGTCCCATCTCCAGGCGTGGCCATCTCCTGATGCTTAGAGGAAAGTTCTCTTAATTCCATTCCCTACAAAAAGTTTAAAAATAAGAGAGGCTTAAATGAACTGGAACAATATTTAGATATATAAACAAAAGGAACATCCTGATTATAGTTAGCACAGACATTTTATTAGGGAGGCATCGGTAGCGATTGCATAGGTAAGAACACATTCAGTTTTTCAGCTAGGGAAGATTCATTCTACCCACATAAAGCCCATACATTCAAGCTTTATGTGGGTGGAGTGTGGGGAGGCTGGGAAGTGTAATTCATCTCACAACCCAAATTTGAGGTGTGGTGCTACAGTGCAGCCCTGCTCCCACATCCCTCCACCCAAAGTGCTGTGGGCTAGTGTGCCTGTCACAATCCTTTCATATTGGTTGAGTGAGTCACTAGGTCTAATGGACACTTATAAACATGGATCTGTGAACACTCCCCTTTCTTACCCTAGCCTGATTCACCCCCAAAGTGACTTTCCTCTCTAGCCCCATAGGGTATATCAACACAGCAAATGGCAGCCTTTGGCAGTGAGTCTCAGACCTGGCTTGACAGACTCATGCTCACGGGGCTAGAACTGTAATGCTAAAAATAGGTGTGCAGACATTTAGGCTTGTGCTCTGAAGCCTAGCGATGGGGGTGGGCTTCAAGTCCCAAGCTCCAGCCCAAGCCACAACATCTACACAGCCATTTTTAGTGCCATAGCATGAGTCCCACAAACTGGAGTCTGACAACCCAGGCTCTGAGACTGGCTGCCATGGGCTATGTAGAGGTACCCACACAGGCCGGCATGGAAGCCAGTTTTGCAGTGCACAGGGGGTATAAAAACTCCCCTGTATAGCTGTTCAGATTGCAGATCCCTGGCACAATCACTGTATGCAGCTTAATTGGTGCAAAGGGCCCTCCTCATGACAAGCAAATTTCACTCTGAACAAAGTTTTCAATCCATTTGCTAGGCAATGAAAAATAAGTAAAATTACACCACTGACTCTTAGGAAATACATTTAATTCTGGAAAGCTGAAGGGAAAGGAGTAAAATGGGTCCCGCTGGGGCTGTGCCTTGCCCCTGGATTCCCGCAGACCCAGAACTGTGCAGGGGAGACCTGGGGCATTAGGACTCAAGTGATGTGTTCCCTCCCCAGACCAGGTGGCACTAGGGAAAAACTGCATAGAGGAATCAGCCAGTGACTCCAGCTTGTGGTAGAAGCAGCTGCAGAAGCAGCCAAAGCAGAGACCTTCAGACATTCAGAGAACTTTCTGCAGTTTTGACTGGACTCTTTCTGCTCTGTATTGATTGGCAGTTTGCTCCAACCCTCTTCCTCCCTCTCCCTCACACTCTCTTCCCCTCATCTTCTCACCTGACCTTCAACCCTCTTCTCCCCTACTCTGTCCCCTCCCTGCCATGTTCCCCTTCCTTTCCTTTTCTTTTAATTTAGCTTATCCTCTCCTGACTAATCACACACAGAGAAACAAACAAAACCACAATGTGCAACCAACATGCTATTTTCAGCCATCACATTGTTCACTCCGATTGGGGGTCAGACCCCTTCCATGTTTCTGTCCTATCTATTTAGATTGTAAGCTCTTTGGGGCAGGCACTGTCTGCTACTCTGTGTTTGTATAGTGCCTAACACAACGGGGCCCCATTTTTGGTTGGTCCTTAGGCACTACCATAATAAAAATGATTAATAACAATAAGTCTATTCAATGGATTAGAAGAATGAAAGAGTTAAAATAACTAAGTCTGAAAATACAGGGCACATACCTAACTTTTATGGACACCTCTAACTTCGAAATAGCTCTTTTCCAACAATTCCCATTTTAGGTACACGTGGAGCTAAACAAAATATTGTGCATCAGCTAATTCAAAAATTATTAGGAGTTACAGAAACCCACTCTTGAAGGGGTTAACATGTTAATTTTTGAGTTAGGTAGGAGAGCTTGTATAGTTCCCAACGAGCCTACTTTATAGATTCCAAAGCCAGAAGGGACCATTGCGATCAGATAAATATGTTCTGCCTGAGTCTCTACTTTTAGTCTTCCCCCATTTCCTTCATACTCCTCTTTATATTCTTTTGCCCAACCTTATTTTAAACCTCTTGTTTAGTTATGTAATATTATTGTTGTTGTTTTAAAAAAACAACAACCTTGCTATTGTCTTTAACCTCAGAACTGATATCTTTTGTAAAATTTCCCAACTCCCAAATTTAGAGAAGTGTCAGATCTGGAAGATCGGAATTTTATTTACCTTGAGCTATAATGTTTTGCCAACTGCCTTACCTTCTTTCATTATACTATCTTGTTGCTGAAAATAGTTCAGTCTGGCTATTATGTTTCTGGCATGGTTACCACTTGCAGCAGGAGGAGTTAAAGTTCTGTGTCCTGTCCACTGAGATTTACATCTAGATTTGTTACTAGTTTCTTTTCTCTCTGTTCTGATCATACCTGAGATAGCACCAATTCCAGTTTCCACCTTTGTTACCCTCTCCTGTAACAGTGTTACCTTCTTCTATATAGCACTGGATATTAATTATATGTCAATTGTCATTTTCTTAAATGTCCTTAGAAGTTCGTTAATGGATGTTCCTAGAAGTTTCTTAATGCCTTTGTAGCTAGCATTGTTCTTTCTTTTTCACCTTTAGAGGCTTTCTGCACAGTCTTCTTTGTTTCCTTAGACAGGCGGAATTGTCTTGTAGCTATGAGCCTGCATTTTTGACCAATATTTTGCTTTACATTTTGAAATATTTTTGGGGTAGTCATTTAACATGGGGGGGAGGGGAGGAATTCTCTCACTTCACAATGTTATTGCCCAGCAGGCACAAATGAAGAAAATGTCTTACACAGCCTGGAGGACCTTTCTTCTAAAGAGGTCATTCATTTATCCTAGAATAGGAAACCACAATCTTTTGTAGCTTCCAAGGTGTGGAAGGCTGAGAATCATTGCATCTGGGCAGTGCCTATGTTTACCAGATTGAAGGTTTGCCAGATGCCTACAATATCTGGTCAGGAAAGGGTGAATTAGCAACAGTCTACTATTTCTTCACAGAACAGAAGTACTGGCAACAGCAATGCAGGATTTCCCACATTGAATCACCAAAATGCCTCAACCTGGTGCAGAAGGACTATTTCTAATGATGAAAGGGAGTTCACTTTCAGACTGTTCTTGACTTCTCTGAGGCCGGATTAGTGAAACAGGCACTTGTCTACTATGATCTGGAGTGAAAGCACTCATCTTTTTTTTTTGCCATGCAATAATCCTTTTGACTATAATCTCTATTAGAACAATCATTTTACATACTGTTGTTTTTGTTTGGGAGGCAGACCGATTCAACAAACTCACAGTGCTGTATTTAGATAGCAAGTAGGGGTAACTGAAACTGCAGTAAGATAAGTTAGACAATTCCCAGGGTAAATATTTATTATAAATACCAGTAAGAGGCACTATAGTGTTATCGTACACTCAATGACCTTTCTCATATTCAAGCTGCTATCGAAGACTCATCAGCTCTGAAATAGCAAAAATAATCCTGTTAAAAATAGAACCATAAAGAATTATTTTAATAACAATAAGAAAAGGAGTACTCGTGGCACCTTAGAGACTAACCAATTTATTTGAGCATAAGCTTTCATGAGCTACAGCTCACTTCATCGGATGTATACTGTGGAAAGTGTAGAAGATCGTATTTTTTCATGCTTTTTGTGTGTATATAATAAGATCTTCTACACTTTCCACAGTATGCATCCGATGAAGTGAGCTGTAGCTCACGAAAGCTCATGCTCAAATAAATTGGTTAGTCTCTAAGGTGCCACAAGTACTCCTTTTCTTTTTGCGAATACAGACTAACACGGCTGTTACTCTGAACCCTTTAATAACAATGGAGTTTTATCATCTGAATATTTGGCCTGTGCAAGGCATGTTTATGAGAACATTTCAATATTAGTGTTTTAGAAACATGGGCCCTGATGCCGCAAGCTAATTCGCGCAGGGTGACCTTACAACCACAGAGGTCAATGGGGCTTTGTACATGCAGAATATCCATCTGCACAGATCAGCTTGCAGGATCAGGGCCTTGATTTTTAATTGGTAATTATGCCATCATAGCACCGCATGGCATCTATTTTCAAAGCTGCACTGACACACCTGCACATAGAGGTATAACAGCTGCACATTCAGAAAAAGTTTATTCTATTACTATCCAAGAAGAAAATGTAAAAATGTAAAGGTCCCACTCCTACAAACACTTATACATACACTCTAAGAGTGGCACTGGCCACTTTGGGGCTCAGTGAGGAATTAAGGTTCCTTCTTGAATCAACCTGCAGCCTCAGGGCCCAAGTTTCTAATACTGACATCCTCATAAACATGCTTTCCAAAGGCCAAAATATTTTTTTAGATGGCAAAACACTTCTCCTATTACAATTTTTTATGTTTCTACTTTTTAATAGATTATTGAAGTCAACGGGACTACTCCCAGTATGTAAAGTTAAGCATTTAAATAAGTGTTTGCAGGATTGGGACCATAGATACAATAGCTCTAGAAATTCACTATATTCTGGCATGGATATGCAGGGATTTTTTTCATCTATTGTCCCATATGAAATGTAATCAGATTTTCAACAATAAAAATGTATTTTGAGGATGTTTTAGTTTAGGTACTGTGTATTCTCTACACCCTATAAACTGAATAGGTATGGAAAAGTAACTGTTAGTTTTTTATACTAATGTATACAGTTCTGCAGAGCACTATTGTATCAGTTTCCTGATTGAGAATAGTAATGTATAAAATCTGATGCCAAACAGTGAACTAGCAATCTAAAAGGTGAAGGACTCATTGATCATGATATTAAACACTGTGTTAGCAAATGAACTGTTGTGCTTTCAAAGTTTTACTTTAAAAGTTAATATGCTTAAGCTAATCAATCTCAGCTGCACTAGACCTTCAGTAATTTTGTTCCTTTCATCAAAAAAGCCTTATGGGGTTGAATATAGTGATAGTTCATAATGAAGCACTTCATATAGAAGCAGCTGTCTCCTCACCTGTTTCCCAGCCCACAGAGAGGCCTGAAGAAATTCTTCAATTTAGCAAGCAAACTTAAGTCATTATTAGAAATGACAGGGAAACCTGATGAAATTGTACTTTCAATTGGAAAACAAAATTGCAATCAGACCAACATGATTTCCTCATGGTCTGACCATGCTAATGCCAAGTTGAGACATGGGCAAATGTATTTAAAAGTCATAATGGAGTATTACCATGCAATCTCCTTTTACTGGCCCTTATTAATATAAAACTTCAATTTGCATGTAAATGCGGTCAACTTTCATATCATCAAAATACATGAGGCCTGGGAAAGTAATGAATTGAAGTTTGATGCGGCAATTACTGACGTTTATAAAGAATTTTAAAGAGGTCATTCTAGCCTTGGCTGAGAAAATGAGGAAATCAACAGGGAATATTGTCAATATAGCAACAGTGGGAGTTGGAGTCAGTCCCAGGTGTTAGAAGGCCAGATGATGATTAATAGAGAGGGAGTATGAAGCCTCTCACCCAGAAGGACTGGGCTGGACCTAAGGCTCAATAACAGAGCTCTCATGAAAAGGTTCTTGCTGGGTTCCCACTTTAGCTGCCTCGAAATGTGTTCCAGAGGGAATAAAGTAGCAAGTGTTTATGAGACAGAGCAGTGCTGAAGGTTTAATTGGGCTCCACATCCTTTCAGCTCCCTTCAGTACTTGATATGCAGTTTAACCTTTTTTTCCCCACCTCCAATACCCCAGTGCCAGTGGGATTTTAATAAAGCACTAGCTTGATAGCTTGGCAAAACATTGACTTAGTTGCTAAATTGAGTTAAACTCCCTTATTGCATTGTAATGAAAATTTATAATTCTCTTCCTTTTTTAAAAAAAAATATTTATTCTGCTGGCATATTTTATAAATCTACAAAAATAGTCAGTGATTTTGTGCATTTTCTTTCTCTGCTCATTAAAATAATTTAACATGGAACACAAATTCATAACTTTAAACATGGATGGATAAATCAATGCAAAAATGAAAATAGTTTTATGCAGTTGTTTTATTGCATTTAAAAGACCATTAGCCTTCAATAAGGAGAAAAACTAACTTAAAATTATTTTACTTGAGTTATTTTGTCTGATATTTAGTGTCACTACATTTGGAACAGGAGCGAGACGTGGTCTGGTAGTCAAAGTACTGGGATAAGAGTCAGGAGATCTGGGGTTTGATTCTTCATTTCCACACACTTTGTGTAATAATTTATACCTGTGCAAAGTGAGTACAAATGTGTTTGTAAAATGCTACCCTTCAGATCTAGTAGCGCTTTACAATCACTCTGCGCAGGAGTAAATGACTATACAAGGAGCAGGGCAACGGCGAACCAGGTGCCTGAGTTCTATGTCTGGTTCTGCTTCAGACAAGTTGTATGTGCTCTTGGGCAAGTCATTGGATCACTCCAGGCCTCAGTTTTCCCATCTATAAAACAGAACCCGTCTATTTCCACTGTGGTGATATGAGACTTAATTAATAAATATTTGTAAAGTGATTTGAAATCTTAAATTAGAAAGCAATAAAGATGTTTCTAATTTCTTTCAGGGATTTTGTTTTTCTTTTCTCACAAAAGTAATGCCATATAGTGCTGAAACCGCTAAGCTGTTTATTCTGCACAAATATAATCAAGGTCACTGTTAAGGATCAAATAAGAGTAAATAATGGAACAAAAATCAATTCATCTAGACAAAATTAATTTGAAGATTATTGGGTTTTCTTATTTCTTTCTACTTCTGTTTCTTGCTTTTGATTTTTTAAACCTAATTTTCAGTTACACTATTTCAAACAAATCTCCAAATTATTTAAACGTTATAGGTTACATTAATTAAAGTAAGCAGATAAGCAATTACATTCAAGATGCATTCTGTGTTACTCTGTATTATTTTGAGATTATATGTAGTGTAGAGTAATATTCTTCAGTGAAGTTTAAGAATCAGAGAGCAAGCAACCTGGCCTGCATTTGAAATATTAGTATGAAAAGTATTTATTATTGTCACTTTCATTTTTCATAGGTATGTGTCTCAGGTTCTATAGCTTGAGTAGACATTTGTAAATCCTCACACCAGCTAAAATCCTCAGAGCTGAGCATCCCTCCTTCTATTACTTTACCAGGCCTATAAAACAGACTACCCCCTTAGGGGATGGCACGGTAAATCAATGTTTATATTTCTCTAACCCCTGAGACTCCTTGACCTAAACATTTGCAATTTTCACTAATCTGGATGGTGAGTGATAAAAGGAATGTTGTTTTTGTAAGAGGCAAGCTTGAATGGTTAAGGGACCAAATTTAAGGTGCTTTACACTATTCTTGCTTTCTGATCACCTGGTATATTTTAAAATGTTTTTTTTTTTAATGGCCCAGAGGGGGAGGGGAGAAAAGGTATGATTTTCAGAAAAGCAAAAGAGTCCTGAGTAAAGAAAAAGAAATATGAGAAATTCTACAACATTCTATCATTTTAAATAACCAGAGTAACATAGACAAGCTGCAAGGCCTGTTCTGAAGTTTTACACACAGATTTTAGATTTTTTTTTTTTTGGCACTGACATTTATTGAATATATATTCAAGAATGAACAATAACTAATAATAAATAATATAAGATTTATTCTGCTTTACTTGCAGAATTAAAAAATACTAACACCAGAAACAATTAAGAATAGATTATATTTATTCCAAAAGTGGAAAATTCTGCTTTGTAGAAGAGAATACTACAACATTATTTTTCTATGTAATGACTCTTCAATGGCACCTTTAAGAGCTATCAGCTGAGGCACAGAAGATCGTGTGTGCCGAAAGTCTGAATTCCCCTCTTCGTATTTAAAGAGCTTTTCTCCAATAACAGATGATTTTAAAAAGAGATACATGCACAAAACAATTGCTAAGGAGCCAATAAAACACAAGATGAATGGCTCCAACCGGAAAGAAAATTCCTTTAACATGGTACAAAAGAGAAGAAATATAAACTCTGTAGACATAGGAACATAGGTTTTGAGAGTGAAATAACATTTGTAAGAGAGACTACTTCTCTTCCACACATAAAAATATGGATAACAGGGAATATTGTGTCCAATGAGACTTAGCTGACTACAGATACCACAGTTCAATAGGGTCAAGAAACTGTATCCACAGAGTCCAGGAAATATCATGCAAGGACTTTTTCAACCAACTGCTACTCTTCTGTGAGAAACATTCATCTACCCATTTTAAGGATTATTTGTTAGTTAAATAACTTAGATTGCACTTATAGTGAATTAATGTGACTAAAGCAACATTTGTTTATGATACTGAGTAAAAAGGTATAAATTAAAATATAAGTTAGTACATTTGAGGAAGAGAATGTAATGTATTGGAACAAGTAATACAACTTCCCCAATATGCTGCTTTATATGTATAAAGAATGTTCTTGTGTACTGCTCTTCCTGCTGGTTTTTGCTCAAGTCCCTCCAGCTAGCAGCTCCACCCCAGGAACCACCTAAGGCCCTCAAGCCAGGAAAAGAAAAACCTCCTGAGTGACAGCATCTGGCTGATGTGCTTTAGTGCTGGATAGCCAGACTAACAAGCAAATGGGTCACATGTGAAAGTCACTGGGAGTGAGTATGACCTCAGTGCTGCTGAGCTTTGGGTAAGCAAGGCCAGCTGGTTTCTAAAACACCTAGAAACCCACAAGCCCTTACATGGAGAAGTGCTCCCTGTTTTTCAAAATGTTGACAACTATATACTGAGAAAAAGATGAGCTCCACTTCTGCAACAGTGGAGGCTGATGTTAGTCCAGAAATTTGGGAGTGACACAAATAAACATCTTTCTAAAATCCTAAGGTTGCTGCTATGTACCCTGAAATAATCACACAGTGAAGAGGGGGACATGTAAAAAAATATTTCTCAGGCCCACCACAAAAAGATAATGCTGTCTCTGATCATTTGTAGCTTATCTGTGGAATCCCAATCAGTGTAACCACAGGGGGGAAGAACCTTGAGGGGACCAGAAGGGGGAATTTTGATCCACATTTTAAAAAAGCAAGATTAGGAGAGAGGCAACTAAGGTGTGTCCTCAGCAATTTATGACCCTACAGCACATTTTATCCCATCCCTTTAATTAATTAATTAAAAAGCTCAAAATTAGTTAGTTATTACAACTGTATATCACAGTACCCTCTACTTTTCCTTCCATCCCCCAATCCCTCACATATGCTACAGTCTTCCCCTCAAAATCAAGCCAATGCACAAATACATGCAGACTCCTCCAGTGTCTACTCACAAGCACAGGCTCCACCTCTCCCAGCCAGTCCCACAGACAGACCAGATCCCTTCAAACCCCAGACCACACAGAATGTGTTATTTACGCTCCCTGGCTAACTCTCTTATCCTTAGTCACCCAACATGTTCAGCTTCTCCTCCCTGACCTGAACAGCTCATTCTGGGCTCACCCACTGCAGCCCCCTCACTTCTCCCCTATGGCGTCACCCTTGGCTTTCCCTGCTGGTCTGCCCGCCCCAGCTCCATGCTCTCTCACACTCAAATGTGCTCTGGCCTCACCTTTCCCTTCCACTCAACCCAGCATGTTCTTCCCTCCTTGGCCTCTTTTACTGCTCCCCTGGGTAGAGCAATTCTGGGGGGTAAGGCTGTGTCACTGCCCTGCTGGGGCAGAGGTTGCTCATGGGACGCTGACAGCCAGTCCCATCCCAGAGAATTAGGGAGGGGCTGCGTGGGTCCTATCCCAGGGATTGGGGACAGCAGGCCATGGGGAATGTCTCACTAATGGCCTGGGCATGGATCTGGCTCAGTCCCCTGCTGTTACCTTCTCTGTGGCCAGGGGAAGGGGGAGCTGACACCACAGCAATTAGAAGACCCGACTTGGCCTGCCCCACATGCCTAGGGGAGGCATTGCAGCGCTGGCTGGTGAGGAGCTATCCTGTCCCATAGCAAATGATGCCCCTGTCGCTGGGATGCTCTCTGACTCCCCTTCCGAGCCCTCCCAGGCTCACTCTACTCTTTTTTCCTCCACTTCTGTATCTCCTCGCACTCCCTAGCTCTCCCCACCCCAAACTGCGGCTCAATGTGAAGACAGGGAGGAGGAAGTGCTGGAATATCTGCTTTCACCTCCCACTAATGGCTCAGCTGGCTACAGCAAACCAGGAGCTGGCCAGCACCAGCGGGAGCCTGGCTAGACTCTTGGAGCATTAAGTGGGGAGGAGCAGCAGCTGGAAGAGACCATGTTTTAGAAGAAGGGGGAGAAGTATTTTCATTTTTAACTCCCCAGACATAGGGCAGGCAGATATATCATGGAGGTACATCAGCAGGGAGGAGTGTTTGAACTTTATTGAATCACATCCAAATATTTCTTGTTGTCTGCAGAAGCAGTCCTTAACCGCTCACTGGTGGACATTCTCTGTCTTGCTTTTTATCAGGAATAAAAACAATTTGTGATCAGTCAAATATTTAAAGGAGAGTAATCCACATTAGTATAACAAACAGAATTATTGTGCTGGCTTGGCACACCTCAAGGCACCCTGAAAGGATGTGATTCCTCCTATGTGAGAAAGATGCCTGTCTCAAGAAGTATTTATGAGACAAACTTCAGAGCTAAGTCTGACCTTCCTGCCTGGGGGAGGTAGTGGAACTATTTTACATAGCAGCAGGAGGGGAGCTGCCTCTGGTACCCTCTTCCACAAATGAGTAGATGCAGCTCTGTTGTTTAATGAGCTCGTAACTGTGTCATTATTCTGAGGACTTGATCTGGCTGTGCTAATCCACCAATAAGTAGATTGCTAGGTTGCATAAAACAAGCATTTGGCAAAATTTTCACAGGCTTTTACTGAAAGAAGGGACTCCTCTATCTGATCTTAATAAGTCTTGGCATCAGTTGATATCCTGGAGCAGTAGATATCTGACCTTGCTGTTCTATTCCACCAATCCATAGGTACTGGAATTTCTATTTACAACAGTTGGCTCACTGGCACCATTCAAATACTGATGCTTCAGATAAGAATTGTTACATTCTGCTGATTTCCTTTTTGTTTTGTACTCTGATTTCAGTTTTCAGGAGTTCATTCAAAGGATGCAATATTACTGACAGGATGGGTATATATCTACCTAGACAGTGAATCATACTTAGGATTCTTTTCAGTTCTGGAATGGTTTCAGGAGACTGCACTTCCTTAATGGCTTTTACTTTATCTGGACGTGGCTTTATGCCTTGCTCATTTAGTATCCAAGAAATCTGGTGGTTTTTGACATAACAATGCTTTTCCGTAATATTAAGCTTTAGACCTACATACTTGATAGTTTCCAATATAATAGGGAATCTTTTATGATGCTCTTCTTCTGTTCTTCCATATATTAGGATGTCATATATATATATAAGCAGCTACTTTTTTTATTTGCCACACTGGTAACCAAAAGAAAAGCAACTGGCCAGTAATATTTTGAGTGACTGTTCTACAGTGCCTGTTCTGACAAGCTTTGAGTTCTAAAGGGAATCTAGGATGTTCGTTGTAGCCAATTAGTTCATTTTATTATCCATTTATCATTATGTTATATGGTGTTATGGTCAATTCATATGCTAGTTCACATATAATCAATATATGCTAAATAGTTTTAAATTGTAGGATCATAGAAGTATAAGATTGACAAGTAGTTTGGAGTGATGAGTGTGTGTTAGCTATATAAGTATATCATGGCTGGAATGCAAGGCCTACAGGCTGAGGACTGTAAGATTTTAGCTTAGTCATAGGCCACAGGCTTTAGAACATTTGACATGAGTGGGTGACCTCAGAATGACCCTATGCCAGTAAGGTCACAAGATTATTGTTAAGAGATGTGCCACTAGGCTATATTATGGAAAATTAGATTATAATAAACCACAAGGTATTGTCCAAGATCATGAGACACAAGGATTGAAACATCATGGAATGCCCTGTCCTGACCACAGGGTACATGTGCATAGATGCTAATGAGAATAAGAGGAACTAAGAAACAATCTATGAAAAATGGGGCACCCCAATATTCATGGAGTATGGAAGTACCAATAAGGAAAAGAAGGCTGAAATCCTTATGCATATGTGTAGGGTGTCAGATGTGTTCAGAACAACAATATAAAAGAAGTTCCCTGGCTGGCTAAAGTGGGAAGACCCCACTGGAAACCTCAGCAGACACCATCCCTCTGTTGATGATGATCTGTTGAAATCATCAAACCCTAGAATATCTTTGCATGGGTTTTTGTAGGGTTTATATATGCATGGGTAATTGTAACTTTAATTATTGCTTTAATAAAACTTGTACTACAGATAAGACTTTGTACTTGTGATTGAGTCTGTGGTCACTACCCTTGGACTTCATGTGTTCCTAGAGTCTCTAAATTTGAGAAAAGCACCAGAGGTGATATTCACTCTGTTGGGCTTGAAACTGTAGTAACAGGAGGTGAACTAATGGTAGTTTAATACTAAAGTACTACATATGACTGTCATTCTGCTTAACTTTACCAGTAATGCTTTTCAGTGTCATTCTGCCTAGAGACAAATATATATGAGTTTATAAACAACTAATTCTGTTTTGTTCTGAATTAGTTTTTGTTTGTTTCATATAAGAATACTCACCTTCTTGCAACACTGATGGCATGAAGTGGAATTATTATAGAATTCAAAGATGTTATATCTTTGTTGACAGTTGCAGTGGTGTATATTGTTTAATTTTTAATCTGATGAGCAGTGTGCTGCTAATCTAATTTGTATGTAAGCCTTCCAATAATTGTTTATTATTTTGAAAATTCTGAATCAAATTATCCACGATGACTCCACAATCTCTTTCTTGAGTGGTAACAGCTAATTTAGACCCCATCGTTTTGTATGTATAGTTGGGATTATGTTTTCCAATGTGCATTACTTTGCATTTATAAACACTAAATTTCATCTTCCACTTTGTTGCCCAGTCACCCAGTTTTGTGAGACCCCTTTGTAACTCTTGGCAATCTGATTTAGGTTTACCTATTTTGAGTAATTTTGTATCATCTGCGAACTTTGCTACCTCACAGTTTACCCCTTTTTCCAGATCATTTATGAATATTTTGAACAACACTTGTCCCAGTAGAGATCCCTGGAGGGGTCCTGCTATTTATCTCTCTTTATTGTGAAAACAGACCATTTATTTCTACCCTTTGCTTCTTATCTTTTAACCAGTTACTGATCCATAAGAGGATCTTCCCTCTTATCCCATGACTGCTTATTTTGCTTAAGAGTGTTTGGTGAGGGGCCTTGTCAAAGGCTTTCTGAAACTCCAAGTACGCTATATCCACATGCTTGTTGACACCCACAAAGAATTCCCCTAATAGATTGGTGAGGCATGATTTCTTTGCAACACTGCAAACAACTCTCTATTCTGTGATTCAAACTTTAAAAGGGCCTTTTTAACTGCCAGCAGACATATTTATGATGGCAGTCTTCACTTAGTCTCTCAGCTGCAGGCTGGAAACCCCACATTAAGAGATAACATAGTCTTAACATAGACTAAGTACAGTACTTAGCCAGGAAGAAGACTCGATTGACAACTCTTTGTAAAGGCCTGGGTTGGGGAGTTACATTGTCTAGTACAGATTGCTGAAATGGCTAAGCCCAGTGTTGCTTTTAGTTATTATTGAAAAGCTGTTGCAGTCATGCTTTCTGAAGTGAGAGGACAAAGAATGTCTTATGAATAATACTCTATGCTTAGTACCAAAAGCATTTTCTAACCCTAGTATTTTGGTCCACTAGATAAAGTAAAGAGGACTGCTTTGTCCTTGTGGAAATTTAGTGGCCATGTTGAATTAAGCTGCAACCTCTGAACAGGTTCTGCTCTGTGTCCTGTGTCTTTTGTGTTTCATAGGTCATCCTTCGCTAGACAGCAAGCTTGGTGGCTTGAGGTAAACAGGGATATTGAAGAGTTCATAGAGAGTGTGAATCTTGGCATTTTGAACAACTGAGGTATTGTCCTGAACTAGAAAATCCTTGGATGTAGCCATTATGCACACCACAGAGTGTTTCTATTGATTTGTTGGCCTTTTCTCAGTTGAAAGAAGTTTTCTGTACGGCTTCAGTTGATACAGACTATCATTAATGCTTTTTGCTTTGTTTTTTCAACTCTCGCTGTTATAAAAATGACTGTTGATTAAGGATCCCAGATTACATCTCAATAATTCAAGAATTTATTGCAAGTCAATAATATTAGGTATATTTGATCTCCCCTTGCTATCTAACTGGGAAGCCTGGAATGTAAAATTCTTATTTTCTATCTTAAAATCAGAAAATAACCTCCTTTCCACTATATTACAGAACAAGGGTACCTAACTTCACAAAATGTACTCTTGTTGAACTACTAATAGGAAGATGGTTATATAACTGACTGGAAGCTAGGAGACCTGATTTGAATGCCTATGTAAATAAATACCCTCCTTGGAAGAAAATAAGGTTTTAAGAAGCTAGAGATCTTATACTAATGTGTGACTGGAGAAGAAATGTAGATTTCAGATGTCATCCATAAAAAGAAAACTAGATCCACCAATATGCCCTGTACCAATATGAGAGCTTACCTGATTCTCACTGGTGAGGTCAAAACTTGACAGAGAATTCACTTCCAGAAACTTCAAGGTGGAGTTAAGGTTCTGCTGTACAACATTGTTCAACAACTATTTTCTGTACCATTCTAGAAGATAGGATTTCAATACCATAAATTCAAGCATTAGAAAAACAAGAAACGCACAGTTACAGCCTCCGACATGTCCCTTAACAGAACATGTATAATGTGTTCTCCCCTCCAGTTTGCCTGAGGTTGTTAAGGGTACAGTCTAGCTTTTGACAAGCACACCTCAAAAGTTTCAGTTCTGATAAACACCCGGAAGTTAAGCTGTTTATCAGTTCTCTTTATTATTTTTATTTTATTACAGAGAAAGTACATGCCAACAAAAGAAAGGTACATATGCTAGCATGAACTTCAATGTTTTACAGTGAAATAAAGAATGATCTGCTGAATTTTTTGCTGATTTTGTCCCATGCTTTATATGTAATGTGATACTTTTCAGATTTATAAAATGGAAGCTTTATGAGGGTGGCTTCTTGGAGAGATTATTGGGTTGGGAAAGGAATACTTTAAGAATAAAAATGTTTCATTTATAATGCTGAATAAAGAATCAAAATAGGTGTTTGAACACATCTAATACCCTACTAGCCAGAAACTAGAAGTGCACAGGCATGCAAAAAAAACAAAAAAAAAAGTATCACCAATATTATTGTATTAGAATATAAAAACATAAGAACAGCCATATTGGGTCAGACCAAAGGTCGATCTAGCCCAGTATCCTCTCTTCCAACAGTGGCCAATGCCAGATGCCCAGAGGAAATGAACACAGCAGGTAATCATCAAGTGATCCATCCCCTGTCGCCCATTCCCAGCTTCTGCCAAACAGAGGCTAGGGACACCATTCCTGCCCATCCTGGCTAATAGCCACTGATGGACCTATCTTCCATTAACTTATCTAGTTCTTTTTTGAACCCTCTTATATTCTTGGCCTTCACAACATCCTCTGGCCAGGAGTACCACAGGTTGACTGTGCATTGTGTGAAGAAGTACTTCCTTTTGTTTGTTTTAAACCTGCTGCTGATTAATTTCATATGGTGACCCCTAGTTCTTCTGTTATGAGAAGGAGTAAATAATACTTCCTTATTTACTTTCTCCACACCAGTCATGATTTTATAGATCTCTATCATATCCCCCCTTAGTTGTCTCTTTTCCAAGCTGAAAAGTCTCAGTCTTATTCATTTCTCTTCATACGGAAGCCATTCCATACCCCTAATCTTTTTTGTTGCCCTTTTCTGAACCTTTTTCAATTCTAATATATCTTTTTTGAGATGGGGAAACCACATCTGTATGCAGTATTCAAGATGTGGGCTTACCATTGATTTATATAGAAGAAACATGATATTTTCTTTCTTAATATCTATCCCTTTGTTAATGATTCCTAACATTCTGTTAGCTTTTTTGACTGCCGCTGCACATTGAGTGGATGTTTTCAGAGAACTATCCACAGTGATTCCAAGATCTCTTTCTTGAGTGGTAGCAGCTAATTTAAACCCATATTTTTATAGGTTAGTTGGGATTATGTTTTCCAGTGTGCATTACTTTACATTTATCAACATCAAATTTCATCTGCCATTTTATTGCCCAGTCACCCAGTTTTCTGAGATCCTTTTGTAGCTCTTTGCAATCTTCTTGGGACTTTACTATACATGGTCCATCTAACATGTCTAGTACAGAGAAGAAGTAAAAAAAAGTTAACCACATTTTTTTGAACCTCAAAAATATTCTGTTTTGGGTTTTTTTCAATTTTGGGCAGATTAGAAAGATTCCTATTTTATCTGAACTAAAGATTAAATTCCTAAAATGTTAATATTTTTAAATAAATGTCTGAATTAAAAATTCTATAATTCCTTATTAGTTAAAGTAAAACATTGGGGAACAGATTCTGATTGAATCAGATGTGAATGGAGTTACTCTAGTTTTACATCTGTGTTTTTGATATAAGAATCTGTCTTCATAGTAATTGTTTCCTCATTTGTCTCCATAGCTTAACAGGTAAACTTCCAAAATAATGTTGGTTGATGATGCAGTGTAAAGAATAAGGAGTCCCAGTGTTCCCTTTGAAGACATAGCAACAGGATTTACTCATAGGAGATACTGTATGTGAGCAAGGTGGATATCATTAAAAACATTTTTCTCTCAGTCTCCCTAGGATTCATGTCTTACTTGTTAACTGTGCTACTAGTGTAGAAAATTTGTGATGTCTTTCTCTGACAAATTATATTCCCTCAAGTAGAAAACAAATTTTACCCTCCATGGTACTGTGTCTTTTTATTGTTTAAACAATTAAATAATACTGTGTTTTAATATAACCTCAATGAATTTAAAATTTCACTTGTGTCATTCCTGCTGTAACATGGGTCCCCTGCAGTAACCAAAGGAAAGTGATTCTTAATTTAATGACAGATAAAAAAAAATGTTGTTTAGTGAAGTTGTTTTCAAACATAATTTATTCATGTTTATTTCCTATGTACAAATATTATTTTTAATGTAGCAGGTATTCAAATATTTCATGATTAATACCCTAATTAATATTCTAATAGAGGTTTCCTAATCAATATTCTACTTATTACAGTACTTCTTAGAAATGTAAACCAACAATCTAGTACACATTATAGTACAGTAACCAATAAGTAAAGAAACAAAAAAGCTCTCCAAAACAAATACTTCTCCCCGCAAGAAAACTTTATGGTGATTGTTGCTTGCAACATTTTTGAGAGTGTCCTGAAGCATTTTTGGTAAAACCCCACCCCTGTACATTTCAGCTGACACATATTAACTGTACAAATAGTCTGGGAGCTAAAGTGTTCCACCTAAATATGATGAAATATTTTATATATTCCTTGTTCTGGTCTGAAGGCAAAATTCCACATTCTCCTCTAAACCTGTGTGTAGAGATCAAGCTGGTCTTGGGCTGAGAGTAGAAATGTCCCAACTAAAGTCTTCCTACTTTACATTCTCTACCCAGCAGCTTTCATATTGAGCCCCTGATCTTGCTCCCATTTAAATTAATGGCAAAATGGCCATTGACTTCATGGTACATAATCAGGCATTGGATCATCGGAGGCAGAAAAGTTACTTCATCATCTGACCTGCACAGTTGCCAGATGTGGCAAGAGTTTCCCTTAGAGAAAAAATGTAAAGATTCCCATACTAGTACACACAGTGAAGCCAACAATACATTCATTCATCCCTCAAGAGGAATGGGCATTGACAGCACTGTGGAATATTACAGTAGGATCCTGTGGGAAATCAGGCATAGCACAGGTTTCAGAGTAGCAGCCGTGTTAGTCTGTATTCGCAAAAAGAAAAGGAGTACTTGTGGCACCTTAGAGACTAACCAATTTATTTGAGCGTAAGCTTTTGTGAGCTACAGCTCACTTCATCGGCATAGCACAGTGCATATCCACTGCCAGATGCCAGGCCTTCATATGGCAGTAATGGTGAATATAGAATGGCCATACTGCATCAGACCAATGGTTCATTTCACCCAGTATGAGCCAGTCACATTATTAGTCATTGATAGGTCATGGCCATATTATTCTAGTCTCAAGGAAAACAGGGTATCCTTTTGTTGCTGCCAGAGGATGACAGGTTGCTGAAACACATCCTTCATCTTAAATGTGAGGATTAGATACCCTTTCCCTTGTTGAGACTGGAGATGATCAGCAAGAGTGGCAAGGAGTTAGGTTCATTGGTGTGGTCCTTTGCTAATGCTGTGCTGTGCTGAATTCTTAGTAATCTGAGTGGTAGAATCAGCCTGACTAGGTCTGTTTCAGTTTGTGAGCAGACAGCTGACTGAGGGGACAATTTAGTAGAGTAGTTGGCATTCTAATGACCTGGATTCTTTTTGTTTATAGACCTGATTAATTTTGTTTACTGTTCACTTCATATACACTCTCAGGTTTGTCCAAGTTATATCTTCCTAGTCTTTACTAGCTGATGGCTGGTACAGTTTGTGGGGGGGGGGAGGGTTGAGTGTAAGTCATACATTGCTAATGGGTGAAGAGAGAAGAACCTGATGTTTCATACTCACTGCTGAAACTTCTGCCTTCCACGTCTTCATGAACTAGTATTGCCAGATTCCATCATTACTAATTTAAAGGACTAAGACAGATATGCTCCTATGGTACACATTATCTGGTATCTTTTGGCCATTTATTGAGGGGTTAGGGGCTATGCTGCCACAGCAAGGACAGGATGATTGTTTATAGGTACAAATTCATCATGGAATATCGGGTATTATGGATCAGCCAGGCACATCCTTGGGTGTATTTTCCAGCTGCCTATTCATCCAAAATCAGATGCTGTTACAGTATATCTGCTGGTAACTCCTTTGTGGAAACAACACGAAAAGCTGGAATGGTGATTGTTGCCAAACCTGGTTAACATTGTACAGGCAAGTCTCTTGGCAAGAGCATCAGTTTTGAAACTACCAACATATACTGCAATATTTTCAATAATGAGGCAGAAAAGAAGGAAGTGTTCAATAAATATTTCTGTTCTGTAGTTGGAAAAAAGCAGGATGTGTACTTGTGTCATATGAGAATGACAAAGTGTTTTCCAGTCCATTAGTACCTGAGGAGGATGTTAGATAACATCTACTAGGGATAAATACTTTTAAATCAGAGGTCTGGATAACTTGCACCCAGGAGTCCAAAAAGAATTGACTGAGGAGATCTCTGGAACACAGATGTTAATTTGTAATAAATCTTGAAATAGGGGAGAAATTCCAGAAGAATGAAAGTGAGCTAATCTTTTGCCAACATTCAAAAATAGCCCACAGGATGATCTGAATAACTGTTGTCTGGTCAGCCTCACATCAGTCCTAAGCAAAATAATGGAAAAGCTGTTATGGGATTCAACTGATAAAGAATAAAGGAGAGGAATGTAATTAATGCCAATCAAAATCAATATGGTTTTATGGAAAATCCAGTCTTGTCAAACAAATTCTGATTTCATTTTTGATGAGATCATAAGTTTGGATGATAAAGGTAATTACATACATGGAATATATTGAGACTTTCATATGATGTTGGACTTAGTGCAGCATGACATTCTGATTTTTTTTTAAAAAGTATCATATAATATCAATAAAGCACATGTTAAATTGATTAAAAACTGACTGATAGACCTCACAAAGCAATTGTCAATAGGGAATCATCACTGCATGGAGGTGTTTCTAATGGCATTCTTCAGGGATTGGTACTAGGTCTGATGCTATTGAACATTTTCATCAATGATCTGGAAGTAAATATAAAATCTTTGCTGATAAAATTTGCAGACACAAAGATTGGTGAAGTGATACTTGATTATAAAAACAGGGTAGTCTGACAGAGGGATCTGGATTTGTTCAGTAAGCTCATTCCATTCAAACAATATGTGTTTTAATTAGGGCTGTCAATCACAGGTAACTCAGCAATTAAGTCAAAACAAACTAATTGTGATTAATAAAATAATCGTGATTAATTGCATTTTTGATCGCACTGGTAGTACTAATTGTTGTTACCTTCTCTTGAATATTCCATTCCTTCGCAACATCCAAAAAATGTTCTGCACATTTCAGCACAATGTCTCTCCTCAGTATGCATTATTATTAAAGCAAATGACCGCAATATCCATGCAGCATCAGTCAGTGTGCTGTGACTCCAAGATAGCAGTGGTTGCTAAAGGATGTCCAGTGATCACCAGTCAAAGCAAGCAGTGCATTTTTCAGAAGCTCCAACTTTGTAGTCTTCTCATTGTGATATAGGTCATGTATTCATGATGCAATGGTTCCTTGGGAGGGCAAGGTGTGACTGATTGGAAGATTCAGTTTGAATAACATGTCTTGATCCTCTGTTATTTACAATGTTGAGTGGTCTGCAGTCCATAGCTATTCACTTTGCAATAGCATTGGTTAAGCTGTTGTACATTGTTTGATCCATGGGCTTGTAGCGATCTTGAAAATCTGTAAATATACTCTGTCACGGCTGGCGGGATTCATTTGCTGTCGGTGGGTTATCTGTAGTGCAAGAAGTGGAGGCGAAAGCATGTTTAGTGCGTAGGTGGTACTGCAGACTAGAAGTACTTTGATGGTATTGGAACTTAATCTTGCAATAGCTACAGATAACCATCTTTTTATCCATGCGATCAAAACTGTGATTAATCGGGACTAATTTTTTTAATCACTTGACAGCCCTAATGATCAAGCTTAGTCTTGAAACAAGCTAGTTTTTTTGCCCCCTCTATTCCCCTTGGAAGGCTGCTTCAGAACTTCACTCCTCTGATGGTTAGAAACTTTCATCTAACTTCAAGCCTAAATTCATTGATGGCCAGATTATATCCATTTGTTCTTGTACTACCCCTGGCCCTTAACTTAAATAGCACCTCTCTCTCCCTGATGTTTATTCCTCTGACATATTTATAGAGAGTGATCATACCTCACCTCAGCCTTTGTTTTATTAGGCTAAACAAGCCAAGATCCTTAAGTCTCCTCTTGTAAGGTAGTTTCTCCATTCCTCTGATCCTCCTAGCAGCCCTTCTCTAAACCTGTTCCAGTTTGAAATGATCTTTGTTAAACATGGGACACCAGAATTGCACCCAGTATTCCAGATGAGGTCTCGCCAGTGCCTTGTACAATGGTAATAACACTTCTCTATCTCGACTGGAAATACCTCGTCTTTTGCATCCTAGATTTGAATTAGCCTTTTTCACAGCTGCATCACATTGGCAGCTCATAGTCATCAACCAATATACCTAGGTCTTACTCCTCCTCGTTAACTTCCAACTGATAAGTCCCCATGACCTTTCACTTTGCACTAGGGCTGTCAATTAAGGATTGATTCACAGCATGATTAATATGTTAATTTTTGTAATGTGTTAATTGCACTCCAGAGGCAGCAGGGGGGCTGGAATCCCAGCCCCAGAGTTCAGCAGTGGGGCTGGAGTTCCAGAGTCCCGAATCCCCAGGAGCCCTGTGCCCCTAATGGGGCTGAGGGGGTCTGAAAGCCAGAGCACTCCACCCAAGTGGGGCTAAAGACCAGAGCCCCCTGCCCCAAGGGCCCCATGAGGCCAAAGCCTTAGGCCCCATGAGGCTGAAGTTAGGGGATCACAATTTTTTCTAATGTGGGGGGATCATGATTTTTTTTCAAGTCCTAATGGGGTCTCCAGCACAAAAAGTTTGAGACACACTGTCAGAAGTTTTCATTGTTTTATTTTTGAGTGCTATGTTAAAAAAAATTCATTTGTAAATTGAATTTTCACAATAGAGATTGCACTATAGTACTTGTATGAGGTGAATTGAAATACTTTCTTTTGTTTTGTGTTTTTAACAGTGCAAATATTTGTAATAAAAAAGAATATAAAGTCAGCACTGTACACTTGTAACAAGTGTACAGTGCTGACTTTATATATTGTAATCAATATATTTGAAAGTGTAGAAAACATCCACAATATTTAAAGAAATGGTATTCTATTATTGTTTAACAGTGCCATTAAAACGGCAATTAATTATGATTAATTTTTTAATCGCTTAACAGTCCTAGTTTTAATACAGTCTAATACAAAGTTATACATCTAAGAACAATGAATATAGTCCAGAACTACAGAATGGGGGACCATAACCTGGAAAGCAGCATATATAAGAAGAATTTAGGCATCACAGTGGACAAGTCAAGCACAAGTTATTGGAATTAACATAGGTATAACTGGGTGAAATTTAATGGCATGTGATACATAGGAGGTCAAACTAGATATTCTAATGGTCCCTTCTGGCCTTAAAAGTCTACTAAACTATGAATATGATGGTTTTCTTGTGAGTCATGGGGAGAGAGATTTGCCCTAGCCTTTACAGGTTTATCTCTCTGATATTCTCCGCCCTTCGCTCCTCTGCAGCTCTGACTTCATTCCATGGGAGGAGTTTTATGAATGCAAAGGAAGCCTAATTTTACTTTATTTATGCCAACTGCTTGTGCTTCCTTACTTTACACACACACATACACAATACACACACAAAAATGCCAATTATATAGGAATAACCTCATAAAAATAAATTGAATGGAACCAGGATTGAGAATGTATGAGTCTTGCAGTCATACTGAAGAGGTCATCGACAGGAGTGTTTACAATTCAGGGGAGCAGTCCATCTAGAGTGATTGTGCCTATGGCACACTGAAAGCACAGGTTTCAGAGTGGTAGCCGTGTTAGTCTGTATCAGCAAAAAGAACGAGGAGGACTTGTGGCACCTTAGAGACTAACAAATTTATTTGAGTATAAGCTTTTGTGGGCTAAAACCCACTTCATTGGATGCATGCAGTGGAAAATACAGTAGGAAGATATATATATATATATATACACAGAGAACATGAAAAATGGGTGTTGTCATACCCACTATAATGAAAGTGATCAGTTAAGGTGAGCTATTATCAGCAGGAGAAAAAAAACCTTTTTTAGTGATAATCAGGAAGGCCCATTTCCAACAGCTGACAAGAAGGTGTGAGTAACAGTAGGGGGAAAAATAAGCATGGGGAAATAGTTTTACTTGTGTAATGACCCATCCACTCCCAGTCTTTACTCCAGCCTAAGTTAATGGTGTCCGGTGTGCAAATTAATTCCAATTCAGCAGTTTCTCATTGGAGTCTTTTTTTTAAGTTTTTTTTTGTTGTAGTATTGCGATTTTTAGGTCTGTAATCAAGTGACCAGGGAGATTGAAGTGTTCTCCGACTGGTTTTTGATTGTTATAATTCTTGACGTCTGATTTGTGTCTATTTATTCTTTTACGCAGAGACTGTCCAGTTTGGCCAATGTACATGGCAGAGGGGCATTGCTGGCACATGATGGCATATATCACACTGGTAGATGTGCAGGTGAACAAGCCTCTGATAGTGTGGCTGATGTGATTAGGTCCTATGATGGTGTCCCCTGAATAGATATGTGGACAAAATTGGCAACGGGCTTTGTTGCAAGGATAGGTTCCTGGGTTAGTATTTTTGTTGTGTGGTGTGTGGTTGCTGGTGAATATTTGCTTCAGGTTGGGGGGCTGTCTGTAAGCAAGGACTGGCCAGTCTCCCAAGATCTGTAAGAGTGAGGGATTGTCCTTTAGGATAGGTTGTAGATCTTTGATGATGCGCTGGAAAGGTTTTAGTTGGGGGCTGACGGCTAGTGGCGTTCTGTTACTTTCTTCGTTGGGCCTGTCCTGTAGTACTCTTCTGGCTCTGTCAATCCATTTCTTCACTTCAGCATGTGGGTATTGTAGTTGCAAGAACTCTTGATAAGGATCTTGTAGGTGTTTGTCTCTGTCTGAAGGGTTGGAGCAAATGCTGTTGTATCTTAGAGCTTGGCTGTAGACAATGGATCATGTGGCATGGTCTGGATGAAAGCTGGAGGCATGTAAGTAAGTATAGTGGTCAGCAGATTTCCAGTATAGGGTGGTGTTTATGTGACCATCACTTATTAGCACTATTGTATCCAGGAAGTGGATCTCTTGTGTGGACTGGTCCAGGCTGAGGTTTATGGTGGGATGGAAATTGTTGAAATCATGGTGGAAATACTCTAATTTTGGTTATTTGTATGTATATGTATACATTTACAACCACACTCAACCGCTTTTAAAAACCTTAGAAAATATGAATAGGCATTTTAGCCTCTAAGCTGAAAGTGAAAATTCCTATTTTATAAAGCAGTAAAATTAAATTTTCATACTCACTACTGATGTATTTTAGTCTAAACAGCATAATTACTGAAGTTGAGCTCTATTTTGAATTTATGATGTCTAGATGCCTTATCTAATACTATAGCCACAGTCAGTTTTCATACTGTGGTTGAGTTAAAAGAATCCATTAATTTCCATTCCTTTTCAAATACATGTATAATATTGCCAGCACTCAGAAGAAGGAAGGAATATTATTCCATTTTCACAGTTGGGTTCAACTGATAGCGATAACAGTGCCCCTGTAAGGATTTGTTCCTTCCCACAGAGAATGGGAGGAATCAGCTGTTTGTGGAGCACCATTCCCTCTTCTCTCAAAATTGGCTGAGGTCCCCTCTCTATGTGAGGAGTAAGTACGCTGGTGATGGATCAGGAATATACATAGTATTTCCCCACTAATTTCAACCTGGGGCTGTATTATCTTCTGAGAAGAAACCTTTATGATAACCTCCTTTACTGAGGGACTCCCTGAGGGAAGTGGACAGTAAAGGAAGCCGTACTTACTGGAAGACACAATGACTGGGAGTTGCCTTCAGGGGGAATAGAGACAACTTGTCGTCCCAGGATCTAGACAAGCATCCATTCTATGGGGCTGGGTGGATTTGGACAACCCATGTTTCCTGATAGAACAGTCTATGGAAAATCTGGCGAGAGGAACTGCATGAAATGTTCCTACTACTTGACTTCTTCCTGTGAGTACACAGGGGGTTCTTTTAGCTCAGCCGCATTGAATGTGGCCATTTAGACATTTCTCTATACATAGGATATATAGGAATGTTACAGTTCAATTTAAAAGCAGAAAAGTTTATTAAACAGACTTTTTATCTATGTCAAAACACTGTGTAGTGTTATGAATCAACAAAGGACTAGCAAATTATTTACTTTTCCATTTGTGGCAGTTTTTGACAAATCTATTTACAATGTGTTTTTCATATTTCCCCAATCTAGCTGGGTTATAGAACACACCAGTTATTATGAAAATGTTCCTTTTATTCAATAGTTTTTTGACAATTTGCTTTTGGTCATTCTGAACATAATGTATTATACTGATATAAGCAATTAATGGCATAGTCTCCAATACAGTACTTTTCCCCAAGGCTTCAGAAAATAGATAGTTTCAGGTTCACTTTCATAACTGTTCAGCTGACATTCCAGGAAGAACTATAAAGGAAAGTTTTATGCTCTAAAGTGAATAATGACTTGATCCACATCATAAATACATTAATAAGTAAGAAGAAATGAAAAAGCAGACATTAATTTGCAACATTCCACAAAATATTTGTTTAATATTCAAGTGCTAGAATTGATCAGAGTAATTTTTTAAAAATTCTTTCAAAGTATTGTGAATATGTTTAACACAAAGTGTCATTCACAATCCACTCTAGGAATTTGGACAATGTCACAAGCATTTGAAATAATTTTTAAAAACTGTGTTACCTATCAAGAAAAAAATTCTGGGTACAAGAAGTTTGTATGAATTCAAAAATTCCCCCCGCACCACCTTTTTGAGTTACTAGTGGATAAAACACTAAAATCTGATATTTGTTTTGGGTCAGATAGAAAGAATTGTTAAATTTATTAGTAGATTTTTGCTTCTGAGCAAAATAGCCAAGCACTTCAAAAATATTTACCATTTTTTTATTCATGTTTGCCTTTCCTAAAATGTCCAGAATTGTTTCCTCCATCAAGAAACATTTTATAAACTAGTTTGGAAGTCTTTATATTTAACAAATAGTTCAAAAGTCAAAAATTTTAGAAAGTTTGGGACTATAAAGTAGAGGCAGTTCCTTAAATCTTTTCATATTTGAAGTAGAATACTTTATTTTCCATTCAATCTATGCATTTTTAACATCTGTTTTCCAGGAACCCAGTTTAAACCTTTATTATTCATGTAACAGTGCTTCCTGTATTTTGCTGCAAATTTGTTTTTCTCTGGATCAGTGAGTACTTTACCACCATCTATGCTGAACTGAAAATATGGTAGTAACTTGGGTTGACATTATGTTTTCTAGTACAATTTAATGTTCCAGTACTACAATAAAATTGCTTCCCAACTCTCCAATTTCAGAAAATAAATCTACATTTTAGCATTTTTTATAGCTTTTAGTAGTTTAACCTTCATACTTTGATTTCACTGAAGTATATGCATTCTCCGTTTGTTTACAGGAAACATATTTCATATCTAACTTTGTCAACCTTTTGTTGCATTCCATAATAGTAGATTTTTAATTAAGGCTCTTACATGTAACACATATGTCTGCCATATTTTTGCCTTTCTGAACCCTTTTAAATGATACAAATTCTATTTTCATAAACTATTTAAGCCAAAACATGACAGACTATTTAGAATGAGACATAACCACACAACACCATGCTTACATAATTTCCTCAGATTTATTGCCTGTGGGTGCTAGTATTTATACATATAGTCTCGCAAATTGGAAATTGCTTTTCCACATTGTCCATTATATTTACAGAGAGGTTCATAATTACCAGAGTATTCTTTTTCAAAGTCCTTCAGATTTGGTCCAATCTTATTTATTATGTGCTTGCTTTTTATTTTTGCAATGCATATGCATCTACTTAACTCTACTCAACATTAAAATTAATTTGCCATGTGTCAGCCTAGTCACATAGCAGCCTTGTGAATCTTATCCTTTATATGTTCCCATTTCTCTTGAAATTGAATTAGACAAAACTGGTCTTCAGAAACAAACACACATACACACACACAGAGGGAGAGAGACAGAAGGCGAGAGAGAGAGAGATTACAATGTGGTATGGCATAAACTTTTTAACTGGCATGAGTTTAGGATAGGTGCATTATTAATGAATGGCAAAGCCATGGCTGAATTATACAGATCAAACAAAATGAGTGATACAAATATTCTTTGGGACATTATTATTATTATATTATATTTCTATAGCACCTACATGCCTTTGTCAAAGACCAACCCCTGCTGTGCTAGACACTGTACAAACACAGAACAGAAAGATAGTCCCTGCCCCAAAGAGCTTACAGTATTCATATAATACAAGAGGCAACGGATGAACACAGATAGACAGATGGATAGAGACAGACAGGGGTACAAGGAACAATATTAATCAGTATGATAGGCAGTGGTATCAATGCACCAGCAGCCTAACTATTCTCAAGTTCTTTGTCGACATCACAGCACAGGAGATTTCCTTCCAAGAATGAGGGGCAGCCTGGGAGAAAGCACAAAGGTGCATTTTTGAAAATTTAACAAGTGGGCAATGGAGGCTCGCATCCTTGGCCCATCAGAAGCAGGAGTTAACATTTTAATTTGAGAAATAATAGGGTGGGTATAGCCTATGTAGAACCTTGAGAGTGAAAACAAGCTACTTATGTTTGATGGGATAGAGAAAGGAGACCCAATGGAGAGATGGAAAGAGGAGTAGCATGGTTAAAGTGACAGTCCAGGAGAATAATCTTTACAGCAGCATTCTGAATGGATATGAGTGGGAAAAGATTTCATTTGTCAAGGCCAGAGAAAATGATATAGTAATTGAGATCTGAGATGATGAGAGCCTAAATGAGTTTTATCTGTGTGAATGGATCTTAAATACGTTATGCAAAAATAATATGCAAGATTTAAACGTAGCCTGGATGTGAGGACCTAGAGAGAGATCTGAGTTGACGATGACATCCAGGTTAAGGGCCTAAGTGAAGTGGTGGTGTTGTCCACAGTGATCAAGAAAGGAGTTAATGAAGAGAGTTTTCTGGGGGCAGATTAAGAACTCTGTTTTAGCCATGTTGAACTTGAACTGAAGGCTAGATATCCACAAGGAGATGTCAAAGAGACTGGCCAAGTCTATAGTTTGGACAGAAGAAGATAGGTCTGGTAGAGAGGTAGATCTGTGAGTCACCGACATAGTGACAATAGTTAAATTTGTGTTTGCAAATGAGATTACCCATAGAAGATGTGTAGAGGGAGAACAGAAGGGGACCAAGGCAAGAACCCTGTGGATCCTTTAGAGAAAGTTGGAGGGGGTCTCAGGAGGATCCTCCAAATGACATGTTGAAGGAGAGATTAGGGAGCAGGAGGACAAGCAAGAAGAGGCAGACTCATGGAAGCCAAGGGAGGACAAGATTTCAAGAAGAAGGACATGGTTGATTGCAACTGACTGCTCAAGAAGGATAAGGATGGTGTACTGGTTCTGAGCGTTGGCTAGGAAAAGGTCATTAGAGACTTTGGTGAGAGTCATTTCAGTGGAGTGTAAGGGGGTATGCCATATTAGAAAGGGTCTAGGATGGAATTGGAGGAGAAGAACTCCAAACAGTATTTGTAGACCATGTGTCAATCATTACCCTATGATCCCACTGAGAGTTACCAAAAGCAACTACAGCATTTGCTTAAGAAACTTCCTGAAAAAGCACAAGATCAAATCCGCACAGACACACCCCTGGAACCCCGACCTGGGATATTCTATCTACTACCCAAGATCCATAAACCTGGAAATCCTGGGCGCCCCATCATCTCAGGCATTGGCACCCTGACAGCAGGATTGTCTGGCTATGTAGACTCCCTCCTCAGGCCCTACGCTACCAGCACTCCCAGCTACCTTCGAGACACCACTGACTTCCTGAGGAAACTTCAATCCATCGGTGATCTTCCTGATAACACCATCCTGGCCACTATGGATGTAGAAGCCCTCTACACCAACATTCCACACAAAGATGGACTACAAGCCGTCAAGAACACTATCCCCGATAATGTCACGGCTAACCTGGTGGCTGAACTTTGTGACTTTGTCCTTACCCATAACTATTTCACATTTGGGGACAATGTATACCTTCAGATCAGCGGCACTGCTATGGGTACCCGCATGGCCCCACAGTATGCCAACATTTTTATGGCTGACTTAGAACAACGCTTCCTCAGCTCTCGTCCCCTAAAGCCCCTACTCTACTTGTGCTATATTGATGACATCTTCATCATCTGGACCCATGGAAAAGAAGCCCTTGAGGAATTCCACCATGATTTCAACAATTTCCATACCACCACCAACCTCAGCCTGGTCCAGTCCACACAAGAGATCCACTTCCTGCACACTACAGTGCTAATAAACAATGGTCACATAAACACCACCCTATACCGGAAACCTACTGACTGCTATTCCTACCTGCATGCCTCCAGCTTTCACCCTGACCACACCACACGATCCATCGTCTACAGCCAAGCTCTGCGATACAACCGCATTTGCAACCCCTCAGACAGAGACAAACACCTACAAGATCTCTGTCAAGCTTTCTTACAACTACAATACCCACCTGCAGAAGTAAAGAAACAGATTGATAGAGCCAGAAGAGTTCCCAGAAGTTACCTACTACAGGACAGGCCTAACAAAGAAAATAACAGAACGCCACTAGCCGTCACCTTCAGCCCCCAACTAAAACCCCTCCAACGCATTATTAAGGATCTACAACCTATCCTAAAGGATGACCAACACTCTCACAAATCTTGGGAGACAGGCCAGTCCTTGCCTACAGACAGCCCCGCAACCTGAAGCAAATACTCACCAACAACCACATACCACATAACAGAACCACTAACCCAGGAACTTATCCTTGCAACAAAGCCCGTTGCCAACTGTGTCCACATATCTATTCAGGGGACACCATCACAGGGCCTAATAACATCAGCCACACTATCAGAGGCTCGTTCACCTGCACATCCACCAATGTGATATATGCCATCATGTGCCAGCAATGCCCCTCTGCCATGTACATTGGTCAAACTGGACAGTCTCTACGTAAAAGAATAAATGGACACAAATCAGATGTCAAGAATTATAACATTCATAAACCAGTCGGAGAACACTTCAATCTCTCTGGTCACGCAATCACAGACATGAAGGTCGCTATCTTAAAACAAAACAACTTCAAATCCAGACTCCAGCGAGAAACTGCTGAATTGGAATTCATTTGCAAATTGGATACTATTAATTTAGGCTTAAATAGAGACTGGGGGTGGCTAAGTCATTATGCAAGGTAGCCTGTTTCCTCTTGTTTTTTCCTACCCCCCCCCAGATGTTCTGGTTTAACGTGGATTTAAACTTGGAGAGTGGTCAGTTTGGATGAGCTATTACCAGCAGGAGAGTGAGTTTGTGTGTGTATGGGGGTGGGGGGGATGTGAGAAAACCTGGATTTGTGCAGGAAATAGCCCAACTTGATTATCATGCACATTGTGTAAAGAGTTGTCACTTTGGATGGGCTATCACCAGCAGGAGAGTGAATTTGTGTGGGGGGGTGTAGGGTGAGAAAACCTGGATTTGTGCTGGAAATGGCCCACCTGATGATCACTTTAGATAAGCTATTACCAGCAGGACAGTGGGGTGGGAGGGGGTATTGTTTCATATTCTCTGTGTATATATAAAATCTGCTGCAGTTTCCACAGTATGCATCCGATGAAGTGAGCTGTAGCTCACGAAAGCTCATGCTCAAATAAATTGGTTAGTCTCTAAGGTGCCACAAGTACTCCTTTTCTTCATGTGTCAAGGTTCCTTCCCCACTCTGAACTCTAGGGTACAGATGTCGGGACCTGCATGAAAGACCCCCAAGCTTATTTTTACCAGCTTAGGTTAAAACTTCCCCAAGGTACAAACTTTTACATGTTGTCCTTGAACTTTTATGCTGCCACCACCAAAGTGTCTAACAAAAATAACAGGGGAAGTGCCCACTTGGAAACATCTCCCCCGAAAAAAATATCCCCCTAAGCACTACACCCCCTTTCCTGGGGAAGGCTTAATAAAAATCCTCAACAATTTGCATAGCTGAACACAGATCCAAACCCTTGGATCTTGAGAACAATGAAAAAGCAATCAGGTTCTTACAAGAAGAATTTTAACTAAAGAAAAAGTAAAAGAATCATCTCTGTAAAATCAGGATGGTAAATACCTTACAGGGTAATCAGATTCAAGACATAGAGAATCCCTCTAGGCAAAAAGACACAAAAACAGGAATATACATCCCATTCAGCACAACTTATTTTATCAGCCATTTAAAGAAAACAGAATCTAAGGCATATCTAACTAGATTGCTTACTAACTCTTTACAGGAGTTCTGCTCTGGTCCCAGCAAAAGCATGATACAGACAGAGAGGACCCTTTGTTCCACCCCGCCCCCCAGCTTTGAAAGTATCTTGTCTCCTCATTGGTCATTTTGGTCAGGTGCCAGTGAGGTTATCTTAGCTTCTTAACCCTTTACAGGTGAAAGGGTTTTTCCTCTGGCCAGGAGGGATTTAAAGGTGTGTACCCTTCCCTTTATATTTATAACACCATGCATGCAATTAGCTTAAAGATTAAAGGAAGATGGGAGATGAGGTGGTAATTGAAGAAGCAATTGGGGTCCAGTGGTATTTTTTTAAGATGAGAAACACTAAAGCATGCTGACATTGCTAGGGGCAAAGAGCCAAAGGAAACTGAAGGTTAAGGAGAAGTGTAAGGGAGAGGATGAAAGTGGATACAAGTGAGATAAAGAGATGAGATGGTATGTGGTCACTGGGGCAAGTGGAGATCAGATTACAAACTTTTGCATCTGTGACAAGGGAGGAGGAGAGAGTTGTGGGTGGGGAAGGGAAGGGGAAAAGAAGGCAAGTCAAAGTATGGGGGAGAGATCTTGTATTTTTTCAGTTATCTCTTGGCAGAAAATGGTGAATTCCTGTGCAGAGAGAGAAGTGGAAGCAGAAAGAGGGAAGGGTTATAAGAGTGAGTCAAAGGTTGCAAAAAAGACAGGTGAGATTGTGGGCATGCAATTCAAATTAGTTGGAGAAATAACATTGTTTAGCTAAAGAAGACAATAGAACTGAAAGAGGAGAGAATGAATTTTTAAAGGAAGAAGTCAACCTAGTCACTGGATTTCCAACACAGATGCTCTGCAGTGAGAGAAGGATGTGAATTTGGTGAACCAGGGCAGAGGACTGACAATCTGAGAGTGGGGCAAAAGAGTTGTGGGGAGAGAATGAACCACCAAAGCAATTGAAGAAAGGAAAGAAGGCAGGGAGGATTGGGCAGACAGCAGATGAGAAGTCATCCATACTGATGGATCTGAAGTCACAGAAAGGCTAATTGACAGGACATGAACTGGAGGGCTGATGGGTGATGCTTCAAGAAATTAGGTGATAGTTGGAGAGGGGAACCTTAGCAACAGAAAAATCAGAGAGAAAACAGTGCTTGGTGAAGACCAAGTCAAGTGAACAGCTCTTACAGTGAGTAAAAGAGTTGAACAAGGACTGTCGGTCGAATGAGATCAGGGAGAGGAAATGTGTGGTTAAGGGGATCAGATGCAACATCAGCATGGAAGTTGAAGTCACTGAGGATGAATGTGGAAGATTGTGAGGAAAGGAAGAGAGAGAGGATGAGCCAGGAGTCTGAATCAGAGAAGAAGGCTGATGGGGATGAGTTAGGTGGAGAGTAAGTGACAGCAAATTCTATTTTTTCCATATGCTGAATTTTTTTTAGATTGAAAATGTTTCTCTTATTCAGTAGTGGAATAAGTGACATTAGGAGCTTTTAGCACTCAAGAAAGCAAAGGGGGAGGGTTTGGTTTATGGTTTCAAGGTGGCAGTTGAGGCTGTTAGGGGGCTTATTCCTTCACCCATTTACTTCCCTGGTCCTTCTCGCATGAACAGAGAGCAACAATACCCGAAGTCCAAAGGTGAAGACAATTTGATGTTTATTGGGGTGAACTTCCAGCAAGCATGATTCCAGTTTACTTCCTTAGTATTCTCCTTCCCAGCTCTGACACCACAGAGCCTTACACCTGTGTCCCTGTTCCCATTCCTGCCCTTAGCCAAACGTGATTCCAATTTCCCCACCCCCATTCCCTGTTCCCATTCCCCACACACACACACACACTTCCTGATTGACTGCAGACTATATAGTAAAACTTGAGTTCTGCTTACTATAACTTAACCAATCATTTTACTGAAATTTAACTAACCAATCCTAACATATTGTAACATGATTATGTAACCAATTATATCCCACCCCTTAATTAGTTTACACCCAGCAAAATTAATTATACAGCAAACAGAAACAGTCACAGAACCAGACAGAGATTATACAGACAAACAATAGGGAAATGGGGACTACAGTGATAGAACAAACACAGAAATGAGGATTTCACATCCCAGCTATTGATAGGTGAGTTCTTGCCAGACAGGAAGCTATCAAACTAAGTTTCCTTTTACATCTTCTAGGCACTTCTCTTTCTCTGGAGGGGATAGGCACTATCAGGACAGGAGTGTATTCCTAACAGCCCAATAGCACCTTCTTTCAATGTGACTAGTTTGGAATGTGAGGAGGTGACCGGTCGCTTCCCAGTTTATGGCTGCCTCTGCTGCTTAGCCACAGGCCTTAGCCTAAGCACAGGGCCTCAGACTGTCACAGTACGAGAAGGACCTTACACTGGCAGACAGTGATTTTGATTCTTTCTTTTATACCTCTATAACTAGCAAAGTGATAAGAATACACCTAAATACTTAGAGTACAGGCCTTTACGGACAGGCCTGATATCTATGTCCTAACAGAGGCTTTTGTCATTCAGCGAGAGATGTGTCTCCTCTTTCCTTCCCCCTTTTGAGGAGGAGCACAGGTGACTTAGAGAAGGGGCTGAATACATTCTTACTCAACCAACACTTGCCCGCAACTAACTGCCTCAGTGCATTTCACTGCCATATCCAGTAAAATGGCTAAGCCCACTAGGTGCTAAGATGATCAGCAGTGAGATAGTTAATAATGAAAACATTTTAAATATCATTATTAGGTTTCAGAGTTATGTACCAATGAGATTAATAGGAGCATTCTATAACCATCAGGGTAAGAAACAGGTCTTTTCTTTCAAAGAAACCCTAATATCTGGAGCACAATTACATGCCGATTTAAAATATCCAGAAAGTATGCATCCATCTGTGCAGCTCTAAAATCACATTATACTTGGGTCCTGCAGCTTGTATTAAATATAATGACTTTCCCTGAAGTTTGCATGATACAGTGTAGCTTCTAATTGAGGGCAATTTGTAACTGAGGGTGGCTTTATTAAAACTTCACGTTAAAGATATATGGCTTGATTCTCCCTCTTTTAAACAAATGCAATTTATGAGTAATGCCAGTAAAGTCAATGGGATTGCACTGGGTGGTGGATCTTCTAACCCTGGCCCTGCCTTCTGCCTCTAACTCCCATTGTGTGTTGCTGCTCAGGAAATTGCCATGGGGCTGTACTGCACAGAGAGCAATGAATGAACATTTGCAGCCCCTTTGCAGCCACCCAAAATCCTGTCCTCAAGTTTTGCAATAGAAGCAGAACAGATGAAAATTCAACTAAAACAAGACATACCCAAGGGTTATTTCATTAATGTTTGTGAGAAGTTTTTAAATCTTATACTGGAAATTTATTTATTTATTTGCCAAACCAGAGACACTTACTCAAAGACTTCTTCTTTTGATTCTCCACATAATCTGTAGTTTCAAAGAGGAAAGCAAGCTCTTGTCCTTTTAAATGAGCATTTATCCAAAGGTGAAAATAGGCTGCTCACCATTTACCCTGGAAAGAGTCAGAATCTTTCCTTTCTTGACAGCCTTCTTCGTATCCTCCAGGGAGATCTCAGATTCAGAATGAAGTATTGGTTTTCCACAAAAGACAAGTAAAAAGGCATAATCCTTAAACTCTTTACTGCAGATGTTATGCAAGCAGAATCCCGCAGTGCTAAGAACAGTTTTTGTTTTGGTTTGTTCGGGTTTTGGGGTGTTTTTTAATAGCAAGGTTTTTTTTTTAATACTTGTCACTCAGAAAAGTGTACAAGAAATCAAGAATATTCTTGCAACATGTGCTTTAAGTAAACTGCTAAACTTTGCTTTGCTAGGCAAGATAGCATTAAAACCTCTAAAGAGCTTTCGATAAGTAAAAAACACTCTGAGTTACTTGAGCCAAAATCTTTGTACCATTTGCTTAGAATAGCAATGAAGGATGTCAAACGGCATTCCTGAAGCTCAAACAAGCATTAATAGCACCTCCAATATATTTGCACACATATTTCTTCTTTTGAAATCTATATGGAAGCCAGCAAACTTGATCTAGGAGCAATTCTTGTTCAAACTCTTGAGGGTGAAAGAAAGATCATTACATATATTTCTAGTGTGCTGATTTACACACAGTGAAATTATCTGGTCTTTAAAAGCAATAGCCGTTCCAGTTATAGTCAAGGCCCTGTAACAACATGACCTTTCTTTCTCTAAACTGCAGTTATTCGCAATGCCAGGATGACACCCACAGATTTGACTCCACCTTCACTTTTTATTCCACAGGAACTTTTAAAAATCATGGATTCAATATGCTTTTTATGGAAATAGCTCACAACCCTATGCCTTATAGAAAAATTATAATTTAAATTTTTAGAGGGTACATTTGAAAGTGATCACACATGAATTAATCTCTGCAATGGGCATTTCACACTTTATACCCAGCTCTTCCCTAACTGGATATCTAGGCAGTGCATCTCAAAGACTTCAGTTTTAAGAAGTTATAAAGAGCAGAAGAGCTACACGCAGTACCAATAAACTGCAAGTTCATCTCTTCTTCATCCATTTAGATTTATGAAAGACTTCTTTTTGCCACAATTTTAATATTGTGAGAAAGGGCCAATAATTGGATAACCATGTGGACTAAACTGTCCTCTTACCTTTCAGGGTAGAGTTAAAAAAGACAGGAGAAGTCTGATGGACTTAAAGACTCTTCCATTTCCCGGGTTTTCAATCTCTTACCTTTTGCAAGCACAAAATTCAATCAACCCACCCAATACAAAATCTCCCAATCTTTGAGATGTAAAGATCACAATAATTTACAAGAAACCACCACAAAAAAGTCAAAGGGAAGGGGGGAAAAACCTCAGACGTGGTGGAGTAGATGTGGTAGAACGACTTATGGCACCTTAGAGACTAACATTTATTTGGCATAAGCTTTCGTGGGCTAAAACCCACGAAAGTTTATGTCCAAATAAATTCATTAGTCTCTAAGGTGCCACAAGTACTCCTCGTTGTTTCTGCTGATACAGACTAACACGGCTACCACCCTAAAACCTGAGATAGAACTGTAAGTGACAGGATCTCTCCTCTACTAAAGCACAGTGTCGAGTACAGGAGAATGCCTGCTAAGAGTGGTATTTGCATATATTAACCATATCTAGTTAACCTGTGAGTCTCTGCCCAGATTCCTATGCTTCCTTAGGATCCTAAGGAGAAGCATGAGAAGCAAAAAGACTTAGTTCACCTCTTTTCCCCTCTGTACTAATTCATAATCCCTGTCTCCCTTTCTTCTTTCCTCCTCTGTCTCATATCTTTCCCTTCATGTGACAGAACTCCCTCACCCCAGAAAAAGAGATCTCTCTGAACAGACTGCCAGACTCAGTCAGCTTGCTCACCTCCACTAAGACCCTTACATGCATCTTCTGCCCGAAACAGTTCTAGGCTCCTTGCCCCATTCGACTCTGCTTTTACTGCTGCTGGGTTTTACTGCTGCATGGGGGAGCAGAGGGAGCACAGTGAGAGGGTTCACCTGGAGAGTTGAGGTGGTTCTTGAAAGGCTGGCGATGAGTTGGAATTGTGATCAGACATGGTACTCCTCTTAGTAGCCACAGACACTCCTTTTTGACTGCAACAGTGCCTCTAAACATACTGCAAACAACAGAGGTCACCAGGAGCTGCAAACAGCAATACAAACCTGGTCAGCCCTCATCTGGTAGTCTAAATTAAAATAGGATTCAGGCTTTCATTTTAAATTAATTTAGGGTGACATTTTCTACAGTAACTACTGATTTCAACTATTTTTGGATGCCCAACCTTAGACACATTGGGCCCGATTGTCAGGGAAGCTGAGCACCCACAACTTGATCTGAAATCAATGGTAGATGCATGTTCTCAGCCCTCTTCTGAGTCAATTTATGACCCATTATTTGAGTCATTCACGATTAGTGGCAGATTTTGAAATATTTGGTTTTCATTTCCAATCATAATGGCTGTGGGAATAACATTCCAAATATGAACAGAGACTATTGCTGTTTGACTTTTTCAGCTAGAAAGACAAACAGAGTAGATCTAAGACAGATGTAAAATAACTTCATTCACCTCAATTAGGTTTTAATTTCTGAGGCTAATTATGACCATTTAAAAGACAACACTGTTAGCTATTTCACTTCTGACATTTTAGCTCAATTAGCCAGCTTTTCTGGGACTGTGTGCAAAGCCTGAGATTGAGTTTAGAATCAGGTACATTTAGTAAGAACCATGAGTCAGATGAGAAGTCACACTATTTTATTGATTTCATGAGCAGTCATCCTATCTGAGTCTGCTTAGGGTTCTGGAAACATCACATTCACCTGACCACGGTCAGAGGCTTAGCATAGGCATTAGCTAACTACACTTGCAAGTTAGAGTACATTAAAGCAACCCAGTGTGCTCTAACTCAGGACGCATCCACACTGGCAAGGCACGTAGAGTGCTCTGACTCTGCGGCTAGAGCGCTCTTGGTACTCCACCTCGGCGAGTGGAATAACATTTGATGTGACCCCAATGGACCGCCGCGGTGCCAGTGTGGACACCCTGGTCTGTTAATGCACTCTGATCGACTTCCAGAAGTGTCCCACAATGCCTGTTCTAGCCACTCTGGTCATCACTTTGAACTCTACTGCCCTGGTGACCAACCATCAGACCCGCCCTTTAAATTCTCTGGGAATTTTGAAAAATCCCTTCGTGTTTGCTCAGCCAGGAGTGGAGTGCTCTCAGCGAATCTTTCCAGGTGACCATGCCTCCATGCACCAGGTGATCCCCAGTATGGAGCAAGGGGAGGTGCTGGACCTCATCAGCGTTTGTGGGGAGGAAGCTGTCCAGTCCCAGCTGTGCACCAGCCATAGGAATTACAATACCTTTGGGCAGATATCAAGGGACAGCATGGAAAGGGGCCATGACCAGGACGCACTGCAGAGCAGGGTTAAAGTGAAGGAGCTTCGGAATGCCTACAGCAAAGCCCGCGAGGCAAACCACTGCTCTGGTGCTGCCCTGCGACCTGCTGTTTCTACAAAGAGCTGGACGCAATACTTGGGGGCAATCCCACATCCACTCTGAGGACCACCATGGACACTTCAGAGCACAGTACAACAAGGCAGGAGGAGGAGGAGGAGCAAAGCGGGAGCGAGGGTGCTGAGGAGGAGGAAGACACTCTGGCATCCCTAGATGCATGCAGCCATGAGCTGTTCTCAAGCCAGGAGGAAGGTAGCCAGTTGTGGTGGCCGGTGCTTGGGGAAGGACAAACACCAGAGGAGTTCCCGGTAAGTGGCTTTTATTTTGGGAAGTAAGTTATTCGGTGCGGGCTCTTGGGGCAAGGAGGGTTAGGGCTGCATGCATGCCTAGATGCGGAATAGGGCCTTGATGTGCTCTCTCACATTGTGGTAATCGGCCTCAGTGATCTCTTCAAAGGTCTCATCCAGAACTTGGGCAATCCGCTTGCGCAGGTTTCGTGGGAGAGCCACTGTGGTCCTTGTCCTAGTCAGGCTAACATGTCCATACCACTGTGCCATGAGGGGTGGGGGGACCACTGCTGCACAAGGGCAAGCTACATATGGGCCAGGGCAGAAGCTGCATTGTAGTAGAAGACCCTCCCTTGCTTCCCAGGTCACCCTCAGCAGCAAGATATCTTCCAGGACGAACTGCTGTGGAAAATGTGGGGACAGTGTTCAGTATAGGGGCCCCCTGCAGCTGTTGGCTCTCCCTAAGGCACAGAAACCCAGAGGACAGTACAGCCATGAAAGAATCAGTCCCCCTTGACCCTATGCTCACTCACCATTTTGGGGCTCCTGTGGGTTATGTGCTCTCACTTTGGGATGGGCAAATTATGCTATTGTGTAGACTGTGCTTGCACTTAAGTATGGGAGAATCATCGCTCTGTCTGGTGTGAACAATGCTGTCTGTTAAGTGTTGCATTTTGCCTTTACAGATGCAACCTTGAGATCTCAGCCGTCCATGTTATCACCGGCTGAGAGGCTGCAAAGAATCAGGAAGAGGCCATGTAGAAGCAAAGAGGACATGCTGCATGAAGTCATGCAGCACTCCTGTCATAAATATAAAGGGAAGGGTAAACACCTTTAAAATCCTTCCTAGCCAGAGGAAAAACCCTTTCACCTGTGAAGGGTTAAGAAGAAGAGAAGCTGAGAAAATAATCTGTGCTGAATAGAATGAATATTCCTGTCTGTGTGTCTTTTTTGTAACTTAAGATTTGGCCTAGAGGGATTCTCTGTGTTTTGAATCTAATTACCCTGTAAGGTATTTACCATCCTGATTTTACAGAGGTGATTCTTTTTACTGTTTCTTCTATTAAAATGTTTCTTTTCAAGAACTGAATGCTTTTTTCATTGTTCTAATATCCAAGGGTTTGGGTCTGTGGTCACCTATGCAAATTGGTGAGGATTTTTACCAAACCTTCCCCAGGAAGTGGGGTGTAAGGGTTGGGAGGATTTTTTGGGGAAAGACGTTTCCAAGCAATGTTTTCCCAATAAACCCAGATAAACGTTTGGTGGTGGCAGTGGAAGTCCAAGGGCAAAGGGTAAAATAGTTTGTACCTTGGGGAAGTTTTAACCTAAGCTGGTAAAAGTAAGCTTGGGGGGTTTTCATGCAGGTCCCCACATCTGTACCCTAGAGTTCAGAGTGGGGAAGGAACCTTGACAAATAACTTACAGGGTAATTAGATTCAAAACATAGAGAATCCTTCTAGGCAAAACCTTAAGTTACAAAAAAGACACACAGACAGGAATATTCATTCTATTCAGCACAGCTTATTTTCTCAGCCATTTAAAGGAATCATAATCTAACATATATCTAGCTAGATTACTTACTAAGTTCTAAGACTCCATTCCTGTTCTGTCCCCAGCAAAAGCATCACACAGACACAGACCCTTTGTTTTTCTCCCTCCTCCCAGCTTTTGAAAGTATCTTGTCTCCTCATTGGTCATTTTGGTCAGGTGCCAGCGAGGTTATCCTAGCTTCTTAACCCTTTACAGGTGAAAGGATTTTTCCTCTGGCCAGGAGGTATTTTAAAGGTGTTTACCCTTCCCTTTATATTTATGACAACTCCCTTAATGAAAATCAGAAAGTGCAGGAGTGGTGGGAGAGTGAAAGGAGGTTCCGCCAGCAGAATGCAGATCACCGGCACCAAAGCACAGAGCAGCTGATAAGCATCATGGAGCACCAAGCGGACTCGATCCAGGCGCTCGTAGCCATGCAGGTGGAGCACTACCAGCCCACCCCCCCTGCAGGCTTGTCCCCAAACTCTTTCCTTTGTGCCCCCATGTCACCTCCAACCCACTTTCCCCAACATCCGGGTTCTTATCCCCACCAGCTGTCTCCAACACCTGTAGCTTCACCACCCAGCCCTGAAAACTACGACCCTTACCCACTGCACTCAACCCCCATCACCATGCAATATAGCCATTCTGAAGTGCAGCACTCATTACACGGCACTCCAAACAGGAAGGCTGAGTATGATAACAGGACATATGCAAACCTTTGATTGTACCATTCCCCACCCCACCCCATTGCCCTTTGTGTTTCCCAAGCAGTTGTGTTTCTTTTCAATAAATGCATTTTCTTTTCATTAAATAGATTTTTTTGCTTTGAAAAATTTCTTTATTATTGCATAACATAAAAGATATCTTAGCCCAGGAAAGCAACAGGCACTGCAAGTCAGTGTATCATACGTAGCAAACACAGATGCCTTCTAACATTGGAACCACTGCACTTCACTACTGTGCAGGGCACCAGACATTACTGGTGGCTTTCAGAATCAAATTGCTCTCTCAAGGCATCCCTAATCCTTGCAGCCCCGTGCTGGGCCTCTCTAATAGCCCTGCTCTCTGGCTGTGCAAATTCAGCCTCCAGGTGTTGAACCTCCGAGTTCCATGCCTGAGTGAATCTTTCACCCTTCCCTTCACAAATGTTATGGAGGGTACAGCACGCGGATATAACCATGGGGATGCTGTTATCAGCCAGGTCCAACTTCCCATACAGAGAGCGCCAGCAGCCCTTTAAACGGCCAAAAACACACTCCACAGTCATTCTGCACGGCTCAGCCTGTTGTTCAACCGCTCCTTGCTGCTGTCAAGGCTCCCTGTGTAGGGCTTCATGAGCCATGGCATTAAAGGGTAAATGGGGTCTCCAAGGATCACAATGGGCATTTCAACTTCCCCTGTGGTGATCTTCTGGTCTGGGAAAAAAGTACCGGCTTGAGGCATCCTGAATAGGCCAGTGTTCCAAAAGATGCGTGCATCATCCACCTTTCTGGGCTAGCCTGCATTAATGTCAATTAAACACCCACGGTGATCCACAAGCACCTGGAGAACCATAGAGAAATAGCCCTTCCGATTAACATACTCGGAGGCTAGGTGGGCTAGTGCCAGAATTGGAATATGCATCCCATCTATCACCCCTCCACAGTTAGGGAAACTCATTTGTGCAAAGCCAGCCACAATGGCATGTACATTACCCGGAGTCACAGTTCTACTGAGTAGGATGCGATTAATGGCCCTGAAAACTTGCATCAACACAATTCCAACGGTCGACTTCCCCTCTCCAAACTGGTTAGCGACTGATTGGTAACTGTCTGGAGTTGCCAGCTTCCAGATTGCAATAGTCTCCCGCTTCTCCACTGGCAGGGCAGCTCTCAATCTCGTGTCCTTGCACCTCAGGGTGGGGGAGAGCTCCTCACACTGTCCCATGTAAGTGGCTTTTCTCATCCGAAAGTTCTGCAACCACTGCTCATCATCCCGGACTTGCATGGCGATGTGATCCCACCACTCAGTGCTTGTTTCCCAAGCCCAAAAAGCGCCGTTCCAAGGTGGAGAGCATGTCCGTGAATGAGACAAGCAATTTCGTGTTGTATGCATTACACGACTCAGTATCCTCGTTGAAGGCCTCAGTGTCACTTTGGATCTTAAGGAGTAGCTCGAATGCTAAACGTGACGTGCTGGCGAGACTGGTCAGTATCCTCCTCAGCAGTTCAGGCTCCATTCTCTCAGACCGAAAGGGAAGACAGAGCACGCAGTACAAAAAATGTTGAAAGATAGCGCCAATTGTGGATGGAAGCAGAGGGATTGCTGGGATGCAAACTGATGCATTAGAGAGTGCTGGGACAGGACCCAGAATGCCCCACACCCTCCGCACCCTTCCCACAAGCCACAGCGCCAGAATGGGAAGAAGTGCTCTGTGGAATAGCTGCCCACAATGCACCGTTCCCAATGCCGCTGCAAGTGCTGCAAATGTGGACATGCCAGTGCGCTTGCAGCTGTCAGTGTGGACAGACTGCAGTGCTTTCCCTACTGCGCTCTACGAAGGCTGGTTTAATTCCCAGCGCTCTACATCTGCAAGTGTAGCCATGTCACTTCCATGCTAACATTACATCATCTCTTCCTCAGGGTAACTCAAACACTAGTAGCTTGATAATTATCCTCTGCAAATACCTTTCCCTCCTACCAAAAGTCCTTAGGAACATGACTAGTCTTGAAAGTGTAATATTTATACTTATATGTTTGTATTTGCCAGTGTCCTAAGGGTAAAAATATAGCATAATATAGCTTATAAACCACTAAGAGAAACATTGATGACCAGATCCCAAAGTAATGGTAAGAATGTACATGAGCTGAAGATCAGCCCATAAGACTTTTAAAAAAATATGTATGCCACTGTCACTGAAGGTATGCCAATAATGAGATCATATATGTGAATCAGCAATTCACAAACTGTCCTCCATAGACTGCCTCTGGTTTGCGAAGCACTTGCAAGTGGCTAGCAGAGCCATGACTGGTCATGTAGTGCTGGTGCTCCTCCTTCTTTCCAGTTGCTAATTACATTAAGATATATATTGAAAAACAGCAAAAAACTACATTGCATAGTTTCCTAATATTACTTGTCCATGTAAGCACTCACTGAAGTTGCCATAAGGATCTTGTGTTACCAGCAGTGGTAAGGGAATTGTCCAGGAGGTAATATCTAAATTAAAATGTGGTCTACACTGTAAAAAATGTTTGAGAAATCCACATCTAGATCTGTGTTAAATGTAGCCTGACTTGACAGTTTACCAGAAACTTGCAGGGTCCAGTACAAGATAGGAAAGTAAATGAACCATATAAGAGGCACTGCGTAAATCTCATGAGCCCCTCTCCACAGCTGAAAAGAAAAGGGGTATATTTCTAACACTGTGTATGAGAATTTAACCATAAAATCCCATTAATGCTAATTTGGTATTATTGGGATTGTTACTCCAAAATTACATTCCAAACTCAATGCTCATAATACACCCCAAGATCTGTATCTTCTTGTTGTATTGACATATTCTCTGCAATTAAATCATTTTCCTTGAAAAACAGTAAAACCTCTAAAGTAACAGACTCTTTTATAGGACACATTCATATGTTGGGGGAATCTCATGTATTCAGTGTCAGAAAGAGGACCTTATTAAAGCCAGAGCCTGAATTGAGTATCATGTGAACTTTGTAGAGAAAGGTTCTGAAAATTACCATGATTTAACTACTGCTGACAAACTTGTCAGAAAGGGTTAAGGAATATAAATACTTCAGTCATGAATAGTATTTGTTATCTATGAAAGATGACCCTGAAATAATAGAAGCACTTACTGTAGAAAATGTTGTTATATTTCACTCCTTGAAACCTCCACATGTCCAGAGCATGGAGTGTAGGGGGGAGGGGAGGGGGGGAGGATACTCTGTATAGCAATGCTACACAAGAAAAGCAATATGTTTGCTAAGCTGATCAATAGCATGATTAACTTGGCCAAGTAAAAGACTGATCAATCTTATTATTGATCAGTTTAGCAAACATATTAGTGTAGCAGCCTACCTTGTATCTACGGCAGTGTTTCATCAGGATATACACGCATTGAGCTATTCAAATGAATTAACAACAGATGCACACTTTTTGTCCAAAATCAAAGAAGAGAGGAAGCAATCACAGCCTCTCGTATATAAGGTAGTAAACTTGCAATTATTAAAACAAGCTAAAGATCATTTACATTTATAACAATAGAAAATAAACCACATATTCTGGTATATATAATTCATATTTCAAATCCACAACTATAATTCTTAAAATAATTAAATTATTGCTACACGTTTTCAATAAATCACATCAAAAATGAGTAAGCCCAGCAAGCCAGAGATAGTATTTTCACTGTAATGACTCTGAGCTGGTAGCATCAATGGAAGATTCTCTGAGAGTTTTGTTAATTTTTGCCAAGGCAATGTGGTCGTAAAAGCCATACTTTGTAAGAGTGATGCAGGCTGTGGATAAAAAAATTGAACTGGGATTGTGTAAGTGAGTTGGAGTTATCCAGCTGGACTCCAAAATAGTCAATCAGCTCTTGTTCAAGGTCAGATTCCAGTGAAACTTAAAAAAAAAAAAAATACTTGGAGCATTTGTTTGTTTGCTGTGTGCCCCTACAAGCTCCACACAATGGCTTTCAAAAGGTTTGCACATCTATGAGGCTAAATTATAAAGACATTACCTGACTATTTATTTGTATTTCTAAAAATGGAAAGATTTAGCCTTTGACCTACATGCTCTGTCTCTCCTTTTCTTTCACTCTTTCTCTCTGTTCTTCTGGGTCAAATTCAACCCGAGTGTAATTTTGTTGGCTTCGATGCAGTTAAACAAACAATGAATTTGGCCTCCTGTGTTTTTATTGTAAAAAAACTTAAAAAAACTTGAAAAGATGTCACGTATTTCCATGACACTGAGTGTTTCACATTTCCTTCAATGGTTATCACGTGTACCTTTAGCAACATCAGTACTGGACAAACTTATTCCTAGATTCCAAGGCCAGAAGGGATCATTCTGATCAGATAGTCTGACCTCCTGTGTAACATAGAACTTCCATAGAACTTCCCCAAAATAATTTGTAGAACATGACTTTTAGAAAAACATCCAATTTTAATTTGAAAATTGTCAGTGATGGAGAATCCACTATGCCCCTTGGTAAATGGTTCTAATAGTTAAAAATTTACTCTTTATTTCCACTGTGAATCTGTCTAGCTTCAACATCTAGCCGCTGGATTGTGTTTTACCTTTCCTTGATATATTGAATATTAAATATTTGTTCCCCAAGTAGATACTTATAGACTGTAATCAAGTCACCCCTTAACCTTTTCTTTGTTAAGCTAAATATATTGAGTCCCTTGAGTCTATCACTATAAGGCATGTTTTCTATTCCTTTAATCATCTCCTGGCTCTTCTCTGAATCCTCTCGAATATGAGGGTTCCAATGCATAGATATTGCCACAAGATTGCCACGCTCTGACTTTAAAGAAGTTAAAATAAAGTACCAGCTGGAAATAAATAATGGAAATGTGAATGGGCTGTTTCAGGACACTTGTAAATGTAAACAGCCCGTAACAGTGACAGAGGAACTGAAAAGAAAAGTTTTAAAATATCAGATTCCAAATCCTGAGAAATAAATTAATTTATTCTTATACCACAGATTGGTGTGTATCACTGAGAAATACTTTGGAACTTGTAAAGGAAGTTGGATTGAATCAGTAGTTGAAACCTTTAAAGCACCAAATTTATTTCCCAATGAAGAAGTTTATGGGCAAGATTCCGATTGCAGTAATTCCTTTGAAGAAAATGGCCTTGATCATGCCCTCTGATACAAAGGACACAAACAACACCTCCTTGTGCCAGTGAAAGAAGCTATATCCCAGGGAGGATCCAAAGAAGGGCACTCCACTCTCTGATGAAGAACTCCAGGAAAGCATAGCTATAATTTGTAGCCAGCACTTGATAGGAATCCTGCCAATAGAAGATAGATTCATAGATGACGAGTCCAGAAGGGACTACTGTGATCAGCTCACCTGACCTCCTGTATAATACTGATTACAGAACTTTTCTAATAGATCATTTTCTAATTGAGGGTTTGAATTGTGACATTAATACACAGCCATCCACTAGACTTCTAAATGAAGAAATTGACCCTGTATTTGTAACATGACAAACATGAGAGATTATGATGTTAGCAGTAAAGGCTAAATTTACTTACTGTTCACACACTGCTTGAAAATCCAGAGTAACTCCATGGACATAACCCAAAGTCATACTGCCTTCTGTAAACAAATCCTAGGGCAAAGAGCCAAAAGTCCACTCAAAAGACTGCAGTAGTACAAAACGCACAAAACTCCAGTGGAGCCTACAGCCAGGCACTACAGCTCCAAAATGAAAGGAGATGGCTGAGAAAAGGGTAAGGTTGGATCAGCTGGAGGATGTACTAATTAAGTACTTCACCACTGAGTTAGCTGATCACATTTGTAATGTGCAAACAGAAAAAAAGTCCAAACCAGTAATAGATATATACCTGGTGCTTTAAAAGGGCCAGTTTCACAAAGTTAAAAACAAGTCTAAGCAAAATAAGTTGTGAATGATAAGTGAGAATTGTTTAAGAACACTTTACTAAAATCCCCCAAAGCCAAAATTCTACAATCAAGGAAGAATCCCATAAAAAACTGACCTGGCTTACAGGAGGCTTACAGGAGGACCTGACTTACAGGAGGAATGGAGTGAGCTATAAAATAATAAAACCCCAAAGGCTAATGCTTTGATGTATAAGAGGGAATCTTAAATAGGAGTAGAGAGGTTATATTACCTCTGTTTTTAGCATTTTAGCATCCAATTCTGGTGTCTGCAGTTGAAAAGGCTAAAAGTGGAAGTCAATAGTAATGAATATAAATCAGAAGCTAGGAACTGTAGAAAATTGATAAGAGAAGCAAAGGGATACAAGAAGAAATCTATGATTAGCAAAGTTATGGACAATAAGAAGGAGCTTTTAAATAATTAAAAACAAAAGTACCCTAACAATTATATTGGTCTATTACTAGATGGAAATGATAAAATTATTAATAATAATGCAGAAAAGGGAAAAGGGAGAAGATAAATATTTCTGTTCAATATGTGGGGAAAAGCCAAATGGTGTGCTGATGCCATGATAATGGTGATGAAATTCTTTCCGTTCCACTAGTATCTCAGGAGGGTGTTAAACAGCAACAAATAACATTAGATTTTTTTTTTAATTAGCAGGTCTGGATATCTTGTATCTAAGAGTTTTAAAAGACCTGGCTGAGGGGCTCACTCAACCATCAGTGTTGATTTTCTAAGTCGTGGAACATTCAGGAAGTTCCATAAGTCTGGAAAAAAGCTACTGTGCCAATATTTAGCCCTGTCAGTCTGAGACCCATCCTGAACAAGATAATGGAGTGGCTGATATGCGACTCGATTAATAAAGAATTAAAGGAGGGTTATGTAATTAATTCCAGTCAACATGGGTTTAAGGAAAATAGATCCTGTCAAACTAACTAGAAATCTTTTTTTTGATGAGATTACAAGTTTGATTAATAAAGGTACTATTACTGATGTAATATAGTTAGACTTCTGTAAGACATTTGACTTGGTACTGCATTACATTTTGATTTAAAAACTAGATATAAAATTAACATGTCACAGATTAAATGCATTTAAAATAGGCTAACTGATAGATTGAACAAAGATTGGGGCAGTGGTAAATAGTGAACAGGATAGGTCAGTAATGGAAAGCTGTATGCAAGCAAACAGCGTGCATTTTAATATGGCCAAATGCAAACACATATATCTAGGAACAAAGGAGTAGGATATACAAGATGGGGGAACTCTATCCTGGAAATCAGTTATTCTGAAAAAGATTTGGGGATCAGGGTGGATAATCAGCTGAATATGAGCTTCCAGTGCAACACTGTGGCCAAAAAGGCTAATGCATTGATGTGCAAGTAAGAATCTGAAATGGAGTACAGATGTTATATTACTTCGGGTTTTGGCACTGGAGTATTGTGTGTAGTTCTGGTGTCCGCAATTGAAAAGGTACCTTCATACGTTGGAGGGGGTTCAGAAAAGAGACACAAAAATTATTATAAAATTGGAAAACATGCCTTATGGATATGGCTACACTACAGCGGGAAGCGTGCTTCCCAGCATGGGTACTCAGATGTGTGTTAGCTTTGCTCAAGCTAGAGTGCTAAAAGTAGCAGTGTGACTGCAGCAGCACAGGGGACGGCTTGCGCTAGCCACCCAAGTATAAACCCACCCAAGTATAAACCCACCCACCTTATTTAATTAACAAAGAGAGAAGGTCAAAAGGTGACTTGATCACAATCTATAGATATCTACACGATATTTGCTAATAGCTCTTCAGCCTAGCAGACAAAGGTATAACAAGATCCAGTGGCTTGAAGTTGAAGCTAGACAAATTTATACTGGAAATAAGGTGAAAACTTTTAACTGTTGGAACAATTTAACATGACTTGTGGTGCATTCTCCATCATGGGTAATTTTTAAATCAAGATTGGATTTTTTTAATATATACTCTAGTTCAAAAGGAATTATTTATGGGGAAGTTCTGTAGTCAGTATTATACAGGAGGTCAGGCCAGCTGATCACAGTAGTCCCTTCTGGCCTTATCATCGATGAATCTATCTTCTATTGGCAGGATTCCTATCAAGTGCTGGCTACAAATTATAGCTATGCTTTCCTGGAGTTCTTCATCAGAGAGTGGAGTGCCCTTCTTTGGATCCTCCCTGGGATATAGCTTCTTTCACTGGCACAAAGAGGTGTAGTTTGTATCCTTTGTATCAGAGGGCATGATCAAGGCCATTTTCTTCAAAGGAATTACTGCAATTGGAATCTTGCCCATAAACTTCTTCATTGGGAAATAAATTTGGTGCTTTAAAGGTTTCAATTACTGATTCATTCCAACTTCCTTTACAAGTTCCAAAATATTTCTCAGTGATACACACCAATCTGTGGTATAAGAATAAATTAATTTATTTCTCAGGATTTGGAATCTGATATTTTAAAACTTTTCTTTTCAGTTCCTCTGTCACTGTTATGGGATGTTTACATTTATATGTGTCCTGAAACAGCCCATTCACATTTCCATTATTTATTTCCAGCTGGTACTTTATTTTAACTTCTTTAAAGTCAGAGTGTGGCAATCTTGCCATCCATCATTGTCTGAGAGCTCTTAATTTGTCTATGGGAGGGTGTGAAAGTGGGGTACAGTGTTGTGGTAAATCACAAATATAGGATGAGACAATTCTTTACTAAATTTCTCAGTAATTACTAAAGCTGTTTCAAACCAACTAGTTTCAGTTTGCATGGGTTTGGGTGAATTTACTGATGGATTCCATTTGGACATTTTACAAATCTCTGGCTTCCTTGAACTCTGGGTTCATATGAACTCAAAAGTAGAGTGAAATAGCTATGAACCCCAGAATCCTATTAGTGCACTGCACTCCAAAGCATCTGTCAGTTCCCTAGTTAGGTAAAGGCTACCGACAGAAGCAGGAGTAGCAGAAATGGAGAAAACTTATCTGGTTCTGCAGCAACTGAATGGACAGGTGGAGGGAAGCCACTCATTTATGCCAAGGTATTTACTGGAAAGAGAATTTAGAGAGGAACATATCCATCTTCCCACCTACAAAAAAGTGGGATAGAGAGATAAAGTAAGTCATCTGTCTTTGAAAACTTTGGAAGGGGATGGAGTAGATGGCTACCCAGCTTCTCCCACAGAAGTGGTTTCTCTACACAAACTTGCCAAGTTCATTAAAATATTAAAATATTTCTTGGGTTAAAATATCAGTTCCCATAATCCAAACTTGTTTTGCCTAATTTTGAATCCACATGAAAAATATGGATTCAAAAGTTCAACTCAGATTTGAATATTTGAGCCCCACCTGATGTTTGAAGTAACTCCCCTGTTGCTGCCCACCCTAAAGTATACATGCTTCTGCTAGTGCCATTTCCCCCACTGGCACATGGAGTTTGAAATCAGAAACTTCCATAGCCATGTGAGTGAATCACTAAAATTGATTTAGAAAAGCTGTGCTTGGAGTCATTTCTGTTCTCAGTAAGGGTCCGAACTTCTTTAGTATAGGATATTACCCTATTAATTCTATCTAACTTTGGAACCAATACAACTAATCCATTTTTTTTTCATCTTCACATACGGCAATCACCATTAAAAAGTCAACATTTGCCAACTTCCAGAGATATCATAATTTCCTCCTATACCAAGGAGAGGAAATAACTTATTACCTCAGAGACCAGTGTGCAGAACCAGTTGATAAATATTGACTTTTTATTGCTGAGGACTGTAATATGAATTTTTTTTCTTAGCATATGCCGGACATAGATCCCAGGATACTGAGATTAGCTAAGCACCTATAACTCCTCATGACTTCAGTGGGAGTTACAGGTAGTCATCTTTCCTCAGGATCAGGTACAAAGTCTTCAATATTTATCTCTTCAATTCTCTGTAGCGTTTGCAGCCTTCATCTTTATTTCCAAGGTTTCTTGACTTTTTACCTTATTTACTTTCCTTCTTTGCTGTTGGAACTACACAACAATAAACAGAGAGGTAGCAAACAGTGGCCTAATTTCCACTGAATTGTACCTTGTATGAGTGCAAAGCATGGGTAAAACACTAACACCAGTGTAAGCTAGTATATATCAAGAAAAATGCTAGCTTCAGCTTGAATGTTTTAATTTGTGCTGCACAGTAACACCTCTGTGTGGATGCTGTGGACATGAACCAAAAGGTTCCTAGTTTGCATTAATGTAGTCCTGTTTGAAGAGAATTATATTAATACGAACTAGGAACCTTTTATTTTTCACCCACAGCATCTACACGGGGGTGTTACAGCGCAACACTTTGCTGTACACTGATATTCACATCCCCATAGTATGAACTGTGGGGCAGTGTAGACACAAGCTAAGTTTAGATGCTGAAGCTGGCTATTTTTGTGAAAACACCATGACGCAGTCAAGCTTCAATTATAGTATTTAATAATTCTGATCTCCAAACGCCTTTCTGACATTTTCTGGAAGCTATCCAGGCCATTTCAAATGGCACTCAGAGCTGAATTCAAATGGAATCACGAAAGTAGAAATGACTCTTTTTCTCTATCCCTTTTGTCATCATTGGCTTGCCAATAATCTTATCCTACACCTAATGTTTAAAACCATGTAGCAGGTTTAATAGCACACAAAGAAACTCAAACCTTATTAGTCAATATTATTGAAATCTCAATAGATTTTTTCTTCGCCCTTCTACTAAAACACGTATAGATTTTTTCTTTTTTTTTCAATTCCAAAAGTATTGATGATACCCAAGAGCTATAACCTTATCTTATGATATAGTTGTCTCGTATTGCTTTCTGTAATGCTTTTATCTCCTGATATAATTAAAAGAGCTTGTATATCTCTTGTCTAACAGAAGCAAAATAGCTAAAGGTGAAATATTGAAGTCAAACACTAGTCATCTTCATCCATGGAAAATAGGTCAATATGTTCATGCAGAAAATCAATTAACTAATTCCATTGATCATCAGACATTTCTCCAATATTTAATCTACTGGTAAATCTAGATTTCTATGATCAGCCATATTCATAGTTGTCTCTCATATGTAGTAGTTACTCATAAGGTGTGCTGTTATATAGCATTCACTTCTGCATTTATGTTATACATGTGCTGTTCACTTCCTTTTAAATAGAACACTCCTTCTTTACAACTGCCCCTCATTCATCAGCTTCACAGACACCATTCTCCATTAAACACTAGATTATGACTCAAGTGACTATGACTTCACCCAATTTGAAGTAGTTCTAACACTGTTTATACTTCTCTTCCAATATCATTCAAACTATGGGACTGGATAATCACTTTGGTACTAAACAAAATTATTGCATAACATAATAAGGAATTGTTATTAGGTCCAGAAGAACTACTCTCAGATATTCTAAGCCCAATCAAATATGGTGAATTTGAGAAAAACGAACCATAAAAATATTTTTCTATGTACAGGTTATGAGCAGTTGTACCTTCTTTCCTAAATCTTCCCCAGAAGACACTGTATCATACAATTGCTGCCATATGTGTTTGATACAAATTCATAGCTAGCAAAAGAAACCTTTTGTTCTTTAAGGCACAAAAGATGTCACCCAGGTCTGAAAAGAATTTTTAAAAGAACTTTTGAGCCAACATCACACTCAACCCATAGATTTCCCCAACCCTTGTCTTATTCTATCATCTATTCTATCTACCCATCATTAACATAATTAATCTTACTTCTACAAGTTTACATTATCTCTGAGAAAGTTCATTAGATGACAATTCAAATGATAAAGTATTAGACACAGCTAAAATAACTAAATATTGATCTAATATTGCCTGCCTCCAATTCATTGGCTCAGGATTATTTTATAGATGTTGTGCCCAACTTTCTATGGTTTTGTTTTGTTTTTTATTTGGACTCCTCATTTCATTGCTTTTGTCCTTCCCCCAAATCCATATAATAGGCTTTAGCAGTGTAATGAATTCAGAGCTCATTGATGATGATGGAATGTAGTATAGTTCTTTACATTATTTTCTTTTCAGTGTATAAAAGCTGTTTTGCTTTCCTGTCCATTATTTTCCATAAATCCTCCTTCCCCCATTGGCTGTCCAACAATCAATACGTTTTGTCAGAGGGGAAAAAAAGAAAACTATGATAAAGCCTGCACAGCTGAAGCCCTTATATGAATAAAACACTTAAGATGAAGACTGTATAATTAAGTGAAGACTAAAGTCTCCCATTCCACAGAGGCAGTTATTCAGATGAGTGAAACCCACTATCATTATCCAGTAAAGAGTATGATGATTGGCTGGTCTGTGTCAGGCCTCTGGTGGCCAGCTTTGTCACAAATGTGGAAAGGAGAGTTCACTTTCTGTCAAAACTGGCTTTGCCAAATGTTATCATTTTAAATGCCGTGAAAGAGAGGGAGCTGGGCCTAGGGGTATACACAGCCCCATATGCTGGTGACAGTGATACAAGTGTAATTCTAGACTATTAGAGTGACACATAAGATCATTTCTGCCCCAGAACATGAGACAGCTGAGGGGATTATGCAGGACAGGCTGTCACGCAATAAAATTTTCAGAAATCTGTTAACCCCAGCTCAGACCCAGTGAATATTTTATTGCTTAACACTGAGAAAAAGTATATTTATTAACTATAGAAATATGTAGCCAAAAGGCTGGGCAGATGAAAGATTACAAGAAGTCAAACTCACTTGATATTCTACAGTAAAAGCAGCGGAATGATTGTGGAAATAAGTGGAATAAAAATACCCTCACTGATCCATCAGAGATAGAAGACACAGATAAATATATTACATTAAATATATATGTATATATGCATTAAATATATTACATTCCATATATTGCATATTACACAAAACTTAAAAATGTGCTCTCAAGGTAAACTATGGTGTCTGTAGCACTTAGTGAATTTCACATATACTCTAATGTTCAAAAATTTCCCAAAGACACTTATACTTAGAGATTAAAATTCCAAATAAATGTATACATTTGGGGGCTTAAAACACACCAGGACTAAACATTTGAGCTCGTTCCATTGTATTTTTACAATGGAACTACTGGATTTATTCTAGAACTCTAAAATAACAGCATTTTCCATGTTGAAGAGAGCACATATTAGCCAAACCCTGATTAAAACCCTGATTAAAATTCATAGAAATGCATTAAAAGCACCACAAAGAATACACAAGGAGACTGATTATCTGGTTATTATTCAACCACTATATAATGTTTTCATGTATCAATCTATTATGTATACACAACTGATACAAATATAGATATAGATATAGATACATATGTACGTCTGTGAATTCACACACAGAGAGATGATTAATTTTACTTGCTGTTTAATGCTATTTGTGTTTCATTTTGTACATATCTATACTGAAACTATAGATGCTGTTTATAACCTATGCTTATATTCAAATGTATATTGACATACAGCAAATAGCAAAAAATAATGTTTAACTAAATTAGTTGACATATATCGTATTATTTCTTAGGTATTTTAATAGTTTGTTTAATTTAGAAACATTAATATGTATGTCAATGAATGGATTATTTCCTTTCCTGGAAAAGAAAATTAAAATTAAGATTGGGCTTCAATACATGAAAAAAAAACAAATCAAGAAAACACATCAGTGCATGTCAATTCTAAGTACTGTTATTTTCTTATTAAAACAATAAAAATATTCTGCACAGTTTTAATGCAAGTGTCTATGATTACATGAGACAGCATTTGCCCAACAATGTCAGAGAGGTCAGGAGAAAAAAATAACATGATATGCTTTTTCAAAATCCCAACATCTGAATGCTGCATTCAGGGTGTAAGTGGAGCCCATAGGGGTGCACTTGAAGAACAAAAGCAGCCCTTCTGCTAATTGACTGAAAAATTAGCCAGGTCCCCCTGTGGGAAGCACACAAGACAGCAGCAGATGGAGACGGCTCGGACACCATGGCAAAAAAAGCTCCTCAAAACCTGCTGTGAATCTGCCTGCAATTATGGGTCACAACACTTTCCTTGTTTAACAGAACACAAGCAAGACAAACAGAGGACGTGAAAGCTGGAAAGGTCATAATCTGACTGTAAATCTATTATTTTAGCCCACTAAACAACTGGACTTCCTAAAGTGCTTAAATGCATGTGTTATTTAAAGAGATATAAATATCCCTCAGGCAATGGTGCCTTTTCTCAACTTCATTTTTTATTTCACTGATCTGAAATAATTATTTTTTATTCTCTGTCTCACTCTCTTTCTCTTTGAATTTCTCTGTATTGCATAGTATTCTCAATCCCAAACACTCTAGCAAATACATAAATAGGTCTTTGTGTGTTTTTGGTGTAGATGGATGGATAGATGGATGGATGGATAGATAATTTTCCAAACAAATATAATCTAGCAAATAAAACAAACTTCCATAATGATTTTATTTCAGCTGAAGTCACCATATGCATAAATGTCTAATATTTTATTTGAACTCTGTCATCTACTCTGTGCTTACTTTTGGAAAAATGATTTATTTTATAATGATTTCTTGTAGTTCTGATATTCTACAATTACACTATCTTTGATTAAGGCTGCGAGTTTGTCACGGAAGTCATGGATTCCGTGACTTGCTGTGACCTCCGTGATTTCTGCAGTGGCCAGTGCACCTGGCACTGGGGCAACCCAAGCAGCCCCTGTGCCAGGCGCACTGGCCTCTGCTGGGGCAGTCTCGGGTCACTGCGCCCCCATCAGCAGAGTTTGGGTGTGAGAGGGGGCAGGGGGTTGGGACATGGGATGGGGTTAGGCGGGCTCTGAGCTTACCTGGGGGGCTCTCCGGAAGCAGCGAACATCCCCCTCACTCAGCTGCTAGGCGGAAGCATGGCCAGGCAGCTCTGTGTGCTGCCTCTGCCCAGATCGTTGGCTTCGCAGCTTCCATTGGCTGGGAACTGCGGCTAGTTGGAGCTTTGGGGACGGTGCCTGCAGGCAGAGGCAGCGTGCAGAGTGGCTGGGCCACATCTCTGCCTAGGACGGAGCTGAGCAAGGGGGATCTTACCGCTTCCAGGTAGTCCTCCAGGTAAGCGCCCCCCAAAGCCCGCCTCACCCCAGCTCGTGCCCCAACCCCCTGCTTCCTCTGAGTCTGCTGCTGATGTGGTGGGGGAGGTGCAAAGAAAGGTAGGGAGCCTGTTGGCCCCACCAATGCCCGCTCCCTCCCCAGCACCAGCAGGAGTCCTAGGCTGTGCACCACCACCCCTGTCCCCCCAGCACCAGCGGGGATCCTGGGCCATGCACTGCTGCCTGCCCCTCCCCCCCAGCACCAGCAGGGGTCCCAGGCCACACGCTGCCACCCACAACACCACCACCACCCCCAGCTGCCACCCCAAGCAGCCCCTCCCCCAAGTTTTAGTCACGAGTATTTTTACTATAGTCAGGGACAGGTCGCAGGCCATGAATTTTTGTTTACAGCCTGGGACCTGTCAGTGCCTTTTACTAAAAATACCCATGACTAAAATGTGGCCTTATCTATGATTCAGAAAGGAACCATAAATGTTTATATAACAGCCTTAATATGGATTATCTCTATTGACTATGAAATTCCTATTATTATTTGTTTCAAACTATTATTTGTTTCAAATTTTTGAACTTTTACTTTTGCCGACTGTATTACAGCAGGGCATGTTTTAAAAACCAGTCAATGAAACAGATTAATTGTATTTATACTACTTCATTTTAACAGAAGTTTAGTTTTCTAGGTGTATTTTAAAATATCACTCTTGTAGTGATTTCTTAATTCAGAATGGCAGCAATATCATGCCCAAAAAGCCTGTAAAGGATATACCATTCATAAATTAAAAAATGGAAGTCATTAATAATCAATTGGTATAAATAATCAATACAGAAGATATAAAATAATGACCACTGTAGTGAATAAGCCAGTCTACAGCTCTGCCTGAAATTTATATTCAAAAGACTTCATTATATTTCAAAATAGTTTAATTAGCTTCATTTTTATGTTGCATATGTTACATAGTTTCATTACAAACTCCAGTTTTTATGGAATCCTATAATTTTGTGAACCTTGGGGTGAAATCCGGGCCCCACTGAAGTAAATGAAAGTTTTGCCATGGTCCTGTAAATTAACCCATGCAGATAGACCCTTATGTCTATGCAAAGCCTAAGTCATTCTGTCTCTATAAGGTGGAGAGAAGAGGATCTACCTAGGACCTGGGGATTACAGTGGACGAGAAGCTGGATATGAATCAACAGTGTACCCTTGTTGCCAAGAAGGCTAACGACATATTGGGCTGCATTAGTAGAAGCATTTCCAGCAGATTGAGGGAAGTGATTATTTGGCACTGGTGAGGCCATATCTGGAGTATTGCGTCCAGTTTTGCCCCCCCCCCCCCCCCCCACTACAGAAAGGATGTGGACAAATTGGAGAGAGTCCAGCAGATGGCAACAAATATGATATGGGGGCTGGTGCACATGATTTATGAGGAAAGGCTGAGGGAACTGAGCTTTATTTAGTCTGCAGAAGAAAAGAGTGAGGGGGGATTTGATAGCAGCCTTGAACTACCTGAAGGTGGGTTCCATAGAATCATAGACATTTAGGGTTGGAAGAGACCTCAGGAGGTCATCTAGTCCAACCCCCTGCTCAAAGCAGCACCAACACCAACTAAATCATCCCAGCCAGGGCTTTGTCAAGCCGGGCCTTAAAAAACTCTAAGGATGGAGATTCCACCACCTCCCTAGGTAACCCACCTCCCTAGGATGGAGCTAGGCTGTTCTCAGTGGTGGCAGATGACAGAACAAGGAGCAATGGTCTCAAGTTGCAGTGGGGGAGGTCTAGGTTGGGTATTAGGGAAAACTATTTTACTAGGAGGGTGGTGAAGCACTGGGATGGGTTATTGGTCGGTTTCCTCAAGGTCTGCTGTGCCAGCTGTCTGCACAAAGTTGGGACAGCAAACAGGGAGAACACGCATGCAGTCAAACTTCTAACCACACTAGTGACCCCTGACTACTGATCTGGTAAGTAAGTGAGCTGTCCTCTGAAAGAATCACTGTACTGTAGAAGATGCTAGCAGGAAGCACAGAACTGCAATTGCAGCTAGTTCCTATATGGAATAAGAGTTATTTGCCAAGGGGATGGCTCCTAGTACCCTTGCTCCTATTGCACTCCAAACATGGGCTAAAAATCTTGTGGTTAAAGCACTGAAGTGGGACTCAGAAGATCTGGTTTCACTCCTCAGCACTGTCTCAGATTTCCTGTGAAACTTAATCTCTCTTTGTGTCAGTTTGCCATTTGTAAAACGGGGATAACAGTCTTTACTTAATTGGACAAGTGTGTTATGAGGACAAAATCAATAATGTTTGTGAGATGCTGTTACAGGGATGAATGATGGAAAAGCCTATCAACAAAATCAGGCCCTATATACCCATCTACCTATGATATAGGTAATATCATAATGCTCAATACATCCACTAGTGAGTCTGTCAATTGTCCACTTGGTGAGGGGATGAAGAAAAGTCAAGGCACCTTAAGTGGTATTCAGTATTGTGAATGGGTTTCTCAGTTCAGGAACCAGCCAGCATCTTAGGCTGTTATTTGGTAGGCAGTACACTCCTTTGATTGGTAGTTGTCCAATGGCACTGTATTTAAAAGAAAGAGAACTAAATGTGGAAACATGCATCTGTAACTGAGGTATAGCTGATGGAACTCTAAGATTGGCAACCCATAACAAGTTGTTATGTTTTCCCAGTTGAGTTTTTTATAAACTATTTTTATAGCTCTAGGCTGACAAGAGAAAACTTTACATAAAGTGTTAAGATATATTTTTTTTAAAAAATGGATAAACACAGTGCGGCCACTGGATGATTGAGATGCTAAAGGAGACATCAAGTACGATAAGGCCATTGCAGAGAAACTAAATGAACTCTTTGTATCGGTCTTCATGGATGATGATGTGAGGGAGATTCCCAAACCTGAGCCATTCTTTTTAGGTGACAAATCTGAGGAACTGTCTCAGATTGAGGTGTCATTAGAGGAATAAAGTTTTGAAATAAATTGGTAAACTAAACAGTAATAAGTCATGAGGACCAGATGGTATTCACCCAAGAGTTCTGAAGGAACTCAAATGGAAATTGCAGAACTACTAACTGTAGTCTGTACATTATCATTTAAATCAACTTCTGTACGAAATGACTGGGGGATCACTAATGTTAAGACAATTTTTTAAAAAGGGCTCCAGAGCTGATCCTGGCAATTACAGGCCAGTAAGTCTGATTCAATAGTGGGAAAACTGGTTGAAACGATAGTAAAGAACAAAATTTTCAGATACATAGATGAACATAATTTGTTGTGGAAGAATCAACATGGTTTTTGTAAAGGGAAATCATGCCTTATCACTCTACTAAAAAATTTTAACGGGGTCAATAAGCATGTGGACAAGGGGGATCCAGTGGATATAGTGTACTTAGATTTTCAGAAAGCCTTTGACAAGATCCCTTACCAAAGACTCTTAAGCAAAGTAAGCTGTTATGGGATAAGAGGGACGGTCCCCTTATGGACTGGTAACTGGTTAAAAGATAGGAAACAAAGGGTAGGAATAAATTCTCAGTTTTCAGAATGGGGAGAGGTAAATAGTGGTGTCTCCTAGGGGTCTCTACTGGGACAAGTCCTATTCAACATATTAATAAATGATCTGGGAAAGGGGTAAGCCATGAGGTGGCAAAATTTGCAGATGATACAAAACTACTCAAGATAGTTAAGTCCCAGACAGACTGCAAAGAGCTACAAAGGGATCTCTCAAAACTGGGTGACTGGGCAACGAAATGGCAGATGAAATTCAGTGTTGATATGCAAAGTAATGCACACTGGAAAACATAATCCCAACTATACATGTAAAAAGATGAGTCTGAATTAGCTGTTACCACTCAAGAAAGAGATCTTGGAGTCATTCTCTGAAAACATCCACTCAATGTGCAGCAGCAGTCAAAAAAGAATGTTGGGAATCATTAAGAAAGGGATAGATAATAGGACAAAAATATCACATTGCCTCTCTATAAATCCATGATATGCCCACATCTTGAATATTGTGTGCAGATGTGGTCGCCCCATCTCAAAAAGATATATTGGAATTAGAAAAGGTTCAGAAAAGGGCAACAAAAATTATTAGGGGTATGGAACGGATGCCATCTGAGGAGAGATGAATAAAACAGAGACTTTTCAGCTTGGAAAAGAGAACAACTCAGTGGGGATATGATAGAGGTCTATAAAATCATGGCTGGAGTGGAGAAAGTAAATTAGGAAGTATTATTTACCCCTTCTCATAACAAAAGAACTAGGGTGCACCAAATTAAATTAATAGGCAGTAGGTTTAAAACAAACAAAAGGAAGTATTTTGTTATACAATGCACAGTTAACCTGTGGAACTCCTTGCCAGAGGATTTTGTGAAGGCCAAGACTATAACAGGGTTCAAAAAAGATCTAGATAAGTTCACGGAGGATAGGTCCATCAATGGATATTAGCCAGGATGGACAGGGATGGTGTCCCTAGCTCTGTTTTGCAGAAACTGGGAATGGGCGACAGGGGATGGATCACTTAATGATTACCTATTCTGTTCATTCCCTCTGGGGCACCTGGCATTGGACACTGTCAGAAGACAGGATAGTGGGCTAGATGGATATTTGGTCTGACTCAGTATGGCCGTACTTATGGATTTTGGACTGTTGGATTTTTTGGTATATCACTGCAGTTAAAGTGGGAAGGGGTTAACTGGGCAGCTGTGGATTAAATGAACTTTCAAAAGCACTCCAAAATTCAGTTTCTTCTTTTCTTTTTTTAATAAATGTCTAATGTGTCTGAATTTGGGGACATAGTAGCTTGCAGTGAAATTAAAAATTAAATTTATCCTTTTTAGTCCTGACAACATAAAAAGTGCTAGGAGAATGTAGTACACAGAAGCCATTATTGAATCCATGGAAGGACCTGAGTAAATAAATCCCCCAAACACCAGCTTTATATGCCACAGGTTTCCAAAGAAAACTTTGCAAAAATATATATTTCTGCTTTTCTTTTTGTGATTGGTATGTGACACTGCTATCTATGGAGCCTGGGATGATACTATGAAGTGAATGTGGAATCATTCCTCAGTGCTCTAACTATAGGGTTCTCTTTCAAAACAAGAACATTTCCCTTTTTTCATATGCGTGTTTTTGTATAGGTGGAATTACTGAAGCAAGTTGTAAATGAGAAAATGTATGAAAGAGAAGTAAAGATCAGTGAACAACAAACAAAACCAAACCAAAAAGAAAGAGTGCTGTGCAAACACTGCAGTGTCATGAAGTGCATTCCTGTTGTGCTTTGCTGTGCTATAGTATGCAGAATTGTGCCAAGAAATCACAACTCTCCTGCGCTGTGAAATCACTGGTGTATCATATTATGCCAGGCAATCACTGCAGGGTTGTCAATCTTACACTGTACTGTACAATCACTGCTGTCTCATACCAGATATCCAAGCACTGCATGCCATTCTCTTGCATGCAATTACTTATTTGTTGAGTCATGTCATAGTTGTCCAGTCACCACTGTTGTGCCATACCATGCTGTGCAGTGCAATCTCTACCGCAACATGCCCTTCTAGGATGTGTTTTGTCATGCAATCTCTGCTGTGCCTTGCCACACACTCACTGCTGTACTGCTGTGTTTTGCAACCACTGCTGTGCTCTGCAGTGCCTTGCACTCACTGTTTGATGTGTTGTGCAATCGTTGAATCATCAGAGCTGTTTGATTCCTGCTTTTTATACACAGAAGTTCAATGTTCAATTCAAACTCAGCCAGAAAGGCCCATCAGTGTCATGAACAAAACAGAATAAATGCTTCTACTTATAAAACATATTTTTCCACTAGTAATTAGCATAGGGGTATCAAGCAAAATGCTCTAGACAGAAGTCAGATTAATCCCTGGTAAGACAGCTCATAGTATTGATTAACAAGCTTGGCCAAACTTCTCTGAGCAAGTAACATTTTAGCCTTAAACCTTATTTAGTCTTGCCAGTACTGGACCGGCTTGGTTAAAACAAATAGCATGGTAGAGAAAACCTTCATAAAGAGATGTTTTGGGGCGCAGACACATATAATTATTTACATTCATCTCAAAAGTTTTCTGAGGTTCTGGTTCTATGGACCCATTCTCAGAACTTTTTATCTGCTAGTAATTCTTATATCTTGTAAAACATAAAAGCAAAGCAATTCAATGTGTTGTTTTCACGGGTTCAGTATTCAATATATTTTCCTGCCGAATCCCTCATTCCTTCTCCTCTCTATACCTCTCAGATGGAAACAGATCAGTTTAGCATTACGTTTTCCTCATGTAGGGCAAGAGCCAAAGGCCACTGAAGTCCAAGGGAAGACTCCCATTGACTTCAAAACATTGTTTGAGGCTCTTGCAACACAAATAAAATCATGTTGAAGAAAGTGCTCATGATCCATAATGTTTGTTATCCTTTATTCCAGAGGCTTTCCCCTCTTGCCTCACAGCTTGCTCACTGTGTGCATTCAGGATCCCAGGTGAATGGGAACATTCAAGTTTAATGAAAAATAAGTTTAGCATTGGAAAATCAAGAAGCTCATGAACTAGTTTTCTCAAGATTTTCAGGAGTTGTTCTCTGAGGGGCAAGATATGCAGGGGGAAGAAAGGGGGAATGCAACTCCTGTACAGGCAGAGGCCCCCAGTGCGTCAGCATATAAGGGGCAGGAGCGGTGAGATATCCTCCACTGTGGAGATCAATGCATATGGGAACTATATAAGTGCCCTACATATCTACTTCAACCATCAGGTTGATGTAACCTCAGCAGCGTTCAAGGCCTGATCAGGAGGTGGGGCATTCTTCCCCTCTTTCTCATCAGACACTTTCTCCAGGATCCACCCTGGCTACACGGCCCAGACACTGTGGTCTGAAATTTAGCTTTATAGAGGTCACTACTCTGGAGAACAATTTGTATCCAATGTAGATTGATTAGAATAGGTAGTCTGATAAATGACATTCACTCTCTATCACTTATTCTGTTTCTGTCAAGGATGGCTTAGATGGTAAATTAACTCTTATACTATACCAATTTCAGTTTGATGCCCTTTCCTAAAAATGTACCCAGACCTTTTGGATTGATACACACCTCTTAAAATGAATGTCTTGAGAAATGAATCCCCTATGCTAGTGTTGTTCATAGAAAGACATTCTGCTTGAATTGATTTAGCGGCTTTCTTCCTTCCCCTGTTTCTAAACAAACAGCTTTGATTTAAAAACTAATAGAATCATAGAATCATAGAATATCAGGGTTCGAAGGGACCTCAGGAGGTCATCTAGTCCAACCCCCTGCTCAAAGCAGGACCAATCCCCAATTAAATCATCCCAGCCAGGGCTTTGTCAAGCCAGATCTTAAAAACTTCTAAGGAAGGAGATTCTACCACCTCCCTAGATAACGCATTCCAGTGTTTCACCACCCTCCTAGTGAAAAAGTTTTTCCTAATATCCAACCTAAACCTCCCCCACTGCAACTTGAGACCATTACTCCTTGTCCTGTCCTCTTCTACCACTGAGAATAGTCTAGAACCATCCTCTCTGGAACCACCTCTCAGGTAGTTGAAAGCAGCTATCAAATCCCCCCTCATTCTTCTGTTCTGCAGGCTAAACAATCCCAGTTCCCTCAGCCTCTCCTCATAAGTCATGTGTTCCAGACCCCTAATCATTTTTGTTGCCCTTCGCTGGACTCTTTCCAATTTATCCACATCCTTCTTGTAGTGTGGGGCCCAAAACTGGACACAGTACTCCAGATGAGGCCTCACCAATGTCGAATAGAGGGGGACGATCACGTCCCTCGATCTGCTGGCTATGCCCCTACTTATACATCTCAAAATGCCATTGGCCTTCTTGGCAACAAGGGCACACTGCTGGCTCATATCCAGCTTCTCGTCCACTGTCAGCCCTAGGTCCTTTTCCGCAGAACTTCTGCCTAGCCATTCGGTCCCTAGTCTGTAGCTGTGCATTGGGTTCTTCCGTCCTAAGTGCAGGACCCTGCACTTATCCTTATTGAACCTCATCAGATTTCTTTTGGCCCAATCCTCCAATTTGTCTAGGTCCCTCTGTATCCTATCCCTACCCTCCAGCATATCTACCACTCCTCCCAGTTTAGTATCATCCGCAAATTTGCTGAGAGTGCAATCCACACCATCCTCCAGATCATTTATGAAGATATTGAACAAAACCAGCCCCAGGACCGACCCCTGGGGCACTCCACTTGACACCGGCTGCCAACTAGACATGGAGCCATTGATCACTACCCGTTGAGCCCGACAATCTAGCCAACTTTCTACCCACCTTATAGTGCATTCATCCAGCCCATACTTCTTTAACTTGCTGACAAGAATACTGTGGGAGACCGTGTCAAAAGCTTTGCTAAAGTCAAGAAACAATACATCCACTGCTTTCCCTTCATCCACAGAACCAGTAATCTCATCATAGAAGGTGATTAGGTTAGTCAGGCATGACCTTCCCTTGGTGAATCCATGCTGACTGTTCCTGATCACTTTCCTCTCATGTAAGTGCTTCAAGATTGATTCTTTGAGGACCTGCTCCATGATTTTTCTGGGGACTGAGGTGAGGCTGACTGGCCTGTAGTTCCCAGGATCCTCCTTCTTCCCTTTTTTAAAGATTGGCACTACATTAGCCTTTTTCCAGTCATCCGGGACTTCCCCCGTTCGCTATGAGTTTTCAAAGATAATGGCCAATGGCTCTGCAATCACAGCCGCCAATTCCTTTAGCACTCTCGGATGCAACTTGTCCGGCCCCATGGACTTGTGCACGTCCCCATGTTGTGATGCCCAGCGCAGCAGCCTGGGAGCTGACCTGGTTAGTGAAGACAGAGGCAAAAAAAGCATTGAGTACATTAGCTTTTTCCACATCCTCTGTCACTAGGTTGCCTCCCTCATTCATTAAGGGGCCCACACTTTCCTTGTCTTTCTTCTTGTTGCCAACATACCTGAAGAAACCCTTCTTGTTACTCTTAACATCTCTCGCTAGCTGCAGCTCCAGGTGCGATTTGGCCCTCCTGATTTCATTCCTACATGCCCAAGCAATATTTTTATACTCTTCCCTGGTCATATGTCCAACCTTCCACTTCTTGTAAGCTTCTTTTTTATGTTTAAGATCCACTAGGATTTCACCGTTAAGCCAAGCTGGTCGCCTGCCATATTTACTATTCTTTCGACACATCGGGATGGTTTGTCCCTGTAACCTCAACAGGGATTCCTTGAAATACAGCCAGCTCTCCTGGACTCCTTTCCCCTTCATGTTAGTCCCCCAGGGGATCCTACCCATCCGTTCCCTGAGGGAGTCGAAGTCTGCTTTCCTGAAGTCCAGGGTCCGTATCCTGCTGCTTACCTTACCTACCTGCTTACCAATAATATGGAGACTCTTTATCCATAACTGGACCAGTATCTTGAGATAGTTAAAATCATCAACATTAATATATGAGGATTTAAAATGTGTCCACAGAGCAACTACTGATTGATAAAAAGGCCTACAATGCCACCATACAGCATGCACTGCTCATGTGCAATATATTGTATTGTTTATATGGCATTATTATTTAATTGTATTGTGGTAGCAAATAGATGCCATTGCCCTATTATGCTAGTCACTGTACAAACATATAATAAAGAGACAGACCCTGCTATTTTAAATACATAAGAAGCTGTTGACACTGCTAGAAAACTATAGTTCTAATGTGCATTAATCTTCACTGGGGTAATTCACATGATTGGAACACTGTCATGGATGGGTATAAACTGGTCAGGAAGGAAAAATGTGGGAGAAAAGGTGGAGGAGTTGCACTGTATGTAAAAGAGCAGTATGATTGCTCAGAGCTCCAGTATGAAACTGGAGAAAAGCCTGTTGAGAGTCTTTGGGTTAAGTTTAGAGACGAGAGCAACAAGGATGATGTTGTGGTGGGTATCTGCTGTAGACCACAGGACAAGGAGGATGAGGTAGACAAGGCTTTCTTCAGACAACTAACAGAAGTTTCCAGATCACAGGCCCTGGTTCTCATGGGGGACTTCAATCACCCTGACATCTGCTGGGAGAGCAATACAGCAGTGCACAGACAAGGAAGTTTTTGGAGAGTGTTGGGGACAACTTCCTGGTACAAGTGCTGGAGGAACCAACTAGGGGCCATGCTCCTCTTGACCTGCTGCTCACAAACAGGGAAGAATTGGTAAGGGAAATAGACGTGAGTGGCAACCTGGGCAGCTGTGTCCATGAGATGGTCGAGTTCAGGATCTTGACAAAAGGAAGAAAAGAGAGCAGCAGAATATGGACCCTGGACTTCAGAAAAGCAGACTTTGACTCCCTCAGGGAACTGATTAGAACTGGGAGGCTAATATAAGGGAGAAAGGAGTCCAGGAGAGCTGGTTGTATTTTAAAGAAGCCTAATTGAAGGAGAAGGAACAAATCATCCCGCTGTGCAGAAAAAATAGAAAATATGGCAGGCGACCAGCTTGGCTTAACACAGAAATCTTCAGCGATCTTAAACACAAAAAGGAAGCTTACAAGAAGTGGAAATTTGGACAGTTGACTAGTACAAAAGGAGTATAAAGATATTGCTCGAGCATACAGGGGTGTAATCAGGAAGGCCAAAGCACAATTGGAGTTGCAGCTAGCAAGAGATGTGAAGGGTAACAAGAAGAGTTTCTACAGGTATGTTAGCAACAAGAAGAAGGTCAGGGAAAGTGTGGGACCCTTATTGAATGGGGGAGGCAACTTAGTGAGAGATGATGTGGAAAAAGCTGAAGTACTCAATGCTTTTTTTTGCCTCTGTCTTCACAGACAAGGTCAGCTCCCAGGCTGCTGCACTGGGCAGCACAGTATGGGGAGGAGGTGAGCAGCCCTCAGTGGTGAAAGAACAGATTAAGGACTATTTAGAAAATCTGGTCATGCACAAGTCCATGGGGCCAGATCTAATGCATCCAAGGGTACTGAGGAACTTGGCTGATGTGATTGCAGAGCCATTGGCCATTATCTCTGCAAACTCGTGGTGATCAGGGGAGGTCCTGCATGACTGGAAAAATGCAAATATAGTGCCCATTTTAAAAAAGGGAGGAAGGAGAATCTGGGGAACTACAGACCTGTCAACCTCACCTTAGTCCCTGGAAATATCATGGAGCAGGTCCTCAAGGAATCCATTTTGAAGAACTTGGAAGAGAGGAAGGTGATCAGAAACAGTCAACATGGTTTCACCAAGGGCTAGTCATGCCTGACCAACCTGACTTCCTTCTATGATGAGATAACTAGCTCTGTGGATATGGGGAAAGCGGTGGACGTAATATACCTTGACTTTAGCAAAGCTTTTGATACGGTCTCCCACAGTATTCTTGCCAGCGAGTTAAAAAGGTATGGATTGGATGAATGGACTATAAGGTGGATAGAAAGCTGGCTAGATTGTCGGGCTCAACGGGTAGTGATCAATGGCTCCATGTCTAGTTGGCAGCCAGTATCAAGCAGAGTGCCCCAGGGGCTGTTCCTGGGGCTGGTTTTGTTCAACATCTTCATTAATGATCTGGATGATGGGATGGATTGCACCCTCAGCATATGTACCTCTCCCCACAGCAAGTTCGCAGATGACACTAAGCTGTGGGGAGAGGTACATACGCTGGAGGGCAGGGATAGGGTCCAGAGTGACCTAGACAAATTGGAGGATTGGGCTAAAAGAACTCTGATGAGGTTCAACAAGGACAAATGTGGAGTCCTGCACTTAGGAAGGAAGAATCCCACGCACTGCTAAAGGCTAGGGACCGACTGGCTAAGCGGCAATTCTGCAAAAAAGGACCTGGGGATTACAGTGAATGAGAAGCTGGATATGAGTCAACAGTGTGCCCTTATTGCCAAGAAGGCTAATGGCATATTGGGCTGCATTGGTCGGAGCATTGCCAACAGATTGAGGAAAGTGATTATTCCCCTCTATTTGGCATTAGTGAAGCCACATCTGGAGTATTGTGTCAAGTTTTGGGCCCCCCACTACAGAAAGAAAGTGGAAAAATTGGAGAGAGTCCAGTGGAAGGCAATGAAAATGATCAGGGGGCTGGGGCACATGATTTACCAGGAGAGGCTGAGGAAACAGGGCTTATTTAGTCTGTAGAAGAGAAGAGTGAGGGGGGATTTGATGGCAGCCTTCAGCTACCTGAGGGGGGTTCCAAAGAGGATGGAGCTAGGCTGTTCTCAGTGGTGGCAGATGACAGAACAAGGAGCAATGGTCTCAAGTTGCAGTGGGGGAGGTCTCGATTGGATATTAAGAAACACCATTTCACTAGGAGGGTGGTGAAGCACTATAATGGGTTACCTAGGGAGGTGGTGGAATCTCCATCCTTAGAGGTTTTTAAGTCCCAGCTTGACAAAGCCCTGGCTGGGATGACTTAGTTGGGATTGGTCCTACTTTGAGCAGGGGATTGGACTATGTAACCTCCTGAGGTCTCTTCCAACCCTAATCTTCTATGATTCTATGATTCAGACTAAAGGGTCCTAATAATACACTTTGACACAATAAAAATGAGAAGTCCGGTGGCACCTTAAAAACTAACAGATTTATTTGGGCATAAACTTTCATAAGTATAAAACCCCACTTCTTCAGATGCATGGAGTGAAAATTACAGATACAGGCATAAATATACTGGCACATGAAGAGAAGGGAGTTACCTTACAATTGGAGAACCAGTGCTGACAAGGCCAGTTCAATCAGGGTGGATGTGGTCCACTCCCAATAACTGATGAGGAGGTGCCAATACCAAGAGAGGGAAAATTGCTTTTGTGGTGAGCCAGCCACTCCCAGTCCCTATTCAAGCCCAAATTAATGGTGTTAAATTGACACAATAGACTCTAAGAGTTCAGAGTCATTGGGTATACTGTGGTATGATCTATGTTTATTAGAATGTTTTATACACTTCCACTTCTTCCTATTTTCTTAACTTCCAAAACCCACAAAAATCCATAATCCATAAAGTAATATTAGATCTTGATTGAATTCAATGATGGCAAATTTCAGAAGGGTCTTTTCTTAAGGTGGATAAAAAAAATAAAATTTATTTGAACTCATCCAAACCTTTTTGATCTCGAAATTGGACTGTATATTGGATTGGAAATATTGCAAATGTATATACTTGTTGATATTTTGGTCCTTTGACTTTTTGGTCCCAGCAAAAGTCTTGAGGCTGGCTCATTTCTAAACCACAAAATGATGGAAATTCATAGTTAAAACAGCCATTTCATCCTTAGCTCTCTCCATTGCAGAATATGTGAATATGTGGCACATAACATTACTCACTGATCTCAAGCTCCTGTAATGTCAAAGTACAAGAGGGTGAGCTAAGCCTGAAGTCAAAGCCTTCGCTGATGCTCTTATTTTGGATTATTTTCCTTAGTTTAAATCCTATGGATTTAGTACATAGGTTTTTTGCATCCAATATATAAATAAATACAAAAAATGTCAGTGCATCATTAAGATAAAATTGAAAAAAATGCAAAAGTTAAGGTTGTTAGAACAACATTACCTCAGTCACATTGTACAGGTGTGGTATTTTCTAACCATATGTTTCTGATTCTGTAGGTATTTTAATATATTTAGGCCGCCTTGCATGGATGCACCAGAGAAGGAAAACGTTTAGGGAGAATCCTCCCAGGATATCTCTTAAAAGACAGGCATGTTTTATAGCAAAGGAGATTTAAGTTAGATATTAACAAAAACTTTCTAACTATAAGGATAGTTAAATTCTGGGATAGTCTTCTAAGGCAGGTTGTCGAATCCCCATCACTAGAGGTTTTTAAGATCAGGTTGGACAAACACCTGTCAGGGATTATCTAGGTTTACTTGATTCTGTCTCAGTGCAGGGGGCTGGACTTGATGACTTCTCAAGGTCCCTTTCAGACTTACATTTGCCTGATGCTATAATAATTTGACTGCAAGAGTTTAGGTGTAGAGCTGGCAGGAGGATGACTAATCTGTTTCATGGCAACTTCCGAGGTGAAATTTCGTTCCACATTTGAAGGAAATCAGAACCTTTTGATGTTGCCACAAAAAATGGAACTGTGTCAAAATGTCAGTTTTCAGACCAAAACCTGAGCTTTTTTTTAAAAATATGGAAGAAGGTGTGTGTGTGTGTTGGTTTGTGCACTAACCTGGGATATGGAAGACACAGATTCAAGCCCCTTCTCTCTCTGATTCAGAGAAGAGTTTTTCAGTTCAGACCACTCTCTATCAAGCAGGGCAATCCTGAAGTTGGGACTCCCACATCCTAGGCTAGTGCCCTAACCACCAAACTCTGGAGTGTAAGGGGCTCTCTCTTTCTCCACCAATCCCTTCCTGACTAAAACTTCATTGAAACGTTTAGGCATCCATGAAACATTTCAGCTTAGATGAAAGAGCATGAAATTTTGCTGAAAATGTTCTGAACAGTTCTACTTAGGAGCCTGAGAGAGTAGGAAGAGGGGTGGATCAGTAGTAGCTGTTCCTGAGGGGGCTTCTGGGTGAGAGAGAATGGACTAAAAAAAAAATAGCTGTCCATGGGGAATTATTGAATAGGGGTGTTTCTAGTGGAGTCCACAGGGATCAATACCAGACCTGATCCTATTCAACATTTTCAACAATGATCTGGAAGAAAATATAAAATCACTGTTAATAACATTTGTGGATGACACAAAGATTGATGGAGTGGTAAATAATGATGAGTACAGAGCAGTCAAACAGGCTGAACTGGATCATTTGATAAGCTGGGTCATTCAAACAAAATGTGTTTTAATACAGCCAAATGCAAAGTTATACATCTAGGAACAAGGAATGCATATCACACCTACAGTATGATGGACTGTCTCCTGAAAGCAGTGACTCTGAAAAGAATTCAGGGGTCATAGTGGACAAATAAATAAATACCAGCTCCCAGTACAATATTATTGCAAAAAGGTCTAATGAGATCCCTGCATATATACACAGGAAAGTAGTGAATAGAACTAGGGAGGTGATTTCACCTTTGTATCTGGCATTAGTCAGACTGATACTGGAAGACTGCATACAGTTCTGGTGTCCACATATTAAAAAGGATGTTGAAAAATCAGAGGCAGGTCAGAAGAGTCACAAAAATGATTGCCTTATACTGAGAGACTTAAAAAGCTCTCTTTAGCTTATCAAAAAAAGAGGATTAAGAGGTAACTTGATTACATTGTGTAAGTACCTTCTTCACAGGGAGAAAATGCTGGATTCTAAAGAGTTTGTTTTTGTAGCAGAGAAACGCATAACAAGAGTCAGTGGCTGGAAGCTGAAGTCAGACAAATTCAAATTAGAAATTAGGCTCAATTTTTTAACAATCAGGGTGACTAACCACTGAAACAAACTACCAAGGGAAGTGGTGGATTCTCCATCTCTTGATGTCTTGAAATCAGTGATGCCTTTCTGGAAGATATGCTTTAGACAAACACAAGTTATTGGGCTCAATACAGACGTAACTGGGTGAAATTTAATGGCCTGTGATATACAGGAGATGAGACTAGATGGTCTCATTGTCCCTTCTGGCCTTAAACTTTCTGAATCTATGTATCTATCCCACCCTGTAGTGTGCACTGTCAAATGCCAGTAGGGCAGCTATGGGAGTGAGCACAGGCTACACCTTTCACAATGTCTTCACCCTTCATGTTTTTCCCCATCCCCTCCCTCAAAGCTCCTACTCTAAGATTTTCAAAAAAAAGGAACCTAAAATTAATCTCCTAAATCTATACTGAGACAACTAAACCAGCAGCCTGATTTTAGACAAAACTGAGCACCCAGCCACTCCCTGTGAAATCACACAGTGTATCTGTGATGGCTGCATCTTGAAAATGAAAAAAGACAGAAAGTTAATGTATTGAAATGAAAAGTTAAAAAGTGCATGATAATGTAAAATGGAGAAAAAATTGTGGACATACCTTAAAAGTTAAGAGATTCACAATATTCCTTGCCTATAGTCAGTGTTTCTATGATTCTATTATTTTTTGTTTGTTTGGGTGTTTTGTATTAAATTTAACAAAGGTCATTAGATACTGAGTTTACTTTTTCAAAACTCAGCCAGGAAATGGTTAGAATTTCCTTTAAGTATTAAGAATTTATTTCATTTTTTCGTGCATCCTCATCACTCAAAATATGTGATGGGATTTGGTAAAACTCCTTTTTCTCCAACCCTCTACAAAAAGGAACTACATGCGAACACCAAAAATGAAAAATTTCAGGCCAAAATGGGAACATTCCTGAAAGTTATGCGCCTGTGAAAATAAATGTTCATTATTGAAACTTCAGTATCCCTAATTAGAGCACTCCCTATCAACGACTGCACAAAGTATGTTGAGTAAGATGAGAGGGCATAAACCAGGTCTGGGCAAGCTTTTTGGTACAAGGTCCACATCTGGGTATGGAAATTGTATGGCGGGCCATGAATGTTCATGAAATTGGGTGAGGGAGGGGATAAGGGCTCCAGTGTGGGGTGTGGGCTGTGTGGTAGGGCCAGAAATTAGTAGTTCAGTGTGTGGGAGGGGGCTTCAGGCTGAGGCAGTGGGTTGGGGTGCAAGGGTGGGTAAGGGCTCCGGCTAGGAGTGTGGGCTCCGGAGTGGGGCTGGGGATGATGGTTTGGGGTGCAGGAAGGTGCTCTGGGCTGGGACCAAGGGGTTCAGTGGACAGGA